>NC_060119.1:200830179-201137679 GCF_021461395.2 Schistocerca americana
TCCAGTGGTGTCGCGACAGGCGTGAATGGAGGGACGAATGGAGACGTGTCGTCTTCAGCGATGAGAGTCGCTTCTGCCTTGGTGCCAATGATGGTCGTATGCGTGTTTGGCGCCGTGCAGGTGACCGCCACAATCAGGACTGCATACGACCGAGGCACACAGGGCCAACACCCGGCATCATGGTGTGGGGAGCGATCTCCTACACCGGCCGTACACCACTGGTGCTCGTCGAGGGGACACTGAATAGTGCACGGTACATCCAAACCGTCATCGAACCCATCGTTCTACCATTCCTAGACCGGCAAGGGAACTTGCTGTTCCAACAGGACAATGCAAAGCGCATGTATCCCGTGCCACCCAACGTGCTCTAGAAGGTGTAAGTCAACAACCCTGGCCACCAAGATCTCCGGATCTGTCCCCCATTGAGCATGTTTGGGACTGGATGAAGCGTCGTCTCACGCGGTCTGCACGTCCAGCACGAAGGCTGGTCCAACTGAGGCGCCAGGTGGAAATGGCATGGCAAGCCGTTCCACAGGACTACATCCAGCATCTCTACGATCGTCTCCATGGGAGAATAGCAGCCTGCATTGCTGCGAGAGGTGGATATACACTGTACTAATGCCGACATTGTGCATGCTCTGTTGCCTGTGTCTATGTGCCTGTGGTTCTGTCAGTGTGATCATGTGATGTATCTGACCCCAGGACTGTGTCAATAAAGTTTCCCCTTCCTGGGACAATGAATTCACGGTGTTCTTATTTCAATTTCCAGGAGTGTATATTGACAATGCAGTCAACAGCCCAGAAGAATTTTATTGGCCGTGACAACAGCCGCGGAAGGCTATACCAACATCTGTTAAATACATTCCACTTCAGTCACGCCATTCTAGAGAAAGAGTTCGTTGGTATAGGGAGCATGTTGAGTAGGGTCAGCACCAGCGGTCTACACTGAATCTGGCCACCAATTAGTGTGAAGGGAGAGGGGAAAGTGTTATTCACCACAGAATGTTCATGAACGCCATCAGTAAGGTCTACGCGTTATGGTGTGGGCAGGTGAACGCCGCTTCATATCTTTGGCGAGGTACCGTTATAGCACAGCGGTATTGTAGGGAGATTATTCTGGATCATGTCACTTTGTTAAGGATTGCGGTATGTCCCAACGTCAAGTTTAAGGCAGAAAGTATCCGCACATATTGGACCACTGAGTTGTCGGTCTGGGAAGTGAAGATGTCGAACGTATGGAATGGCCTGCGTACTCCTCGAATCTAAGCTGTATAGGTCATGCCTACGATGCTCTTGGCAGACGTGTTTCTCAATAAATACTCCCTCTTCGAAGCGTGGAAGAACTGAAAACCGCCTTGAGAGAAGAGTGCAACAATATATCCCAAAGACTCGTCAACAGTTCGGTAGTCAACATGAATAAGAGGTGCAAAACGTGCATTAGTGTCCGAGAATCATGTGAAACATGACGTTACTTACGTCTGTTATCTTGCTTTCCCATGTGGTGGTGAACTCTGTATCCTTTTTCCGTATAAATAAACCACTCCACATCTTACGTACGTACTGTCGTTCATGTTGTCCATCTTTGCCTGTGATTATTCCTGTCCAACAATGTCTGTGTTCTCTAGCAAATGTCGAGCATGGTATATTTTAATATATCTTAGTTATAATTCCCAAAATGAGAATAGGTGCGTAGCTAGTTTCGCATGATTCATATAAAAAAACCAGCGGCAAGCACGCTTAGACGATCTCCTAAATATAGACAGCTGCTGTTCGGTCTCTGGCGCTCGCAGGCTGGCGTTACCGAACAACGTACCGGTATATACCGTACATGTGTGTTCAGGAAAAAGTCCGATCTGACCAAAATTTTTCCGGGGTTTTAAAAGTGTTTGTCCGTGGTCGGCAATCTAAGAGGCAGTAGGCTTCACCTCACAGCTGCTACGCGCCGCGAAAGAGTTTTGTTATGTGAACGGCCACCAATCGCGGTTAAGTATTTGCAAGGTATAGAGTAAAGTATCCAATAATAGACACCCATTGTCATTTTAGACCTTTCAAGTACTGAGCGCTCAAAAATTTAGCTAAAGTATTTCTTCATGTCCCGAAAAGACTGATTACAACATGCTTTCTTTTCTGTCACGTGAAGGGAAAAAAATTCCTCATCGTACTTAAATTAGAATGTAGACTAAACATCATTATATTAAGCTTCTGAAAGCAGGTGGCATGAGATCTGAGTTTAGAGTCGTTGGATTCGTGACGGCCAATAACACGTATATAATTCCCCCACACGCTTGTGTGTCGAAGACTCTGACCGAAGTGATGGTTTGAACCAACTTACTCACTCCCTAGTAACCAGTCGAATTTCCACTGTGGAACGCAACTCCTCTTAGTTTTTCTCTGTGATCGGCAGCTGCTTGTCAGACCATAAGAACGTTGGCTGACGGTAAGAAATATGTGTACGGGGTCACAGTAAGGTCCCGAAGTTCGTGCTTACTCTGTTGATTATTAACACTGGCGACTTACATTTTCTGTTAGGTAGAAGATGAAAGCTCTTCACTGTATAGATACTGTGTGCATTAAAGCGGAGGGCAAATCTCTAGAAGACTGGGATATATGCGAGCAGCTAAAGGATTGCGCTAAAAAATGAATTATATGAAAACAGTTTTTTCTTACAGCCAGATCATATTTAGGAACATAGAGCATCCTCACGTGGGTAACCAATTTGTGATTGCTATAGTTTCTACATTATTATAATGTTGTTGTTGTTGTTGTTGTTAACGGTTGAGGCGGGGGGGGGGGGGGGGGGGGAGTGACCAGAAGGTTCCCCCCCCCCCCCCCTGTCACGTAAGTGAAATGCTATACCACACACCACCTAATTGCCGTGTAGTGAAAGATATTTTGTTATCAGTCTTATGGCAAAAAAGGGAAAAGCTCGGTTAATAGTCAACAGGACTATCGATATATTAAATTCTCAGTATAACGATAACATTATCATCGCTAATCGCCGCTCCGTACTTCAGTGAAGACCAAGTATTGCACATTGTTGGCCTCTTAATGAGTTCAGTAGTTTTTTGTTTTTTTTTTTGATCAGTTCGTACTTGCAGTTGAATTAAATGTGAATGCTCTCGTATATTGCTTTTCTTCTGTGCGCTGTTGTGATACTATGTAACTACAGGTAAGTTTGTAACACGGAAGAAGAGGAAAATCTATTTTGGTTTCTCTTCTTGCACTACGACAAGTTAAACATCTGTACATGCTACTATAATATCCTAATTACCTATCTGCAGCAGTTTAATGTTAGCACTGGATTGGTTATTTTGACCTGATAAAGATATGGGGTTGAAATATTTCAGCATTGACAAGGCTGCGAAGCGGTAAACACAACTACAAATAAAATTAAATTAAAATCAGTAGATAAAAATTCATTTGGATTGGCCTGTGTCGCCCACAGATTGCGTTTATCAACAAAAATATTGTCCAAACAGCGATGGTTGCATTTCTTAAAAAAAAATTTGCTAGAAGCTCTATCATTAGTGGCCAAAATGGCAAAATATTGCTCATTCTGGGCACCGTGACGGTACTTAATTACAAAAACGAGTTCTGATACGGAACGACGGGGCGAGGTTTGTGGAGAGCAGAAGGGCTATATTATGACAACATATTCTATAGTTCGTTCGTTTCTAAAAGATTTTTTCGGAAGATTGTTTGAATTCGTCCGAGCTGCCTGCCCAATACATCCACGCCCTCGCCCTTCCCTCGCCTTCGCCCGATACTCTGTTTACGCTCTTCTAACGCTATAGCATGCATTTTCAGATGTTCTATGATTATGTTCAGACTGAAATGTTTTAAAAGTTGTAGAAACAATTATAAAAGCAATATTTTTGCGTTACCTTTGCAACAGTACTTATCGCGATTTGGGGAATATTACCTATTTCTCAGACAGACAGTATTCAATTTTAATGTTGGTTTGCATAAGGTTTCGACAATATGGGTTGTTCAACGATATTTACGTTGGAAGGGAGCTAGCGATATTCATTTTGTATTATATATCATAAAGATGACTCCATCATGGAAAGGCATTATATCTTGTCTTCAAGTTTTACTGCAAGAAAGATGTTCTTCTATGACATGTTTTATTCGCAATGTCCTTCGAAAAGTGAGGCCAGCTATCACAACTCCAACACATTTGTTAATAAACATGATAGAAGTGATGATGTATGTTGCAAATCAAACTGGAGCTATTTAGCATAAGAGACTGTATAACCATTTATCATGGATAAACACAAAGTCATTTGCCATGTCGTATACATTTCAATCTAGTTCAAATCGATGCGTGAACCTATTCCCCTTCGTTTTATGAATAAATTTGGTTGCGATTATTTCAAGCTGACTGTTTAAATAATAAATCAAAGAGAAGTTCTTGATTGCTTAAGGAAGTTGAAGAATGTTAGTGTAATGGAAGACAAATAATTTGAGATTTAACCGAGGAACAAACTGATGAGAATATACAGAATATTATACTTGTTTAAAGAACGTTCTTCTTGCTTAATTTTAGAGCCCAAACACTATTTGTGTTAAGACCTCTCGAAGCCACATTATGTACATAAAATTAAAAAATGAATAATTTGTTTTCAGAATGAATAAAAACAAGAGCCTATTTAAGGTCCTCTTTCACAAGCTGGACCTCTCCTTTCACAAAATCCTGGCTGCGTCCTCGCTTGGAAGAACGAACACTAGCTACAACTACCGATAACTATAGTACTATTGAAGCTCGTTAAGTCTAAAGCAAAGTGTCTGACACAATTTGCGACTCTCTAGTAGATGTACCCAGTGAATATTGTTTATCAGTTTTCCTGGCTATATTTACTACCTTCCTAACATTCTTACAATCGAACTGGTCAAACGCGGTTTAATATAACGGCGGAATTCGATAAACGTAGTAGTTTTACTTTTTGTAACATTGCTGTTAGTAAATTTCATCACTGGAGCGATTGTAATCCCAAATTATGACCACACTTGCAGTAAGTGACTTACCCGCGATGATTCCACAAAGAGCAGTTACTATATCTAGATCTAGTATGGTGTTGTATAATTGTGATACACTGAAATTAATCCACTGTGAAAATAGCAGCGAGATAGCCGTCAGTCATCATTGCCTTAGGATTACTCCGGAACTGCAAAGAAACCTTGTTACTTCAGAAACATGAAGCGGATATTAACATAACTTTGAGCTAGTACAGGGATTCGATGGAGCTTGATCTTCTGCGCATCTATACCGTTTTACGTTAATTGCTTACGGAAGTGGTTGTTACGGATACGACTCTTAAAAACTAACCAGTATCAAAAGAAGACGCTGATGTTTGTGAGCGAGAAATGCACTCCAAGCAAGTCAACACACTGACTGGACCACAGAAGACACCAACTGCTCTGCATCAACATCACCGTTACACCCATTTCCTGTTGAAAGAACTCTAACAGAATTCAGAATTTTCGATTACCTTAAGTTTATCCATTCAATGTTTATGTGGACAATTCCCGATAACCTGAGTTCTCGCTCTTTTAGTTGGTCTATATACTACAAGTGTATTTCGATATTCGGGAAGTTTCCAGGAATAAAATTAGGCTGCCTAGACTAACCCATTTGTATTGTTATCACTTATGAAGATAAGGAAGAATAACAGAATCTTTTGAATGTAATGAACAGTCTGCCGCGGCGAGCGTAAATGAGAGTACTGAAGATCTGCAGAAACGCGATTAGTGACAAAATTAAAATTGTGGACTACGCAGTATAAGAAGTGAAGGAATTCTCGTATCTCCAAAACAAAATAATGCAGGTGAGTTAAAAAACGATCTAAGAAGCAGACTAACATACAAAAATATAAAAAAACGGTTTTGCTTGTCAAAAGGAGTTACCAGCAACATTCATAGGTCTTAATTTGAGAAAGAAATTTCCATCACTGTATGCTTTGATCATGACGTTGTAACTACGTAAAATATTCCTGGAGCGTGGAAAAGCCATAAAAGGAGAGACTGGGAGCGAATGAGGTATGGTGGTACAGAATAATTTCTGATGTTACCAGTCCACTTCATTTTTGAAACCAAAGACATTCTCTGCAGAAGAAGGAAGCAAAGAGAGGAGCAAAAGGTATGTATTTCAAAATCAGGGAATAATTTTTAGAATATTAGATTGAGCAACACGAGTCGTAAATTACAGGTGAAGGTATGAAGTACAAATAACTGAGGACGTTGGTTATAAGTGCTACTCCGAGATCAAGAGCATGTCGTACTTTATGAAACTAGGCAGCATGCTGATTTAAAAAAATTAAAAAACGGCGTCATGTATCTGCAACAAATCATGTAGCTGGTGTGTCACCCCCAAGGAATAAAATTTAGTGGCTACCTCGAGTAAAGGCCAGTACGTTTCAGTTCTCATTAGTTACTTGAAAACGGTGAAAGAAAGAAGTCAAAAACTGTAACCGATATCAAAAATTGGAGAATCGTAGACCATCTACAATAAGACAGGTCAGATGATCGATTCCACAGATTCCTCACATGCTTTGGAGTTCAGAGAGAGCCGCGCGAGATTAGCCGAGCGGTCTTAGGCGCTGCAGTCATGGACTGTGCGGCTGGTCCTGGCGGAGGTTTGAGTCCTCCATCGGACATGGTTGTGTGTGTTTGTCCTTAGGATAATTCAGGTTAAGTAGTGTGTAAGCTTAGGGACTGATAACCTTAGAAGTTAAATACCATAAGATTTCACACAAATTTGAACATTCTGAGTTCAGAGAGAGGAAAGTCAAGAGGATGAACGGCTTATAGCAAATAACCAAAATAGCAGATAAAATGCAGCAAGGTTGTGAGAGAGAAGATAACGAACGTCGCTTTATCATCTAAGTGCACCTAGGGGCCAATATATCGTATAGTTTTCAATTAAAACCACACATGGCTTGAGCATAGCGGAAACATTGGATATGTTCGAAAGAAGGTATCTAATGGATATTTTAAAGAGAGGCAGAAAAATACCCCGAAATATCTTGAACCTTATTACTCTAATATCTTGTAATGTCAAACTGCTACACAACCTTACCATTAATTCCATGAGATTAAAATTAAACTATTCCTTCGTACGCTTTCTACTGACAATACGCTATGGGATATTAAAGAAGCCTTCCTCGAAACGGACACTCAAATGCTTTTGCAGACGAAAATGTCTTAAGATTATGTAATTTGTATTTTCCGATACAATGATAGTGGTGTACAACGGCAGATTTGTTTTGATCGTGCTTAGCCCCGTGAACAAAAATCGTTACTGCAATTGTATTACTCTCACGAAAAGAATAAGTAACTCTTACAATCTTCATGGTTGCGGTTTATACTGGGACGTAATCGGTTACATTTAAATCAAAGTTAAGTGCTCGATGTGCTATGCGTCCATTGCGTTGAGGTCCTCCCGCTCATTTCATTGATTGGCGCGCTGCCAAAAGAGAGTTCACTGAAATTTCATATGGCAGAAGATCAACCAACTTCTTCGTGCACTCACAAGATGAACAAGAATGAAAGTGCTGCTGGAATATGGCAACAGAACAAGATAGCACCTCATGCTTCAGTATTCATTGTTGGTATTTCAGAGATATTCGCCCTATTCTACAAGACTGTATAGACTAAATGAATGGCGAGGAAAACTACCAAAAATTTTAACTTATCAATTGCACCCTAAATGTTTAGTTGGAACAACTGTCAAAAAAAAATTTTTTTTTAAAAAAGAGCTGTCAGAAAGATGGATCGACACTAAAAGACGTATGTGTGTCACAGTTCGTCATTGACCTCCAATATCAAACTATCACCCCACTCGGGCCATGAGAATTATTTTTCCCTTATTGTGAGGATTTGTGACCAATTTCCTCAATGTGCACCCCCCTTCCGACAATTTTGTGTGACTCGCGGCACCACACGCAAGCAGCAGTGAACAGGGTTAACACCAGACATGCTCGTGAAATTATAGCTCGCCTTTGATTACCGTCTGGAGGTTTTCACGAGTTTGGTGGAGGACATAATGAACATACGAGAAATGTAAATGAAATCATTGATTATGAGCATAATAGCAAACAAAGGCATAAGGTTCTACTGCATCTAAATAAATAATAAACCTTTGCAAAATAAAATGTTTCTCTTGAACGTACTTTGTAGTTCTATGCGTAAGTTAAAATTTATCCAAAGTCTCTGCCTTCACTCATGTAGTCTTCTAAAATCGGATAGTTTTGCTTGAAACGCCGTGCATTTTAGTAAGAAGAAACAACTGAAAAATTAAATTCGTAAGTGTAATTTCGAAAACGAAATCCAGATAATTAGTGACTTGGATCCACGCAAAATACGGCAGTGACAGCTGAACTCGGACGCAGCATTCTGGTTACGGCATTTTCGCACAGTCTGCACCTCCGTGGTCTAGCCGCGCCCAGCTGTAGAGCACAATTCCTACGTTGCGGCCCCCCCCCCCCTCCCCCAACCACACGTGCTAATGTGCCAAACAACTCAATGAGTCATAGCAACCGGATACTACGTTATGCGATCAAGAACGCTGATAAGCAAGTCGCTCAACTTGTGTCAAATTGCGACGGCGGCTCGGCAAACAAAGCGTTACAAACAAACATCTTTCAACGGAAGAACCATTCCAGCGTTCTCATGAAGAAGTTTGTTGTAACCACAGAAATATAAACCCTCGGTGAAGAACCAACTTCGGAGCCATGTCCTGCATCAATATGAGTCCACTACCCAAATCACTACAGGAAATTGCGCATAGTGTCAGTTTCCTCACATCCACACGATTAAGCTACGCACATACTTCGCAAACCACCATTCGGTGCGTGGAGGAAGTACCCTGTACCAGTAGTAGTCATTCCGTTTCCCTTTCCAATTACAACTGGAGCCACTGTATATCTCTCCCCTTACGAGCGTTAAATTTTCTTGTCTTGGTGATCTTTACACGAAATGCACTTTGGCGACAGTAGAATCCTGCATTCAGTTTCAAATGCCGGTTCTCAAAATTTTGTCAATAGTGCTTAGTGGTTCAAATGGCTCTGAGCACTATGGGACTTAACATCTGTGGTCATCAGTCCCCTAGAGCTTAGAACTACGTAAACCTAACTGTCCTGAGGACATCACACGCATCCATGTCCTAGGCAGGATTAGAACCTGCGACCGTAGCAGTAGCGCGGACTGAAGCGCCTAGAACCGCTCGACCACAGCGGCCGGCAGTGTTTACTGGAAAGAACTTTGTTTCCCTCCAGGAATTAACGCTTGAGTTCACGAAGCATCTCCGTAGTACTCAGGTGTTAATCGAACCTGCCACTAACAAATCTAACAGCACTCTTCACAACTGTTTCACACGCAAGAATGTGTCGCACTTGCGTTCTACACTCAATATACTTTATAGATCAGCTACATTGTCCTAAAAATTCTCCCAATTAACTAAAGTCGACAATAAGTCTTCCCCCTTACCCTGTTCGTTGTATTTCATACGTCTTTATTCGAATATCAGAAGGTCGCTTTACACACACACACACACACACACACACACACACACACACACACACACACACATTAATTTTTCTGGCTGCCATTAATCAGTCCAAATAGAAATTGCCTAAAACATTCTGTATCCTCCTGCAGTCACTCACCGATGACACTTCCCATGCACAACGGTGTCAAAAGTAAACAGACGGAAAAGGCTGCTCGCCCTATCCGTCAGGAAAATTCCAGCCTACATGATTTTCTTACTCACTAAGGCAAATTTTCCTATTAGTGTTCTTTACAACAGTCTGCTTCTCGTTGTGAATATACCAGACCGCAAACAGAAATAAAATTGATAGTGTGTATTAGTCGAACGCTTTCAAAAGTGTGTGAATTCCTAAGGGAGCAAACTGCTGATGTCATCGGTCCCTAGACTTACGCACTACTTAAACTAACTTAAATACACACTCGCACGCAATCCGTGGCATGGCGCCTCAAACCACGCGGTTCGAAGGCTTTGCAAACTATACGCGGCTATTGACGTACTCGAATCATTCAGAAAATACTAACGTTAGATACTATTTTTGTTTCGATGATCATATTTCGTATTAGGCGTTACATATCGATGCTTTTTCTTTCCTTAGCTTCCTGAAGTTTAACAGAGCTTTTACGCCACAAGTGTTTCGCTTTATTTCCAAGTTATATTCGTTACTCCTATTTAAGAGTTCTTAAATTGACAATGCTGAACCCAAAACAAGTAAAACCAAAGCGAAACTTCTGTGAAGGCAAACTGTGAGTGTTTTACAAAAATGAAGTGAACTGCAGAGAACACAGATGTAGCAAAAGGAAAAAGGGTTTCCTTAATGACGAAAAATGCCTAGGGTGAAAGCGCAAGCAAGCTTAGTCGTTTTCAACCTCTGCTAACAACAAGCGTAAAATCTGTTGACTTCAACATATATAAAAACGCACTAATAAACACCAGTTACGCATTCATGATGCTTTGCCAAATACAAATCTGTGTGACCCTGCGCTTAAGGCGGCAAGCAATATTATTAGAAAATAACGTTAAAATTAATTTCCAAATAACAACAACTTTCCGAATGAAATCTTAGTTCAAATGTCGTTTTATATAATGAAACCTGGCGTAATATTCCAATGGAATAGAACCACAATTATATTTCAAATTGAAATAAAGCAAAATACCAGTGAGGCTTTCATTTAATTTGGTTTCGTTATTAACACACTAACGCAATATTAAGACAGAATTATCTAGAAATGCAAATATGTTTAAGATATTGTGTATTCTGCATCAGGAACGGAGCAGTAACTCTTATGCATGCCTACAACAGTGCGTATGCAAGCAGTAAATGGTAGACGCGTATAGCTGAAGCTAAAATTCGAGAACTGCTTGCAAGAGGAAAAACAACGGAAATGTGTGGTTATTAACCTCTTGAACGTACGACTGTGGACCTTCAGACGTAAGTTGAACTCTGAATTTCTAACCTCACTGAAAGGATTACCGGATTCAGAAATGTAACTTCACATGCCACAATTCACACCAAAGCTCATTATATACCTGCTCCCATCCGTAACTGATGCTGTACAGCCTGGAAAAGTACTACATACGCTACGTTTCCTTTAGCAATATTAAATATTTAAGGAGCATCAACATTACTGCGAAGGCCGCCTTATATTTAGATACGGGCAACGAATCTCTACCGATGAAAGACGTACTGAAACACACAATATGGAACGCACACTGTTTTGTCCCGACAAAAAAGACATTTCGTTCGTCATTACATGCTGTAAAGCAGTAAACCACACGTAATAGTAATTCTGTTATATTATGATCAACGAAATTTGTTAGTAGCGTCAGCTACTAAGAAAGGCAGTACCTGATAAAGTAAGATCCCAACCGTTTCAGGGTACTTAGGCTGAGAAATATCTTACCATTCTGCCATAGCGGAAGTTTATTGTATCAAAAAATACACCGGTTGATACACATAAAATAACGCTAATTGAAGGGACTAGAATGGCAAATCGCAAAGAGAAGAACCGACAAATAAATATGCACCTTAATAATGGAAAGTAAAATAATTCACGATATCGAGATTGAGTTGGCACTAGAGTGAAATGAGATCCTACACACTTTTCCTACTCCTAGAAGAAGGTGTAATATTTTTTGGTGAGACGACCAGAAAGTTGGAGAAACAGAGTTAAATGAAAACTTGATGAGTATAGCTCTGACTAGTAAATTAGCCAGAGCAACACGATCAGGAAAGCTAGCAGCTGGGTCCTTACCTGTAGCTGTCTCCTTGCCGGTCTCTCCTCAGCCACCCGCGGTCAGCAGTCAGCAGTCAGCAGTGGTGATAGCACGGGGGTCCAGGAGCCGAGTGACAAGACGCGCGAGCTGACAGTGACGTGACGTCACCCTACCTCCACACCCCACCATATTGCCAAACCCCTCTCTACCTGAGGCATCATTTGTGTAGTCCCGTTAGGCTCGTACATTTCCTAGAATCTATGTTCAGCCGTACGGAGTGCAAATGTACTCGGTGGTGAAACTGCAACAGCTGCGCCTGGAGTACTAATTCTGTAAACTACAGTTTATAAATGTGCCTGAAAGAAAAAAAGTTCGGAATGACTCACTTTCAACAATTTCAGCAGTTACTTCAGAGACTGTAGTGGAATTTACTTTAAAGGAAAAAGAACCACTAGATGTGTAACGAATTTGTTGCTGTTGCGTTCTTAAGTCCGAAATCTGGTTTGATCCGATTTTCCGCGCTGGTCTCTTCATCTCCGAATAACTGTTACACTTTACATACATTTGAACCTGCTTGCTGTGTTCATCCCTGGTCTCCTATAACTTTTAGCCTCTTTACTTCTCCGCGGTACCAAATTAACTATATCTTGATGTATTAGGATAGGTATTATCTCCCTAATCAGATTCGGTAAATCTTCCTTAGTTATACGACCAACCCCTCTAATCTTCTGCATTGTTCTCTAGGTCCAAATTTCTAAATCCTCTATTCTCCTCTAGTTTGTACATGCTATCGTCCGCATTTTACTTCCACCGAAGGCTGTACAACAAATACCTGCAAAAAAGAGGTCACAACACCAAAATTTATATTCAGCGTTGACTCATTTAACATTTTCAGAAACGCATTTCTTGCTGTAGGCGGTTAGCAATTTATTTCACATTAACTTCGGCCCTTGTCAGTTATTTCGCTGCGAAAATAGCAAAACACATTCGGTACTTTTCACTACCTTATTCCGTAAACTATTTTAGTCAGTACTGCCTGATTTAATCGTAATACATTGTATTACCACCGTTTTCTTTTTGATATTCTCTTCTAATCTCATTCTCAAAAAAATGGTTGAAATGGCTCTGAGCATTATGAGGCAAAATTAGAGGTCATCAGTCCCCTAGAACTTTGAACTACTTAAACCTAACTATCCTAAGGACATCACACACATACATGCCCGAGGCAGGATTCGAACGTGCGACTGTAGCAGTCACGCGGTTCCGGACTGAAGCGCCTAGAACCCCACGGACACCGTTCCCGGCTATGATTCTCATTTCAAGACGCTGTCCTTTCCATTCTACAGATCTTTCGGGAATTTTACAGTCTCAGACGGAATTACAGTGACATCGTAAAACCTCAAAGATTTTGTTTCTTCTGCTTGCACTTAAATTATCTTTCTAAATTTTTCCTTGTCACCTTTTACTGCTTGTTCAATGTACTGTTTCACTAACACGGGACATACGCTACAATGCAGTCTCATTACCTCGTAAACTACTAGCTACGCCTTTCCTTTCATTCCCCTTAACTCTTATACATCTGAAGTCTGATTTCTTGCAAGTTGTCGATAACATTTCGCCCCGCACATTTTATCCCTGTTGCCTGCAGGATTTCAAAGAATATACTCCAGTCAAATGCTGTAAACGGAGATTTGGCGTATTCAGTCTGTCTTCTAAGACAAGACTTAGTGTCACTACTACGTCGCGGCCGGCCGTTGTGACCGAACTGTTCTAGGCGCTTCAGTCTGGAACCGCGTGACCGCGACGGTCGCAGGTTCGAATCCTGCCTCGGCCATGTATGTGTGTGATGTCCTTAGGTTAGTTGGTTTTAAGTAGTTCTAAGTTCTATGGGACTGATGACCTAAGATGTTGAGTCCCATACTGCTCAGAGCCATTTGAACCATTTGAACTACGTCGCATGTCCTACGTTTCTCCGGAACCCAAACTAAACTTCTCAGAGGTTGACTTCTACCACTCTTTCCATTCTCTTCCAATTAATTACTGTCAGAATTTTTCAAACACGGCTCATTAAACTGATAGTTCGGTAGTAATCACACCTGTCAGCACATTTATTATTTGAAAGTGCAGTTACTGAATTCTTCGTGGAGGTTATTTTCTCTGACTCTTATGTCTTGCATTCCAAGTGGAGTAGTTTTGTCGCGGTCGATTTTTCCAAGTATTTCAATAATTCTGCGGAATGCGGTCTACTCTAGGTTTCTAGTATCGACCTAGGTCTCTCAAAGCTGCGTCACATCTTCTCACAATACCGTATATTCCATCTCATCCTCATCTACTTCTTCCATCCTTTCCACATAATTGCCTTCAATTTTATTTCTTTGTAAAGTACTTCTATACATATCTTTCACCTATCACAGGTAACAAATTGTCTTTATTCAACAGGGTATATTTTAAATTAAGAGCATTTACTATATTTTTCTTGTTTCCATATCATCTGTCACCAATATTTCGTAAGAGGATTGCCTAAACGTTCGTACTAGTTACTAATTGTCTAAGAACAACAGATCGCATTTTAAACAGGACACAATACTGAATTACTGCAATTATTGTATACTAATACAGCGTTCCAAAATATACGCTCGATCCAGGTTGTAAGTGTTAGAACACTTCCTCGTAAACAGCAGTGCCCCATCTACATCAGTGCTGTGTAACCCACCGTACGTTGTGGTTGGGGTTGTACTGTTTTGCTTTTGACATATTCGCTGATTGTGCGAAGGAAGCAAGACCGACATTGTTTTAAATATTAGCGCCGGACCTGTGTCGAACGAAGTAGCATGTGTCTTGAGTCGATTTGCGTCTTATGATCTCAGGGCATTGTAATGAAGGCTCTCCGCGATGTTAAACGTCTTTCGTGCAACGTCTCCTGTAGTGTTGTACTGAGTATTTCTACGACCTTCTGAATACATAAAGAATCGTGCAACTATGATTTTCTGTCTCTTTCGTTAATTCAGCTTCGTAAGCTACCAAAACCGAAGAACAATACGTAAGAAATCGTAGATTCATCATGGCTCCGAGAGAAATTATATTGAACATATTAATACGAGTATTACATATGAAATCATCACATCTCGGTATATAGGGTGTTACGAAACTATTCGCTCGAAGCAATACTATAAGTAGAGCATGTCAGTAACGTCGATAAGAAACGTATCCTCACTGAAGTCAACATGTAATGTTAGGGAACAGTTTATTAGTTGTGCTGACGTAAACTGTTTTGGCGGTGTCGCTGAATGGGAACGTGTACTGACATTCAAAACAGCTCTATGTACAGGTCTGCTTTAAAACACGCCGGTGCATTCGCGAGCACCACCGACTTGTGACAACAGCGGTGAATTTCTTGTAAACACCCTGATCCAGTCGCATTCATTACAAAAACGGTGAACACGGAGCGCTTTACGTACGCTGAAATGGCTGACACGAGTCTGGCATACGGGTCAGTGGATGGAAATGGACGAGCTGCAGTGAGAGACACTCGACAGTGCTTTCCCAACCGGCGTGTTCCATGAGACCAAATAAATGCGGACAGTTTCACCGCTTGCAACACGAAACGGGCACTTTTTGCCTAAGTATCCATGATACAAGTCGCAATCAAACAGTGCGAAATACCGAAATGGATGACGAGAATCTGCGACATGTTGAGGACACTCCATCTACAAATACACGACATACTGCTTACAGTTTTGGCGACACACACACGGCCTTGTGTGGAATGTATTACATGGCAAGCAACTTCATCCTTTCAATCTTCAGTGCCTAGCACCTGAAGATTTTCTCCAACGCGTGTGATTCGCACATTGGTTTTTACAACAGACTTCCCTGCGTCGCTTATTTCCGGCCGAAGTCCTGTTCACCAACGAGGTTTTGTTTACTCTTCGCGACGGATTGAATATCCCCAGTTCGTATGTTTGAACGCATTTGAATCCACGAGGTAGTCGACCTCCTACACATCAACAGTGATTCGGTGTTAATCTGTGGTTTGGCATACTCAGTGATAGGTTGATTGGATCATACATTCTTCCATTCTGCCTGAAGTGATGAAGATATCGCATCCCCGTGGAACATGTGTTACTAGAACTGCTGCAGTGTATACCTCAGAATATTAGACAGAGACTGTACTTTCAGCGCGATGGGCACCAACCTATTTAGCATTGAAACTTCAAACTTCCTGGCAGATTAAAACTGTGTGCCCGACCGAGACTCGAACTCGGGACCTTTGCCTTTCGCGGGCAAGTGCTCTACCAACTGAGCTACCGAAGCACGACTCACGTCCGGTACTCACAGCTTTACTTCTGCCAGTACCTCGTCTCCTACCTTCCAAACTTTACAGAAGTTCTCCTGCGAACCTTGCAGAACTAGCACTCCTGAAAGAAAGGATATTGCGGAGACATGGCTTAGCCACAGCCTGGGGGATGTTTCCAGAATGAGATTTTCACTCTGCAGCGGAGTGTGCGCTGATATGAAACTTCCTGGCAGATTAAAACTGTGTGCCCGACCGAGACTCGAACTCGGGACCTTTGCCTTTCGCGGGCAAGTGCTCTACCAACTGAGCTACCGAAGCACGACTCACGTCCGGTACTCACAGCTTTACTTCTGCCAGTACCTCGTCTCCTACCTTCCAAACTTTACAGAAGCTCTCCAGCGAACCTTGCAGAACTAGCACTCCTGAAAGAAAGGATATTGCGGAGACATGGCTTAGCCACAGCCTGGGGGATGTTTCCAGAATGAGATTTTCACTCTGCAGCGGAGTGTGCGCTGATATGAAACTTCCTGGCAGATTAAAACTGTGTGCCCGACCGAGACTCGAACTCGGGACCTTTGCCTTTCGCGGGCAAGTGCTCTACCAACTGAGCTACCGAAGCACGACTCACGTCCGGTACTCACAGCTTTACTTCTGCCAGTACCTCGTCTCCTACCTTCCAAACTTTACAGAATCTCTCCTGCGAACCTTGCAGAACTAGCACTCCTGAAAGAAAGGATATTGCGGAGACATGGCTTAGCCACAGCCTGGGGGATGTTTCCAGAATGAGATTTTCACTCTGCAGCGGAGTGTGCGCTGATATGAAACTTCCTGGCAGATTGAAACTGTGTGCCCGACCGAGACTCGAACTCGGGACCTTTGCCTTTCGCGGGCAAGTGCTCTACCAACTGAGCTACCGAAGCACGACTCACGTCCGGTACTCACAGCTTTACTTCTGCCAGTACCTCGTCTCCTACCTTCCAAACTTTACAGAAGCTCTCCAGCGAACCTTGCAGAACTAGCACTCCTGAAAGAAAGGATATTGCGGAGACATGGCTTAGCCACAGCCTGGGGGATGTTTCCAGAATGAGATTTTCACTCTGCAGCGGAGTGTGCGCTGATATGAAACTTTGCTGGGAGAAATTATCTGAAAGCCACCTTAGGGAATCCATGGATCGACAAAGGTGGCCTTGTGGCTTGGTCGCAGAGGTCACCTGACCTCGCGTCTCTGGATTTCTTCCTCTGGGCATATGGAGCAGCTGCCGTATGAAACCTTTGCGAAAACGGAAGGAGACCTCGTCGCCAGAATTTTCATCGCTGCTGGTACCATTGCGGACATGCCAGGAATCTTCGAACACACGCTGCAATAGTCCGACAAGGTACTGCTCGCATACAGGCGCAGTCGAGCGGTTGTTGTTAATGCAACTGATGTAATTGGCATACTATACCACCTTCTGTGTAAATCGTCCTTATTGTCACAACTTGCCGTCAGGAACCAAACGTATCTTAATTAAGTAAATTTGCTTAGATGTTCCTCTTATATTTGAACGATAGCCTCGTAACACCCTGTAGTGACACAGGTACCCAATCTAGTGACAACATATATATAAAATGTACATGTACAGATTAACATTAATTATGTTTGCTGTAGATTTCTAACTATGTTTGCTGTAGATTTCTAACTATGTTTGCTGTAGATTTCTAACTATGTCGAGCATATCACTAGGTCAACGAACTTTGGGGTACAAAAACCAAATTTTATATTATCTTCCGCTTTCTGGAACAAATATATTTGCCGACGGGTTCCTACATCAACGGCATTATCGTCGTATAAGTCCCAAACCGAGGGAAGTAAAACACCCCAACACATCTGGACCGTATTCTAGAAACAACGCCTAGGCAGTGGCTAGGTCATTTCTCTGGGAAGTTGATTTCACCAGGAGTATTAATGCATCAAGGTAATCAGAAGGGCTACTGCTGAAAGAGAGACTGGGACAACTGAAGTTGCGATAGTTCATTCGCTAGTGGTATTGCTGGGAGAAACACGCTTTAGTTTTCGAGTCGTAATGTCTGTGCTTGATCACTTCTTAAAAACTAATATGAGGGAAGCATTACCAAGTAGTCACTATCTGTACACTGGTCTAGTTAACAAAAACAACAATTACTACAAAAAGTATGCTGTGTTATCAGAAAACTGGGAAGCTTCATCCCAAGCGACATCGTTAGATATAAAAATTCAACATGCTTACGTTTGTGCTCGCGAAACTCGAAAAGTAGTTGATATTTTTTCATGACGTTTCATATTTTTGAAACATATCTTTATGTATTAATAAATATGTAACATGTGAACGGGAAGCGTTGTTACCAAATTTTCGAAAAGTTGTTGACCGATTTTCTTCACCTTTTAAACTATACTCTGTTAAAGATTCAGACCGACATTTACTACAAATTTTTAAATACAAAAATGTACAAGTTTTCTGTTAAAACGGATGGCAAGAAAAAAAATTCTGTAAAATTGTGTGTTTTTGTTTCCTTTGTCGTAGCCATTTTTAACTGTGACAGTGGCCGTTTAAACCAGGGTCGGCCACAGAGTGGGAAACTTCACGCTGGTCGATTGTGGGCGGCCACTTCCCGGAAGTACTCAGTACAGGGGTGTGACGTTTTTCGGCCGATACAGTTCTCTTCAGTTCGGTAGAATCGGGGTGTCAGCGCTGTTTACCCTTCGCTATTTGTTCGTAGTGTGAAGGATGTTCGCAGATCTGATGGATTTTTACACAAAAAGAGGCAGCCTTGTGATCTATCGTTACAAGCCTTTGAAAATGAAAGGGGATGACAGAAGAGTGGCATGACAATTCTCAGTGTATATTATGCAGTCACGTAAGCGACGGGTACTGCAGGTTTTGCTAGAAAACGATATCATAGAAAAAATATTTAAAGGTTTAGTTCACAATGAAAAAGCAAAGAATCACAACGCTAGACATATGGGATTCACTGTTCAGTGCATCAAGAAGCACTTTGTGCTAATCACCGAGCGAGGTGCCGCAGTGGCTAGCATACTGGACTCGCATTCGGGAGGACGACGGTTCAATCCCGCGTCCGGCCATCCTGATTTAGGTTTTCCGTGATTTCCCTAAATCGCTCCAGGCAAATGCCGGGATGGTTCCTTTGAAAGGGCACGGCCGACTTCCTTCCCCGTCCTTCCCTAATCCGATGAGACCGATAACCTCGCTGTCTGGTCTCCTTCCCCAAACAACCAAACCCCCCAACTTTGTGCTAAATTTGCAGGAACACAGCACGTGAAGATATTGGCAGTGTGAACAGTAAAATTTCATTCCAGTGTCAGGTGCAACTTTTTTCGATGGAACTGAACGAGAGAATGGAGACTTCATATATTACTGTAAAGTATGTTGGTTAAATCAGGCGGCAACACTGTAACGATTTTTCTATTTAAAACTCGTTACTGTTCAATTTATGAAGGAAGAAGGAGTGCAGGAACGAAAATTAGAACATCCGGAATGGATTGCAGACCTCGGATTTTAAGTGGACTTGATTGCAAGGTGAGCAACAACTTACCGATTTGCTGGGGATGACTTTAAAAAAAAAGACGTTGTACAAGGTACAGATTGTCAAAAACGCAATAGAGGCCCGTACGCTCACTGACGTCAAGGAAAACGCGAGGTTTGAACAATTCACTGTGGCCTTGAGAGAGTTCGATGCACAGTTTCCTGAACATTTGAGCACATTGTCAATCTTAACACTGTTTTCGAGTTAGTTCGCCGTTTCAGTCGAAAGTGCTTCTGCACATTTGATCTGCAAGGTAATTACCGTGTTAACGATAAATCATTTCACTTTAACATTATCAAGGACGCGTAGATTGCTTTCTTCAGGTAGTTTCCACGTCTCCATAATAAAGTTGGTAAAGTGCCATAATATTTCGATCGACATATTTATATGAAAAACTGTTTTTCGATTATGAAACTAAAGTCACGATTACGTGGCAACTTGACTACGAAACACTGTGAAATCGTCTGCGTCTGTCTACATGCCGAAAGTTTGTAACTGATTAAAATCATGTCGTCTGCGGGCCAAAAAATAATTAAGTAATACTGAAAATTTGTTTTGTTTTTTATCTATATTGTTGAGAAACTTGAAATATAAAACTAACTCGTATGCGGTGCGACTGTATTGCCATATGAATGCGACGCGTTCGCAGTTTCCTCCTCTTCCCCTCCTCCCTCAGACAGCGTAGTGTGGCTGCGGGGGGGAACGTGCAGCGAAGCTGTACACTGTGGCACCCGCGAGACGAAATATTGAGCGCCCTTGATTTAAACTATTAGACAAATAATTTGACCCATATATACTGTTTCTCATTACAGATACATGAAGAAGAAAAATTCGCGCACTAGTCCTCGCAGCGCGATTCCTCCCATACCAGAATACAAAAATGTACAAAATTTTGTCCTGCGCCTTTTTCTGACAGTAAAAGTATGTTAAAACTGGCAATCTGGCAACTTGTAATCACATGTACGGTAAGTACCTTTGTCAGCTTATAGGAATAGTGTTGTGCAGCGAATAGCGCGGATTAGCACGCAGGTGGTCGAGAGTTCGATTCTGGGTCGAGACGTACTTGTTTTTATTTGATAGAGGTAGTCTAAGTGGTACGGTTCTTAATCGTCATACAGCGATTACAGTGGGTCTTCTGCAAAACATTTGGTATTACGCACTACGAACACAGAAATGGAACTTCAATCGTTTTCGTTGGTCAGCTTCTAAAAAAGCCTTTTGCACGCCTTGGGCGCGAATTGTTTCGCACCACTGCATCTACTGACTTCCAAAACCGTTTCCTGTGTACTCTTCCTCAGTGGTCCCAACGATTAATACCAACTATTATTCTTTTCACGTTCAGGTCCATTACATTTCGTTAGGGTCTTACGTCGCCAGTATGGCTGCCAACATTTTTTTCAGATAATTTCGAAACTCCGTTTCTGTTTGTATGTATTGTCACCATGAACCACTGATCATGCCTTTCATCATCGAGTCTGATAATAGCAAGTTGTTCGGTATATATCTCCATGCGTTATTATTATTATTATTCTTATTATTACTACTACTACTACTACTACTGCTACTACTACTACTATCATCATCGATGGAAATGTGGAAACGTCACGTCCATTACCGCTAGGAGAACAGTGTAATCCGAAAAAGAACATTTCACAATAAGCAGTGTGCAGAACAGAAGCTTTAGGAGAGGTGACGTGCGTTAGGGGGAACAGCCCAAAGTTACTAATGACGTGTTTAGACTGCAAGCGCTGTTCACCAGGTGGGGACTAGTTGCTAGCTCAGTGACACGTGCATGACAGGCTGCATATGCATTACTACACACATTGTATTTTCTTGTGTTTTTCTAAATCAGTGGGGGCAGACTCTTGACATACACAGACCTTGAATATGTCGATATGCTTCTGGTCCTGGATGCATCTGATAAACAAGCTGATGTTGCCCTCCGACATGCTGCTGGATGTCATGGTCGATGTCATCCAAATCAAAATCAAAGTGTTTCATTGTCGGGAGTTGTGTCTTCGGGAGACAGGTTCTCTAATTGTTCTAATGGCTCTGAGCACTATGGGACCTAACATCTGAGGTCATCAGTCCCCTAGAACGTAGGACTACTTAAACCTAACTAACCTAAGGACGACACAAACAGCCATGCCCGAGGCAGGATTCGAACATGCGAAAGTAACGGTTGCGCGTTTCCAGACTGAAGCGCCTAGAAACGCTCGGCCACACCGGCCGGCACAGGTTCTCTCCTTCCTCCATCGCGCGACTGCAGCTACTAGGGAAGCTATTCTGGAAGTCATACACAAAGAAGTCAGTGAAGTCCACACAGCGTATCAAGGCAGCTGCGTGTCCCGAAACGCACGGTAGTTGACGTGCTGCACGAGCATAGGCTGAAATCCTATGCAATAGCTGCATCCTGGAGTCTGTGGATGCAATTCTGTGAGTGGTTCCAACAACAACAACAACAACAACAGGAAGGCAACGACGACTTCATAAACACTGGAGTATTGTCGGATGAAGCAACACTCACTTGTGAGGATGACTTCAATATGCACCATGCCTACCATTGTTGTGAAGTTGTAAGGTGTCAGGCAAATCCAACACCTCACATGAAAACCCTGACATGATAAGCAAATCCGGCAGTATGTCACATAGCTTCGAATACATCCTGACATTCAATTAACCAAAGTAATACGATCAATGAGTGAGCAAATGGAATACCACAGACTAACACAAGAACGCCTAAATGCATGTCATACCTCCCCACCGTGAAACAGACGCAGTTCCGAGGGAAGAAACGAGAGCAGAAGCCAAAAGCAGAACCGTGTTAAGCGAGAAGGCCCTACGATAAGGGACAGACACCCACATCGCCGGCTGACCGCCAGGACCACCCCCCAGCCCATGTTAAAACATAGAGCCCTCCAGAAGAACAGTATAGATCTTACGATAACACTAAAAGGGCCACACCAGCTGCAAGTTTTAGCGTGAGACTTTTTCGCGTCTCTGTTTTTGCAAACGTTAAAAACATTGCCCCACCACGAAAAGTATAACGTTTCTCATTGGATAGACAGAATTTTTGTGGGCAGAGCTTAAGGTTAACATTGAGACCCTGATCGGTCAGTTGAAAACACAGCTAGATAGCTTTTTTTAAACCAACTTTGGTAAATTGTAGTAAGGAGAAGTTAGGAGTTGCTTCCGAGACGGCGGGCTGCGTGGAGATGTGCCGCCCGCCGCCCCCTGACGCTGCGTAAACACCAACAAGGTAATGAATGCATGCGATGGCGCAATTTTGAACGCATAAGGCTTCACTCAGAACTGCAGAAGTCTCATCTGTTACATCCCCTTTTTACGTAATACTGGTTTCGATCGTCAATTAAATCTCATGGTGTTCACATTTGCTACTTGAAGTTAAAATCTGAAACGTGATGATTTTTCTGTTATATAATTATTGAGAAGCCACATCAGCCACTGTAATTTACGACAAGTTAGATAAGTAATTAAAGATAATTGAGGGTCAATGTAGACCATTTTGATAGTTTTCTCCTTTATAAAACTTAACTTAAATCTAGATTGTAGATGTGATATGGCATAGGTCATCCTTCGAACCATTGTAGAACTTGGAAACCCATTCAGGGAATATTCGTTCACATTCTTGTTGAACGCAGTCAATTTTTACCATCCTGTATTAAAACATTTCCTTTTATCAATAGTGCAATTTATAAACAATGTTTTGTAAGTAGAATAAAATTTTCAATGGTAAACTTTACTGCTTTTTCGACCAGCTAACTAAAAATAGGAAAGCCTTGAACCCCTTCCACTAAATTTAGTTAGTATTAAGATTATTTTACAGGGAGTGCAGTGGAGCTGACGCTGAAATCATTAAATATTTGATTATATCATCACTAGTCTCACTGAACTCTTCTGAACTCTACAGGTCATGTGTGGTCTGGCGTCTCCTTACCAGCAACAGGTCCCAGGTTCAAACTAGTCAATCCCCTAAATAACACGATCAGAGCGTCGTTGCGCGAAAGTGGTAGGGAGACACGGCTTAGAACAGACAGACACCACGCAGAATGTTAGAAAGTTAACTCAGACGTTACCTGATACCGCACATACCACATTACTTTGGCATCAGTGTTTGGGCCGGAATATTGTGAGAGAGGAGTTTCGGTACCTACTTGTTGCCTGACTGGTGCACTGTACGAAGGTATCATGCATTCCTCTCAAACTATTTGCCTGACGCAGTGGAAGATGTTTCACTTCATGATCGGCAATGGTTATTGTTCAAACATGATGGTGCACCTCGACACGTTTGGAATTAACGTGCAATGGTATTTAGACAGAACATTTTCAGGGAAATGGCTTAGGGTGGAGGTCCAGTTGTATGACCTCAGAGTCAACCTGACCGAAATCCCCTGGATTTCTTCCTGTGAAGACACTTAAAGGAGCATGTGTATTCTACTCCGCCGACACTCGTGGAAGAACTGATAGTGCGTGTTGGAGTAGCTCTTGCGTCTATGGATGCAGCCATGTTGCGGAGAGCCCAGAGCTGCATTATATGCTCTTAGGACAACGTATTCATTTTCTAAATTTCATGTGGTCATTAATATGGAAATCATTATTTCCACTTGTTGCTAATGTGTTACATCTGAGCAGGCATGCTGCATGTAGTAGTAATGATTCGTAGATACTGAATTATTTTACTGTGCAGTAATCTTAAGCATCGCATTGATTGATATTGTTTTTGTACTTATTCTATTCCACGACAAGTCATTTGTTTCAACTGTCTGTTTCTGGTATGTCTGACAACGTTTTTTGTTACGTTCACTGTTAAAGAACACTGTGCTACTGAAATGTCGAATACGTGAGGCTTAACAAATGGTGTAGGCTAAAGTACTAAATGACAATGAAAGTGGCAAATAAAAGCAAATACGCCTCGACCCAGAATCGAATCTTCGACTTCTTGCATGCTAATCCAAAACGCTAATCACTGAACCAATTCCACAACATTACTCTTGTCTGTTGACTGAGGTAGTTGCCGTACATGTGACTACAGTGTTGCCCTTCTTTAACGTCCATTTACTGCCGGAAATATGCGCAGTACCAAATTTTGGGAAAAACTTTCTTGTATTGCTATTATGTGAGGAATCACGCTGCAAAGTGCGAGTACACGAATTTTCCTTCACCTTGTGTTTTTAAAGAATGCATTGGTTTGTTTTCTTTGAAATCCGTCTGCGAGGGAGAACACAAAGTTGGCTAATTGACTTTTGATCAGAAATACTTACAAATCCGAATTTGAAGCAAGGTTCAAGGTCGGAGAGGGGGCAGAGGAAGTGGACACAGGCGTGGGAGGAGGAGATGATGGACAGAGATAGGGAGGAGGAGATTAGGGCGTATATCCAGCTCCCAAGATTACTAACATTGTGTGCTTTTTCTTTGTTCTTTTCCATTTCGCAAGGCAGGGCCACAGCAAGCGGCCGGGTACAGCTAGTCTATAATGAAACCCTGCGGGCTTCTGTTGCGTGTTGTAACAATCGACCTCAACGAAGTCTGGAGTCCAGTCAGTTCACAATACGCTGGTGATCCAAAACACTGCTATCACTATCCACCACGAGACTGAATGTTGCATGGTGACGTTGTCGGGACATGGGGCTGTATGAAAATGACACTAGTGGAGGGAGAGAAGAATGTGGAAACGTTTCAGTGACGATACGGACCACAAATGGGGAAACAAGTCTTAAAAGGCTGTCTGGGAGTCTGAAGAGGATGGAGCTGTTCGGTTGTTTGCGCGCTGCTGGCGTGAGATCACAAGCAGTTGCCTGGGTGTTGGACGCCCACGCTTCATCACAAAGCGTGGAGGTCGGTGGTTAGGGAGCTTTGTGAAGCAGGGTAAGCGGCGACCTGCGGCAGATCTGCCGACAGTGAGCAGTGTGGTGGGATTACAAGTGTTTCGGAACACACCTACCAGAGCACATTGTTGAAGTTGGGACTCCGCAGTGTTCCCCTATTGATCGAACGACATGGTCAGTAGGGCAGTGGCGGAGTAACCACGTCGGAGGCCAAGGACGCTGAAACTAAATGAGACATGACGCCCCCGTCTACTTAGAAACTATTGTAGATGTAAAATCTGACAAATCAAATATTTATAATCTATGTACTACTCGCTCTAGTAATTGCCATGCACATATTCAGTGGGGATGGAGCTAATAAACTTAAAACACGACTCAGAATTTAGCACAGCAACCAATAGGTACAGTCCAAAAAAACAATAGATAGACTAACAAAATTAGCTGCCCTTTTATACGTCAAGAAACAAAACTCGTACAATTATTATATCAGTAAATTTCGTAACTTTAGTGCGAGATGGTACTTTTTATTGACACTGCATATTTTTCGCGCCTTTACTCTACTGCAGTTCCCAGTAATGTTGTTAAAAATTATTTCATCTGAAACTTTTCTCTCAGTTGAGTCAATGGACGGATGGGCTATTCGTTGTTGATTCATCTTAGAGCGAAGATAATTCCTTATAACTCTCAGTTCTGAAAAACTCCTTCCGTATGATGTGCCTGAGACATAAATAGTCAAGAAGTTTTGGGTTATAAGTGAGTGTACAGGGTAATGATTTCCTGAAGTCCGATTTAGTTACAAATTGAAAGATTTCTTGGGCTGTCCATCTGCCAGCAAGTCCACACTCCTATCAGTTGCACGTGGATGCTTACGATTCCTCTTTATTTCTTTCAGAACCTGATCCTTACCAAACTCGTCGCAAAATTCTATCAGATTCTTCAGTGCTACAACCAGAGCGTCATCGAAAGGTTCAAGCATAAATTTTGTTTCAACAGTTTGCAACATTTTGGCAATTTGCTTCAAGGCCGATATCGTCATGGCAAAATCTTGTGTCAACCAGTCTTTACATTCAGACATTGATCGACGAACTACTACTTGAATCGATAATCCAGTGTCATGCGCTAGTTCACTGTGCACTTATTTATTTTACCCTCCTCCTTTATCGTCGGTCCATATAAATGCCTATATCGATGCAATTTTTAGTGCCAAAAGCTTCTACAGCTGTAGTTCGTTCCGGCACTGAAACCTCATTCGTAGTTCTTTATTGGGCGAGCCCTTCGTCCAACGTCAATTTTGGAGGCCGTAGACACTGTTCGTTAGTTTACTTCCTCGGGTATCGTGTGCCAAAAGTTGACTTGGGGCAAAAAGTTAAAATCACATTTAGTTCGAAGCAGCAAGCTTGCTGCAGTTCTAGTATGAAGATTTTCCTTGAATAGATCTTGCATGTCTTTTACGGTGCTCATAACTGTTTCCAAGCTTTCTTTTATGACTTCCACTGTATTGTAAAGAGCACTGCAGATAGAGGACAACCGTTTCAAACTTCTTCCAGTTTTCTCTACAAGTAATTTCCATCTGTATGTAAAAGACGAGCTAAGTTCTGTACAGTTCCAAAACAGGCGACACTAGGTGAGAATGCATGAACTTCACGAAAATTGGAGATCATTAGCACATAACTTTGGTAAGCTGCTGCCTAGTCTAACGAATCGCGTTTCTTCCTACACGAGGTCGATGATCATGTGCACATAAGCTGTCATCCAGGCGAACGGCTGTTCCACACACGAACTACGGAATGGTCGCTGACGGCTGGTGATAGGTTTATGCTGAGAGTGATAGTCACCAGATGTCCTATGGGAATTACGACGTAATCTAACGTACCATGCAGTCTACGAGAACATTATTGCGGACCAACTGCATCCCTCGATGCTCGATGTTCATTTCGATGGCATTTGCATCTTTGGCATCTTCCAACAGGATAACAGTGTTACAACGCCAGAATCGTGCTACGAGGATTGTAGGGATTGTATGGGTGGATTTGTGATACGTTTCCGTGTCACACTAAGGCGCAGGGATGAGTAGTGCAAGTCATTCCTGTATTGAACAGTACACGGAGGTTATAACTCAACTTTCACTACTTGCGCCAGTGTAGACGGAAAACTATTTTACCGTATGGGTACCCAACTTCTTAGGATTGATGTCATGCTGTCATTCTGTGTTGCTGGATTTGCGTTGTTAGTAGTGTGTCGTGACTTCCTTTTAGGCGCCGGTACTCTTACGGCGACATAGTGTTGAAATATAGTCAAGCATCAGCGGACATTGCAGATGCAGTCAGTCACCAAGGATCTGGAAAGATGAGTAGGGCTTTGCTCGTAAAACAACTTCAATAAAACAGCAGCAACAGTGGTGCTGCTCTTCGCTGGCATCGGCGTATTAAACGAATTGGAAGAGGTTCTCTCCGCATCGGGGTTTAAAAACACGATTCGGAAGTTTGAATCGTCTGAAGATTTGGAAACTGCTATTGAGGGAGGTCGACGGCCAATTGTGCCATAGGTTGTTGAAGATGTATAGCCTCGTTTACACTGGGACAGCATCTTGCAACATTGTGGCATCCAACAGTGCCGCATGCTACGCACATTGCCGCATGACTCATGCGGCATAGACAACACCGTGCGTCATGTCGCAAGCTGCCGCAATGTGCCGTAGCTAGCTCTCAAGCTGAGTGGGTTCGTGTGTGACATTTTCTGTACGGCAGCGGTAAATTCGGAAATATGGAATGGTCGAGCGAAAAGTATTCAGTGTTCATGGAGGACTACAGACAAGCCGAAGTTCTGTGGACCGTACGAGAAAGTCATTATAAAAATAATGTAGTGAAAAGAGCTGTTGTACGAAATCTCGATTCAAAAGATGAAAACGGTGCGAACGCTGTGAGGAAGAAGATTAAAAATCTGAGAAGTGCGTTTCAACGCGAACACAAGCCTCTGATGAATAAAAAGAGCGGCTCAGTGGGTAGGCCTAATACGGAAAAAATGGTTCCCATATACATCTTACAAATTCATGTTAGATGTGACGAACCACGTGCAGGAATGGACAGCTCAACCGTAAGTAACTAGATTTCATTAACTACTCATATTTCTTAACTGAGTATTGTGGTATACCAATCCATGCCAACAAACTTATCAATAATACGGAATTTTATTCTGTTCTTAGAAAAACTCAGTTTTTTTAAAATTGTTGTAATGAATAGGCTACATATAGTCCCTTCTACCAAATGTTTTCGAATAAATATGTAATCGATAGATGTAAACAGTAGTTTGAAGTACATTTTACTACTGTAGACTACAAAAACAAGTTTGTAGGAAGAAAGTAACTAAAATGTTTGAGTTTATCTATATAATTCTATTCATTTACGTAAATTAATATACACTGTAGCGTAAACATACTCAAGATATATTGACGCAGGATGATACTACTGGTATATCTCTCTTGCCACTCAACCTTTCCATGTGGTGTCATAAAATATTTTTTTAATTTCTCTCGCACTGTCTGTGCATCACAGGAAGGTCTTCGACATACCTTTGATAAATTATTTAAACCTGTGTAGTTGCGAGTAGCTTCTCTCCATTCCCCAAGAGTAATAACACTATCATCTACGTCTTCTGTAACCCAACTACTTGGAGGCGAATAAATAATTCTGGACGTTGCACTTTCCTTAAAAAAAATATGGAAATACGCACAAGCTTTTGTAACTATTTCAGCATTCTCAGCTTTAAGTAACAATGCCTTCCTAAACACTCAAAATACGGAGGACGTTATTCAGAATGCGTTTTCGAATACGTCGTACGCGGGAAAGCCGGTGATTAAATATTCTTTCCTCCGACCTTGGTAACAGCCCAGCATACGGTTTCATTATAGTTGTAGTCGATGGAAATACTTCGTCCGCTAGTAAAATATATCGCTGTTCCGGAAGAACAATGACACAACTGGAAAATTCACCAAATTGAGCTTATTGCACCAGTCATCTCAGAAAAACGTAGCGCATGCAGTGAAAGATCGTCAGAACTGTAGTTATACGAGTACATAGTGCCGCTAGAGTGTAGTTGCGTGTTTGTGGAAACATCGATTGTTGTGACTTGGGTTGGGAAGAACATTGTCGTAATTGTCAGTTGTGTGTTTCAGTTTGGTCAGTGTAGTAACGTATCCGGTGAAATAACGACACAAGTTATGAGTACTGCGGACTGAGAATCATTTCAACTAAAATCCTTGGTGCAATGACGACGTAAGTCTGCATTGTGTCATTGTTTTCCCGATGTTTCAATAACTTCTGCGTCGAAATTGTTCATATCGTATTTGTTTCCTCAAATTTCAAATAACTTTTTTGTCATAACTGTTCTTCGTGTCATTGTTGATGTGAACAAAATGGCTTTTTAATACATTTAGGTCAATTTCATTTCCCTTTTATAGGGGTAAAAATGAGCGAACAAACAAATATTGGCGGCCGGTGTGGCCGTGCGGTTAAAGGCGCTTCAGTCTGGAACCGCGTGACCACTACGGTCGCAGGTTCGAATCCTGCCTCGGGCATGGATGTGTGTGATGTCCTTAGGTTAGTTACGTTTAAGTAGTTCTAAGTTCTAGGGGACTTATGACCACAGCAGTTGAGTCCCATCCCAGATAGCACAGTAAGCCGGTTTCAAACTTGTTTCCAGATGTAAAGTTCAAGTATATAAGCTTGATCAAAGCTGGAATATTCAGGCTTGTTAGTTGGATTCAAGCTTGAAACAAACATCAAAGTTGGCAGAGTTCAAGCTATATTTCAAGCTTGACTTATCAAGTTTGGCTCCAGCTGTGTCTACACACGTGGAGTACAGCCTGGTATTTACAGCTTGTTTTAAGCTACATAATTATTAATCTGAATTTATTGAACCTAATTAAATAAATACCAGAATGGAAATGGTGTGAAAAAAATTATCAAGACATGTATGTTTAAATTTTTTATTTTCAAAGTGTTTAAAATTGTTTTATTTTAAAATTTAATTATTCTGAAGCCCCTCCAACCCCAGTGCACAGACCAGAGCAGGATCAAATATCGCTGACTTCTGCCGGTATAATGATCCTGTAAAAGGTAAAAGAAAATGTTAGCCATACCTAAACATAAAAAATATAAAAAGTTTCAACTGATCAACCTAAATATAATTTATGCCCCAGATTAGCAAAATAACTTCAAACTCACTGATGCAGTAAAAATCATTAACTAGTATAAACGTCACTGAGTAAGCAGCTGCTTCTGGTGACTTCATTCCTAAGACTTTTTAAAGCAATTTGAAATAACTTTTTGTTTGAAATTATTAAAGTGAAGATGATATTTGGGTAATTTTGCGATGACTTCATGAAGAAGCCACACGTCACTATTTCTAACAGTTTCAGGGCCATTTAAACTGAATTATAAAGAAACAATTACTTGAAATCATATACACCTCATACTGCAAGCTTATAAGGAAACTACGGCTTAGAAAAATGTAGACATTTTATTCTATCCACAATTATTTTTTGGTGAGTAAAACTAAATCAAAATGAAATAAAAGATGAAATCGAAATGAATTGAAGAAATTACCAGTTCAGTGGAACTGAAGTGTAAAAGAACAAAAAATGTTCTCCTTGTCATATTTTAATATTGCCTTTTTTTAGATTTCAGCCACACTACAAATAACAATAAAATTAAAAAGTACCTGTAGGCCTTGCAGTATTATTTCACCTAGGGAACAACAAAATTAAGAGCAGATGAAGAGCAGTCAAAGCTACGTAAATAAAAAGACTGACACCTATGTAGTGACTGGTTCTTGAGCACTTTTTCCCGTTCACCATGTCATTACTATTTGTATTCACAAAGACACTTTTCACACTTCATGATTATTCATTCATGGTGTGACACATGCTAGTACTTACAAGTTAACAAACGTAATAGGGCGATATATATAAAAAGGCGAGATTTTAAAATGGTAAAATAACATTGTTTTAATTTATTGGTGCTGAACAACTTGTAATATGTATTCTTAGCTGGTAATCCATTTCACTTTCATCCAGGCTCAATTTTTCTACGTAAAGGAATATGATATTTCTTTACGTTACGTAATAATATTTAACATTTGTAATATTAACGTACCACTAGAAAATAATGCACCAACGTACCTGTAATACACTATATATCTTCTTCAGATCCAGTGTAGCAGTAAGGCAGGGGACGCCACACACTTTCCGAACTATTTTCCAGTATAAACCAAACTTCACAACAGTCAACAATCATTAACGCGCGTCAAAATAGTAAAATGGCCGTAAACCTAGCAGAGTCAGTGCGAGGCTTATAAACGCTTGTGGCGCTTCCCGTGGACATCTATGGAAGCTATGCTGCGCGCGCATCTGCTGTACAACCTTCCAGGGAAATTACAGTTTATTTCAAGCTTGGGAAAATTGTTTTAATTCAAGCTAAATTTTTACAGCTTGATGTAAACTGAGTAACAGGTTGATTTTTCAATCTTGAATTTTCAACTGAACCTAAACTCAATATCCACCTTGAAATAAGCTGTGTAACAAGTTGATTTTTCAATCTTGAATTTTCAACTGAACCTAAACTCAATATCCACTTTGAAATAAACTTGAGTGCTAGCTGGGATAGTGCTCAGAGCCATTTGAACCATTTTGAACAAATATTATGCGACTTGCTCTTCGAGAGCTAGCGGAGGATAACAAAGGGACAAGGGAAGTAAAGTGTGCCATGATAAGTGAACCACAAGCACGGATGAGCATTATAGCACAACTATAAAACACACACTGTGAAATAACACACAAGGAAGTGAGCAAGGTGGAGCCACAGGCATCTTTATCAAAACATAAATCCAAGATAACACAATTGCCGGAAGCTTCAAATGTGTATGTGGTTGAAAGGGCAAGCACGACAAAATTTGTTTTGAAAAAGGTGCCAGTAACATACCCTTGGCCGAACTCTTGCGATAGCAGTTCAGATTTGTCCTCTGTCTCAAATGACAATGAGCTTCCATCAAGCAGCGATGAATCGTCTAATTCAAGTGAAAAATCAGTCATCCATAAGGAAAAATCTCCCATTAAGAAGCCTAAAAAGAGAATTCGAAATGTTACCAACTGGGGAAAAGTAAAACGGAAACGTTAGGAAACAGTGGGAAAAGTTGTACATCACGTACGGATAAAATTGTCAAGGTTCGAAAAATGGGTGCTCCATGTACTAATAAATGTACCCCCTCTTGTACAAAGAAAGTAGCAGAAGACTATAGATGTCAGCTGTTCACGAATTACTGGCCACTGGGACCGTCAGAAAGACAATGGGATTTTTTAAATATATGCATTGAAACGCTCGTTCTCAAATAACTTCGCATCACTGCCAAGAACCTAGAAAGCTCAATTGCGTTTTCTACTTGGTGAAAGATGAGCAGAAGATTCGTGTGTGAAAAACATTCCTGATAAAGACTTTGGGAATAACAACAAGGCAAATCCGTACTGTTATCGAAGTGAAAAGGACTGGGACTGGGCTGGCACTTGTGGACAAAAGGGGACAACACGGAAAACAATGTAAGACTGATGCATGAGAAGCAAACTCCTAGCATCACATCATTACCGGTTATCGTATCGGAAAACAGTGCAAAACTAAGCTGTCCAGATGTTAACAGCGAAATTATATACGTTGACAGTAATACTGGTGAGGGTGAAGAATTAGTTCAAGTACCAGGTACATCAGAAGAGCTCCATCAATTTTTGCGATTTAAAAAATACGTAAAATACTTTGCAGTTATTTAATTTCGATTGTCACTTGCTTAAAACTGAAAATAAAAAATTATTGAAATGAAGTGAGTATTGAATGTTGTGTAATTCTTCAGCACTGATGAAACAGCTTCACATACTTCAAGCACTATGAGGAAAATAGCAGAATATGATACTTTGAACATGTAATTTAATGACTTGTACGAACCTCCAGTGAGTGAAAATCGTAATGCGATCGCCAGTCGAATTCTTAGTGAAATACTGTCTTAACATGGGGACCTTTCACATGGCTCTGAGCACTATGCGACTTAACTTCTGAGGTCATCAGTCCCCTAGGACTTAGAACTACTTAAACCTAACTAACCTAAGGACATCACACACATCCATGCCCGAGGCAGGATTCGAACCTGCGACCGTAGCGGTCGCGTGGTTCCGCACTGAAGCGCCTAGAACCGCTCCGCCACAGCGACCGGCGCTTCTTCGTTAAGCTCATTTCTTGTTTACTGACGGTTTATAGTGCCCATAGGCAATAAACTTCCGAATTAGTTTGGAATGGCTTCCGGTATTTCCGAAAGTTATTTATTAGTTTGGTTTTCCAATCTCTGACTTTGTAGACCTGTTTATTCCAAAGCACATGTTGAATCCATGTCAGTGAACTCCCGATTCCTTCAATTGTGGTTGATGTGTTTCATCTGAAGACATGTATAGAGCGTTGATAAATAAGAAAAAAATGATCATCATTCTCAACAATGGACATCCAGAAGTAAGCGTTACCAGGGAAATAAACACAGTCGGAAGTTCCGTCGCAAAGCGAATCGTTAACCGGAACGTGGTGCTCCGAGAAATTTTTCATTTCTGTAGCATGGGTCGAGAATTTATACCAACATCAAGTCGTGTCTCGCTAGCGGCGCTATTGCAATACTCTATTCAGCAACTCTGGTACAGATCCGTGGGGCTCTGTTCTAAATTTAGACTGTGGAAACTACGCAACACAGCTCACAGAAAAGGAACACTTTATCATTTGACTGTTAACCCATTAAGTCCCAAATTATTTTTTTAAAAAATTGAAGTTTCTATTTCTGAATTATAATGTACATAATGTATGAACCGCAATAAGTACAAAAACGCCAAAGAATATTTATACATGCTGATATAATGGCTGTCCTCGAAATAGGACACTGGGATCTAACAATATCATATAGCATACTAAACTGTATTCAAGTCTTAACTATTTATTTCTTGTGAAATGTTACACAACACTTCACACACAGTGTTACACGGCATTTTATACAATATGTTTTTGGTTTCCCATTGCATTTAGCTCTTACACATCTTCTTTGCATGTTTCTTTTGTCAGTCATATGACTAATTCCATCAAACCTGATGTCTATTATCTCTCTCAACTGACTTGATGGTTATTCCATTGGACATCCAATATTCGGTCTTCCAGTGTCCAATTTCAGGTATGTAAATGTAACAGCACGTCTTAAATCCAGTAAATCCATTGCATTTTTCCCACGTAGTAGTCTGTAGAAGAGCCAGACATTTACGAGGGCCATTCTTATTTACTTCTGGAAACTTGGGATGTACTTGGCAGTGAAGTTTTACATACAGTTTCTTCGTTATTCTCTGAGGCAACATAATGCTATTCAATAGCCCCTGGCACATCTGAGACTTCCACAGTTCCAGTAACATCATCTGGACCTTCTTCTTCGTTGGTCATATAGTCTACTTCAGGAGGACATACGGTGATATCAGTATGGTCCTGATCATCTGACACCACTTTATAGAATGCGTCACTGTTTATTATTTCTTCTATTTCTTGGTTAGTGAGGTATCTATCTCGTCTGAAGGTCATTATAATCTATATAAAATGAAGTGAAATAAAGTGTAATAAAATAAAGTGAAATGAAAGAATAATACATTATCACAAACTACAGTAAAGGGTATGTATAAGTACCTCTGTCCATCTGGAACTGTATTATTTACTACTGGGTAATGTATTCATAAGTATACTTACATAATACACTGTAAATTTCAAAGTAACTTCATATCCTGTAATATATATTTATAAAAGAGGGGTCGTTCCTTACCTCAACAACAAAATCTGATAAAATTACCACGTTCTGGAAAGAAAATACATCTGCAGTAGCAGAGTTTCGTATTCGAATGTGCAGCAATAAAAATAACTGAAATGATAACACCAAGTTCCAGTGTCCTATTTCGAGTACACCAAATTTTATATCAATGGAAAACAATGAATATAACTCCAATTGAGCTAATAATACAAGTAGTTTAAAAGACACATTGTTGACTATAAATAATCACAAAAAGATCTTTGCCATATATTTCAAATATTACTAAATTGTCCATAAAGTAAATACTTGTAATGACGAAAAGTGTGCCTTGGTATTCAATAATCAATTAATGGTAGGATTTATTGCTTTTAATTTCCTGTAAGCATACATTTGTTATAAGAAGCATCAACAAATGACGTAGAACAGTAATAGTTGCAAATCAATAATTTGCGTATTTATAAATAAATATGTGCTCTGTCCTCATAATAGGACACGGGTACTTAATGGGTTAAGATATTGTGCAGCAGTCGGCTACTACTCCTCCACTTGCTGGCCAAATATTGGTACTGACAATTTTATCCACCATAACTGTTGTATCCAGATTACCTCTGAGTTGAGTGCCACAGAAGAAGCGTGCATTAGTGATGTTAGCTATGGAGGCAACTTCTTAAGAATGTGGAATCACTTACAGTCCTATTAAGATCATGTGATAATTGAAATCTGTCACTTGCCGTTGCAGTGTTGATACATATGCTTCTGGGTACCACTTGATTATAGGTGACACACAAACACAGCTTATCATTTCACAAATGCTGTAATGTTGAGCAGTGTCGGAAGTGGCCACCAAGAGGTATGTCGGAAACGCCATGCCCTGTCTACAGCTTGTTTAAGTTACCGATAACGTAACTGCACCAGATGATTTGTTTTGTAGCTTGGGTTTAAATTCGTGTTCCAAACTAACCACAACCTCATGCTGTGCAATGTGTGCAAGGAAACAGTGGTCAGCAATCTGAGGCAGAACTAAAAAATGATCTCTTGTTCATGGTGATTAAAGGTAACCTGAACAAACAAATTCAAGACAGAAAAAAATACAGCTTCAGTGCTAAAAGCACTTTTTTGCCATCATAGATTACCTGAAACTATCTTCACACTGGCTACATTTGCTGCCATATTAACAACTGATAAGCTGTCCTCTTTGGCACTTCGTTGCAGGTTATAGGTTACACAGGCAGATACCAAATGAAAAAAAAAGAAAAATAGGAGAAAAATAAGTCAAATAACAAATACAATATGATGATGCAAATGATACACCAAAGAATTAGAAATAAAGGAAATGGATTTAAACCAAATAACTGACTGGAACTGATAATTGAACTCCTTTGATTAGATTTAGAAATAAAATGAACTTCAGGACAATTGATGAGTTTTGAGCATGCAACCTTCTACACATCAGCCTTATATGCTAGTATACACTAACTGTTTCATTATACCACAACAATGGGATAAGTAACTGAAACTCTGCAGACGCAGTCACAGTGATGAATAGAAGCCTCCAGAAATTTGGCTTCACACTGTTGTGTGAAGCTTACCTACTGTAAGCCAATCTCTGTGATTATAACGTATATGTGACACCATGTTTTATGCAGACATATCCCCAGAAGCATATATTACCGTAGCTGGCGACTGAAATCTGGTTACGCAGACAGAGCAGATCAGGTTGTGGAAAGGGGCCAAGATTAGTTACCGGTACTGTTAATTACACAAGAACACACAACTTTATTACTTTCAAAACCAATGCAAGGTTTTCTCTTTAAAACAACAGCGATCAATTCACAGCTGAGGGCCTAAGTAACTTCTCAGTAATAAAGTTTAAATAATTCACTTTTAAAACACAAGGATTTAGAGGAATGACTGAAGGCCTTACTTAAGGAAAATTAAAATATCTTCTCGGCTAAAGGCCCATAGAATATTTTAGATCAGCAAAGGATATTCTTTAAAAGGCAAGTATTTACAAATCTCAGCTAAAAGCCATATTAAGGAAAATTTAAGTTAATTCCTCGGCTGAAAGCCCAATAATTTTTCAAAACAATAAAAGGCAACCCTTAAAGACAAGCATTTACACAGTACAACAGAAAACCATCAAGGGAAAACTTGAAATATTTTCACGGCTGAAGGCCCAAACAATTATCCAAAATAATTAAGAACAAACCTTAAGATAAGCATTTACACTTACGGCTGAAGACCATTTTAAGAATTAAAGATAATGAAAGAGAAACCTTACAGTCAGGAATTTACACTTAGTGAAAGCCACAGATTTAAAAACAAATGCGGCTGAAGGCAGCAGCCCTGGCCTGACCTCACACCACGGAGACTTCATTGCTGCTCTGTCATAGCTGACGAACTGCCTCACACACACCACAACACGCAAATATAGCAGCCACACCAAAGAAGGTACAGCAGTACTAGTATCAATGAACGCTGCTGCTGCCACTGACAGAGGCAAGTGAGGAACTCATTCAGGTAGTAACTGAGGGAACAATAAGATGACACTCGATAGTGACAAAATGCCAAAAAAGAAAAACGGCATCAGCACGAGCTGACCATGGCTGAACGATTTTTAATAAAATGAAATTACTTATGGAAACATGTTTTACCGTAAAATATATTTGTTAAATTTTTTGGAGGATTAGGTCTCATGAAGTATATTAGGAAGACTGGTTGTTTTCTTTTAATGCTGTTTACCTTGCACCTCATGATGGGTGTTCCAAAATGTTTTGATAGAATATTATTTATTTGTATAGCCCAGTTTTACTTGGGGCATGAGTTTATCTTCTGCATTAGATCAGGGTTTCACATATACAGTACCTCTTCTATATCATTGTTTGCAAGGAAATATTTTTAGTATGACAAATAGTATTGAGATGATCTGCATGTCTGAAGTACCAATATGAGTAAATAATACAATCAACTAATAAAGTGAATACTGGCAGTACTTCTACCACTCCTGATTTTTCTGCTTCTGCCACGTAATGATAACAGAGGTGGTGGTGGTGGTGACGACGACGACGACAAAACTGCAATAGTGAACTGTAGTAGTGGCAGATATAAAAGGAACTAACAGTTGTACAAATATACGTTTTCTGACATACTGAGTTCTGTGGAAGGGAAATTTAAGGAGACTAGACTAGGTAAGAATACTGTGAAAATGGGCAGATCTTTTTGGAAAGAAGGATGTACAAGGATAACAAGTGCATACAGGGACAATGGCAGTCATTATTGTTGCTTTAGTAGATATGACATTAACTGTGTTAGGAATCCAGAGATTTTATTCAGTTCTCTAATATAATGTAGAAGGTTATTCCAAATTAAAGTTCCTGCTGGTGTGAAGGACTTCAAGAAAGTGGCTGAAAAATGGAGTCAGACAGAAAGTATTGTGCTTTGATGGGACAGGTGTTTCTGCCATGTTTTTTTGGATAAGTGTAACAAGACTGAGGAGAGAAATGAGCGACAGTGTTTATTCGTAAGGAGTAGAGAAGACAGAGAGTATGGGAATCTCTATACTTGTTAGCATGCAGCCAGGATAGCTGTGCCTGTAATGCTGAAATGTGATCAAACTGTCGAACAGCACAGATGTAATGAACACAGGCATTCATATCCAGTTCTAGATGTCATGAGCTTTCCTCAGAAAGGGCTTGCAGCGTAACATAACTGTAATATATAATTGGACGTCTATATGTTTCTGCAAGTTTCTTTTCAGGTCAAGAGAGAGTTTTTTTTTTATATTTTTGAAATGCATGGAGGGATGCTGATGACTTCTTGCACATTGCAGTTACATGCTGAGTCCAATTTAGATTTTCATCCATTGTTAATCCTAGACTCTTTGCTAAAATAGAGTGGTTGAAAGCTGATATCTGTCCCATGTAAGGTTATATATGTTATAGGTTCAAAATATTTTGTGCTGATGATCATAGGATAATCATCCCATACTGCCCAGGTCTTGGATATGTTGAGCTTTAACCCTACATCATGGGACGTTTTTATACAGCCCACATGTTAGTATTGTGATTCTCAATAACTGTCTTCAGATTTACTGGTTTTGCACTCATAAGGGGAGTCCATGACATTGGGATCACGGATTTACTACAAACTTTGTACACCTTAGATAGGCTATTAGAACAACATAATGTGCAAGTAGTAAGGTGCACTACTCTGGCAATACTGAGAAAATCATATGAGAAGTTTTACACTTCTACTATGTAACTGATGTATCAGTTCATATGTGCTGGGGATTAGAATTCATGGTGGTCAAGCAGTAAGTGTTAGAGCATTGTAGGACGAACACGTATGAGGCAGCTGTTTGACTCCTGCTCAAACCTTCATTTTTGCAGGACAAGTGTAAGTTCTGTGACATTCAAAAACTTTACACCTGTACTATTCATTCTTGCTACATTAGCAGCATCTCACCACTATGCAGATTAACTGCCAAATGGGGCCTGCCTCTGTGTCTGTAGCTCAAAGTGTGAAGTTGTAGAGTTGTTCTGGGTACCTTATCAAATTATGTATACAACGGATTTTGCAAATCATGACAGGCATACATTTTCAGGAAAACTCTATGCATTTCTTCAGTTACTTGTCAATAGTAATAAATATGTTTGTTTCAATAATTAAATTTAATTAAAAACAGAAATTAGTTAAGTAACATGAAATTCACTAAAACCTCAAGCAAATCGAAATTTTTTTTAAAATCATATTATCTCCCATATGACATTCACATTAAATAATATGACCAGTGGTGAAAAAAATATAGATTAAATACTAATTTTCAGCAGAAGTCGAACCGTTGCCTCATGAATGTTCATCTAATTTGACCACCATCAACTCTAGCATTCAGCACCTATGTACAGATATATACATGACTAATAGATAGATAAAATTTCTCTTTCAATTTTCTCATAATTTCCAGAGTAGTGCACGTTACCACTTGCATATTATGTTGTTTTAATGGCCTACTGAAGATATGCGAAGTCTGAAGTAAATCTGTGATACCTGTGTTGGGGCCGCCCCTTGTTAGGTATGGTTGGAGGGCATCAGCATACATGTGGTACATGCAGTGGGACAAAATTGGTGAGAGACTGGAAGACTCATGATACTATCTGCCTCCATTGTGACTTTATGGTGTCAGACATGATGTTTTCCTGGTGAACATCTTGTATGAGCAAAATGGTTGCACTACACTAGGAGAGTTATTTAGGGTGCTCAGTTTGGCAACTAAAATGTTGAAAGTGCCAATGGCTTTCCTGAAGTTTAAGATGCACACGATAATTGCCTTTTGTTTCCATGGCAACCTTCTGGTTATCTGTTACCTTTCTTAAGCCAGATGTTGTACTGTGATATTTACAGAACCTGAGTGCTATTCATCAAGCAGATTCTTTGTAGTTATGTTCTTTGTTGGCTGGCCATGGACTATATATTCTAAGGCCTTGGTCAGTGTAGCAAGAATGTAAATAGGTCAATAATCAGAAGCCACTGTGGCAAATGTCCTTTTTAGGTAATGGCTTAATTACTTCATCTTTCCAGGCCTCAGTGAACTCTCCTGTGGTTGAGGAGTATTTAGATCATGTGAACTTGTTAGACAGATGGTCTGCAAGTTACTCCACAACTCCCCCTCCACTTAACAGCCAAATACTGGCAGTGAAAATATCATCCATCACTAGCATTGTAAAAAGCTTCCTCTGAGTTGAATGCCTCTGAAGCAGCATGCAGTAGTGATGTTGGCTATGAAGGTAACTTTTAATACAGTGGAACTTGTTTTATAGTCTATACTTCGTTAATTTTTTGGTAGAATTAAAACTTGTAAGATACTGTGATTACTATAAATTTATTTTTGATCTCTTGAGACTTTTGGCACTTGTACAGGGTGTTCAAGAACTTCAGGGACAGAATGTGTATACTTTGAGTTAGTATGGAGTGGGACAGAAGTTGAAATCAGGTATGTTTAATTTTATTGTGTAAAAACAAGAAGCAAAAAGAAATGCAGATGAGAACATGAAACAAATTTAGCTATAGCAGAAATTATATTAATAGAATAAGATAAATGCAAGAATGGAATAACACACAAATGAATTTTCTCCCATATTTCCAGCGTGTTACAATTCTCTCTGTATGCTGACTGTCATCCTTATTACAGAGTTGGTTATTCTGCCCTGTGAATCTGCTTGCGTAACACTGGATTTGGGAATGATCATTCTAAGGGTACAGGTAACCTCTGCTTTCAGTTTTTCAAAAGAAGTCATCCAAGTTTTGGAAGTCTTCCGTTTAAGAACGATCAAAGCCCGTCTTTGCACATTGTTCAGTCCAGGCTTCTGTGTATCCATATAAGAGACCCTTCAGGTCTAATCAATAATGTAAACTTCTTGTCCAATCAGTCTTGAACCAGAGTCCAGTCACGTCCAGAGGCACCATCCAGTCACATAATAATGTCATTCACCAGGCCAGTATTGTCGAGTTCATGTAACAACCAGTGAGATAACATCTGAAGGTACAGTCCCCTGTCACAGACCCATTGAGGAAATACAGCTTGAAGATAAGATCAGTGGTCCCTAAAATAATGTGAGGAGGGTGTTGGTTAATGCCTTCATAATAATGAGGGTATTTTTATCCAGATTAAACATTTTGAGACTAGGAGTTACGATGTACAACATAAGCTTATGACAAACTGCAAGTAATAGTTTCCATGACTAACATCACACATTCATATTTTGATCACTTAATTCCTTGAAGTGGTTGAGTCAAAATGAACAATAACATTCATTCTACAACAAATGGTACATGGAGATTAGAATGTTTATTTCCCTCTACCACTTCTTTTTCTATGTTGCTGGTAAATGAAGAAAAGGCACATTCAAGCATTCAGTGAGATCATGATCATTGTTATACTTCTTGGGTCTCCCACTATATGGTGTATCTGACGTAGATCCAACTGCACAGAATTCATTTTCATTTTCCAAATATTAGCCTGCATTTTTGTAACTTTAGTGACCTCTATCAGAAGACTGGCATACAAGGTGATATGTTTGTAGGTGATACCTTTGAAGGCATCCCCCCACAAACAAATCGGTGGTATGCCAATGGTCACCTGCATGCCAACACAGTCATGGGTTATCTAAAGGAATCCTTCCTACTCATCCAGAATCCCAAAAACGTCATCTGATTCAGATTCATTGATGACATCTTCATAATCAGGGTAGAGGGTGAGGACACCCTATTCACATTCCTCTATAATATCAACACCTACTCCACCTGGTTCCCCTCAATTTGATAAGGCACCTATCTTGATGCTAACCTACTCCTTAAGGATGGCTACATCAGTATCTTCATCCATATCAAAGCTACCAACCACCAGCAATACCTCAACTTCAACAGCTGTCACGCATTCCACACCAAGAAGTCCCTTCCATATAGCCTAGCTACCTCTGGTGTTGCGCCTGTGATGAGCAGTCCCTCTCCAAATATACCAAAGGTCTCACTGAGGCCTTCGCAGACTAAAATTGCCCTCCCAACCTTGTACAAAAGCAAGTCTTCCATGTCTTCTCTCTCCAGTCTCCCACGACCTCCCATAGTCCCACCATCTACTCACAAAGGAGCATTCCCCTTGTGACTCACACCACCCTGGACTGAACCAACTGAATCACATTCTCCACGAGTGTTTCTGTGGAGTCGTGACCACTTGTCTCAAATAGGGTACCTAAAGTATGCTGCTTTCTCGGATAGCTACACAACAATTCAACCAAAACACATTAATGGCTTTTATTACAATAAAGTAGATTGACAATACTTAACTTTGGTCTCCAGCAAATGGCGACTTGCAAATAATTAACGTCCTTTGCTATATACAATGTTCATACAAGTAATTCACACAAGTTCATGTGGATCATTAATAATGGCTCTTCTAGTGCCTCTCTTGTAGCGTGTGGTTTCTAGTCTTGGTCCGCTAGTACCTCTGCTAGTGCCTGTCTTTCACTCTTCACCTGAGGCTGGCAGGAGCAGCACTTATATTCCTTTTGGATAGAGGCCAGTCCTGTCGTGGTTTGGTCCTAATCGTCACCCTACTGGCTGACATCGTCTCACAGCCTTCTCTGCTGTTACTTTCTTCTTCTTTGTGCGGCTGCTTGACATTACGCTGGAACAGTTTCACCTACCTCATCACACCCTGATCCTACCTGCTACTCTTGCTGCCCCCCCCCCCCCCCCAACTTGACTTACACAGTGGTATTCTGCCACCAACCAAACTTTTACACAATATCTTCGTCTGTTCCTACCTACTCCACCCCTGCTCCCAACACCGTGTCTGATGGCTCATATCCCTGTAATACACCTAGATACAAGATTTGTCTCATACATCTGACCACCACCACCACCACCACCATATACTCCAGTCCAGCCACCAAATCACCCAACCCATCAAAGGCAGGGCTACTGGTGATAGCAGTCGTTGATCTACAAGTTAAGATGCTACCACTGTGCTGCATTCTACATAGACATGACAATCAATAAGGCACCTGTCACATGAATAGCCACAAACAAACTGTGGATAAGACAGAGCTGGACCACCCAGTTGCTGAGGATGCTGTCCAACATAACATTCTTTGTTCAATAAGTTATTCACAGACTGTGTCATCTGGATTCTTCCTAGCAACACCACTTTTTTCTGAATTGTGCAGGTGAAAACTCTGTCTGCAATATATTCTACGTCCCCATAACCCCATCATTCCCAACCTCCATTAGGTCCTGTTCTTCAACCATTTATCCCCTTTCCTGCTCCCTTTTCAGCACTACACAGCCTTCTGTTCCACCAATGCACACAACCTTCTCCCCCTCTTTACTACTCTCCTTTCCCACAGCCCTTGCGACCCCCCCCCCCCCCCCACCTCTTTGCCGGCATCTAATCTCCAAACCACACATAGCTGCCCTACCCTACCATGTCCCCACTTCCTCCCATAAGCAGAACACCTACCCCTATCCTGCTATCCATCCCCCTCCTCACCCCAGCAGCCTCATTACCCGTAACTCCCAGATTTGTTCTCCCATCATGTGCAGTTGCTCACAGTCCAATTTCAGTGGCCATAGACAGTGGTCATTTGTATGTGAGCTGTCTATGCATGAATGTGCACGAGTGTTGTCTACTTTAGAAGGCGTTGTTGTGCCTGTCTGTGACACAGCATCTCCTCTATATGGTGAGTAGCAAGTTATAATTTTCATAATACTGTCATTATTCCAACCTGGATTTTCCCTTGTTTGATAATAGACATAAAAATGTGTGATGTTTAAGTTGTTGGAACAAAGGTTGCAGATAGGCAGCCACTATGTTGATCATTGTAGAAAATAGAAGTTAAATAATGATATTTGTATTGAAATTTCTTGTTGTCTTTTTTAGTGGCTCAGCTCATCATTCTGGAATGAAATATGGTATGTTCTTTGCTAAAATTCCAGGTTTCACGTGTTTCTGAACAAAATCCTTCTCTCTCTAATCAGTGGTTTGACATAATGCATTCATGAAAAATTATAAAAATAATTAGTTTCTGTTCACGTTTGTGAAAATGCCACTGGATGAATTTTTAAATGAAACACTTTTTTAGAAGCACTTGAATGTATTTCATGGTAATCAGAATGAAAACACTCTTGAATATAAACACTTTCTGTACATTGTTAAGCTTTAATAATTATATATTACGTAGTTACAATGGGGGCAAGACCCAGACTTACCTCCACCGTATCCACTCTTCACAAACTCACAACACTGACATGTTTCTAAATAAATGAAGTTAACAAAGATGTTAGTTTTCACTAGTACATTTAGTTTCATGGATATCAAAGCAGTTTGATAGATAGTCACCAAAAATCATAATAGCCTAAATATCCTTTTAGAACACAAGGTTGCAAATTTCAAAGAAACTAAGCCAGAATATAAATGGTATCAAAAGGTTCATTTGAAACAACTATATTGTCAACTATTACTCAACAGATGTCATAAAGTTATATATTTGTTCCAAATTATGTAAGAAAACTCACCTTTCTGTAAAATGTATTTGGTAAATTTTTTGTTCGATTGGTTCTTGAAAAATATTAAGATTACTATTTATTTATTTATGTTCTTGTTTGTCTTGCACCACATTTACAAAGTGTTCAAAACCTTCAGCAAGAGAACGTGAGTACTCTGATATAGTAAACTGGTAAGCCAACATCAGCAATTTTTCTCCTCAAGCACTCCTCACATGACAAAGAAATACTGGCAGAGAAAATTTCAGCCGCCACTGATTTTGTGCTTGATTATTTCAAAGTTGAACTCCATTGAAGTAGCACACTTCAGGTATGTTAGCTGCAGATATGGGTGTTTAGTAATGTGTAACAACTTAAGAAAAACTGTTTTTCTGCACTATGTATTGGATACATGTGTGGATAGTTACTTATTTTAAGATATTAAGGTTATGATAACTCTTTTACTAGAGATGTGGAGAATCCATGTCTACAGAGAAGATTTACAAGTCTACAGAAACCAGTTGACATTATTGATCCCTATAACAGCCCAAATGTTTAGATTACTTATCTAGCTACAGGTATGGGAGCCTGAAGATGGTGTAAAAGAAGCACCAGAACTGGTAGTCGAATAAATTAATGAACAATGGTCAGTGTTTATTTTCTTCTAGGTGTGTTGGCAATGAAATTGGTTTTCAAAAGAGTGGAACTGCTTAAAAAAGCATGATGGTCTTCAAAATAAATCTGGTAGATTTTTTGGAGAATTTTTTGTTTTAAGAGATTAAGATCACTATTTATTTTTGATCATGTTTACTATGCATCACACGTGAAGTGTGTTCCAAAATTTTAGTGACAGAATATTAGTACTTTGAGCTAGCAGGTAGTAAATTTGAGATCAGTTATTTTTTTCCACAACCTGTTCTCCCATTTGGCAGACAAATTCTTTTGTGAAAATTTCAAGCACCACCAGCTTTGTAACCAGCTTACCTCAGAGTTAGTCACTAAAAAACTGTGCATTAGTGACACTGGCTATGAGGCAGTTTTTAATAAAATGAAACATTCTTTGAAAATGTAACTCTGTAATGTATATTTGGTAAATTTTCTGGAGAATTTGTCCTTGCAATCTATTAAGATTACTATTTAAATATTTTTGTTCTTATTAGCCTCATGACACATGTGCTGAATGTGCTATAACTTTAGGTGCATGATATAAGTACTTTGTATTGTGCCAGACATACACTGCTGGCCACCGTAAATGCAACACACTGAAGGAAGCATCCGAATCAAGTGAAATTTACACCATGGGTTTGCAGCGATGAGATATGTAACTGATTAGAATTTCAGCGCAGACGCACATCACGCGCGCGTGTGGCGCCACCTCATAGCGACATTTAAGGCTTGGCGATTTCGACGAGTGTACATTCGGCACATGTGTTTACCTTGTGGTTGTTTCACAAGACGATCAGTTATGCCTCGTAGACAACAGCGAACACCGTTTGATCAAGTATCAGAGTTCGACAGAGGAAGGATAGTGGCTTACTGAGATTGTGGATTATCATACAGAGAAATCGCTAGTCGTGTTGGACGAAACCAAACAACTGTAATGCGGATATGTGTCCGTTGGATGCAGGAGGGTACGACGGACCAACGTGGTCGATCGCATTCACCTCAGTGCACCACTGCACGTGCTGATAGGCAAATTGTGCGCATGGCAGTGACGGATCGCTCAGTGACATCCCGAACCATAGCACAGCACGCTGCGTCTGTAACGCATCATCCAGTGTCTGCGCGTACCATTCGACGCCGTTTACAGTGGTCTGTCCGCAAGACGTCCATTGCTTCGTCTACCATTGACGCAGAACCACAGACGTCTCCGTCGCCAATGGTGTGATGACAGACGGATGTGGACGGCAGAATGGAACGACGTTGACTTTACTGACGAGGCACGCTTCTGTCTGCAGCAGCACGACGGTCGGATTCGAGTGTGGAGACACCGTGGAGAGAGGATGCTGGACAGCTGCATTATGCACCGCCACACTGGTCTTGCACAGGGTATTATGGTATGGGGCGGTATTGGATATTACTCTCGCACGTCTCTAGTACTCATTGCCAGTACTTTAAATAGCCGGCGCTACATATCCGAGGTGCTGGAGCCAGTTGTCCTTCCTTACCTTCAGGGCTCGGCCACAGCCATATTTCAACAGGATAATGCGCGACCACACGTGGCACGCATTGTCCAAAGGTTCTTCGTCAGTAACCAGATTGAATTGCTTCCCTGGCCGGCTCGCTCTCCGGATCTTTCGCCGATAGAAAACATGTGGTCCATGGTTGCTCAACGAGTGACCCAGGTTACATCCCCAGCTGCCACACCAGATGATCTTTGGCTACGTGTGGAAGCTGCTTAGGCTGCTGCACCCCAGGAACACATCCAATGTCTCTTTGACTCAATGCCAAGGCGTGTGGCAGCGGTGATCTCTAACAATGCCGGCTACTCTGGCTACTGATTCTGGCAGGAACCACATGTCACAGACGTCTGTAAACGTAATCATTTGATACTTGGTCAACATGTTATCTACAAAATAAATTTTGTTGTGCTGCCTCTTGTCTTTCTTGGTGTTGCATTTACGGTGGCCAGCAGTGTAAAAGAAACGAGTTTGGAACTGTTGTAAGTCCTAGGAAGTGTAGTTTTACTTCTGGAGGAGGTTGAGCATATACTAGAACACACACAAAATTTTAGATCACTTTATTAAAGTTTGTACACTATGACGTGTCACTTGATGGAATACAATATGATAGTATTGTTGCATTATCAACTGACTTTCAACTTTCATATCCATTTCTGGCTTCTAATACCACTTGTGGTGCTGGATATGGAGTGAGATAATGCTCCATCTAAGCAATGATTGTAGAGTGGGCTGCGCACCACTGGACTCTGGTGGAAAGTGTGCTACCAGCAGTGACAATGTGTCGAACCTCTTGAGAGCATGTCTGCTTCAATGTTTCTCATTCATTGTAGTATCAGGCAATGGCACTGTTGTTACTTGTTGTTCTGATGTGAGGCACCAACTTTACCATGGAACCTCTTTCTTTGGATGACATCATATTCCTTCACACCAAACCTCTGTACCGTCTGGCAGTGGTCGGGGGGAGGCCTGAATCTGGACATAGATGAAGAGACTGGAGTGTAACTGTGGTCAATGGAGGCTTCCTGTCTACGTCCCAGTGCACACCTTGAGAGTGACTGGGAACATGAGCCAAAAAATAAAAAAAACAACTGCAAGTTGCATGCCCGAATCTAGTGGCACACGCTGTGAATGGGTTGTTTGCAAGTGAAACTCTTGGAGCATTATTATGGCTGTCAAGGGTGTCCTCCATGGATATTATATATATGTATATGTATATGTATATGTATATATTACTATTAATGAATTGCTTATGCATGTTGGTGAAGGCGGATCGCTCTCCAATTGAACCGCCTCCATTTTTCCGTTTGTTTAACAGGGTGTACCAAAGCTGTCCCGTCCGCACTGATTTTCGACGATGTTATAAGTTGCGCTAGGGACCGCATCTACCTTCTTTCGAAGTTAGCGGGCAACTACGCTGTTATGGGGCGGCTCGTTTCGGCCCATTCAACATCTGTCCTTCAAGTGTAACGAGCGAGTAACGGAGTTTATATTTCATACCTGCCACAGCAAGTTTGTGTTCGTGGGGTCTCTATTCTCATTCCAACGTTTGACTTACGCTATATGTATTTGTTTCTACGTATTCTGTTAACTATACGTGCTTAACATTATGAAGACAATTAATAACATTTGTGAAATACAACTTTGTTTGCGGAAAACATAATGATGTTCGAAGTCGCCAGTTTTTCCACCACAAACGACTTTCAACAACTTATTATATGCATAATTGTTGCAAATATATATATACCCGGGAATCAGTTGCAACAATTATGCATATAATAAGTATATATATATATATATATATATATATATATATATATATATATATATATATATATATATATATATATGAATTACAAAAAACAAATACTAAAAAGAAAGGTTGCATGGCGCGAGATTCGATCCGGCGACCTTCGGATTACGTACCCGAGCGCTTACTGCTGCACCACCACACTGTAGAAAATTACTAATCGTAGAGAGTATTTCACCGCAACGGTTTCTTTTAACTATCGATTTTCTCGACAACGGCTGAGAAGTGCATCTTGGTGCTTTGCCACATTACACCTCTGGCCATGAGCTTTTATTATGCGCAGTATGAACCGAATCTGAATTTCACAATTGGCGGCCTCCCCTTGTGAGTACTCATAGTAGTGGTGAATGATAGGGGAACTACAAAGGAAGTTTACTGTATTCATCTACCTGTAAGCATCAACAACCATCGTAAGTTCTAGAACAGCACCACAAAATCAGTATGGATGCATTGTCATTGTCCCGATGGGCATGGCTACTAAAAAGGTCTTAGAGTGGCACAGACTGGTGCTGTACATGCACATTATAATCAGAGGTCATTTGTTGAATTCGAGCCTACACACCCTGCAGAATACAATGACATTGAGCAAGTTGCTTTGTGCAAAGTATGCTACCTTGGTGCTAGAAAGATAGAACTTACCACTGGAGGGAGCGAGGAACAACAACTTGTGCATTGTCACTCTCCATATGCAACATCCAAACTCTTGACCATGTGGATAGAGCATGGGAGTGCAAAAAGTAGCAACATGCGATGGGTAGATAGGAGTGGGAAGGGGGGATGCCCATGGTGCACATATAGCAGAATTACCCAAAGAGCTGGGGTGAAAGCAGTTGCTCCAGCAATACATCAAAAACAGAGAGGAAAATTTTGATGATTTTCAAAACATGAGTCGTTATAACATATTTGATAACATAATTCCTCAAACTAATCAAAGGCTGTGTCAGTACCAACCAGTAGCAAAGACAACAAGTCAACATTCAACTGTTGTGCAGTGCGCCTTGTGAAGGCATTGCTAATTACGCATATAAAAATTTTTTTCGTGATTTTCTTTGGATTTCTATTCTTTTTCTTTTGTTCATATGGGCATTTCTAATTGTGATTATGTAACATTCTAAATGTAAAGATGTAATTGTGATTATTTCGTTTGCCAATGGATAAATATGTTTCTTGCTTTGCACCTGTGGTAAGGTTTCTAAAGTTCTCTTTTGGAATATTATTAATTGTGAAAAATGCAGTCAATAACATTTATAAAGGTTTATGTAATTTACAATAACTATATAACATCTATAGACAGGGGACAGCGATAGTGATATCGCGAGTTGAAAGGTTGTTGTGTAGTGGAGGGGATGGTGGATGGCGTGTCTGTGAAGCGTGCGCGGGAAAAATAGTACTGTGTTCCAGGAAAAGCATACGTAATTGTATGGACAGTGATATCGAACTATCAGATTGTTAATTCTCTTTACCACTGCGGTATGTAATGCTCATCGCCAGCGAACTTTAAGAGCAAATAAACCGGACTGTGAATGTGCCGCTAACATTACTTTGTTGTGGCCGACACGAAATGTGCCTTTATTCGAATAAACTTTCCTGGTATTGGTTTTGGGTGGTGGAACTGTTGTATATCACATTCTATCAAGGCATGAAAGTGAAGACTAATTAAATGTGCAATATAAATGGCTTTCAGTGACGTTGTCGAAGTTTGAAATCCGAGAACAGAGTGGACATTGTTTACGGTGTGCTTCACATACATGAACAATTCTATGAACTGTGTATTTGTGGCTAAGACTATATGAATGTGACGAACCATGTAATTATGGACGATAGCGTCACGGACAGTGCATAAAGTGTAAAAACGAGCGATGTCTACATCATGTACTTTGAAAGAGAGGACATGTCAACAACGTTCGTATACTGGCGTCTTGTGGTTTGTTAATCACCACAGGGTTAATGATACAGCTGTGCCGGAACTTTATTTGCGTTTCGACGGAGAAGATTAACCAGCCCGACATCGTGCTCCCTAACACAACGCTTCGTATGCAACAAAAAGTTAAGGGATTTCGCTGAACGCTATCCCCTGACCTAGAAACTTTCTTTCTCTATTAAAAGTATAAGAATTACAGACTCTGTTAAATTAAATTCTTTGTTTAGTTTGTTTGCTTTCTGCTAACGAAAATAAAATTACAATCAGTGAATTAAAAGTTGCCTGGTAGTCATTGTTGAAACACCAGTAAATATAAACTTCTTCCTCTCATTAAGACTAATTCTCCTTGCATGTCAAAATTATTGTAGTTACTTTATGTAGTTTTATGTATTGTTATGATACTAGATATATGACAGTAACTAATAAGAGTATTTTGTCGCGAAATATGGCTTCGCGCGAAAATTACGGGCACTGCCATAATTGCTTGCGTTCTGACCCATAAGGTAAAAGCTGCTATTCCCGTATTGGTGCTTTTCCTGACGTGAGCGGGAATTATAAATGTCAGCTGCCAAATCACGTAGTGACTCTTTACCCAGTAATAAAAGTTTTTTGATATTGTATTGCTACGAGTCGTAGTATTAAGAGACACTGGTTATACTCAAACGTGGGTAGATGTATGGTGAACCCCCCCCCCCCCCCCCCCCAGTGTTCATGCGATTGTTAACATTATTGTGTGTGATTCACGAAATTTTTTCACTTTTTCTAATTCATTTCAAGTTTCAGAGAATATATACACAATTTTGTTGGTTCAGGTTAATTTCAGAGCAGTTTCTCGTGAATATTAGAGTTTTCAGTTCATAAACAAAGTGGGATCGTGACCAATTGGAAAGGATAACAAAGAGTGTGGTTTTCCAACTAGAATTTTGGATGACTTCACAGTTCAAATTTTGATAATTATTTTTCCTGTGGGTTGAGGTCATCACAGCCTCTACCACAACTCATGGTGATAATTATACTACAACAGAGCAATTTATGCACTGTCCACAGTGGGACATGCCTGGAAGAATTAAGCAACATGATTAAAGGCTGATGATATGTAATCAACTAGATCCTCCAACATTACAAATACTGGTGCAACTTAATGACACTGTGTATAATGGCAACCACATCTTTTTCAAGTTGACTGTAATTTCAGTGCTTTCTCTTGAGAGCTTTTGAGGCAAAAGCAATGGGCTTATCATATGAACCAGTTCTTTGAGAGAACACAGCTTCAGTTAAGTTATAAGATAAATCAACAGCTAACACAACAGGATTAGCTGGATCAAAATGCATCAGACAGTGACAACTTAACCATTTAACATGTTGATGCGTGCACCTTTGTACATGTCTCTATGTGCTCAGAAAGTGGTAATGTGTGCCACCGGCCGTCCGCTATGGTCTTGTGGTTCTAGGCGCGCAGTCCGGAACCGTGCAACTGCTATGGTCGCAGGTTCAATTCCTGCCTCGGGCATGGATGTGTGTGATGTCCTTAAGTTAGTTAGGTTTAAGTAGTTCTAAGTTCTAGGAGACTGATGACCACAGCTGTTAAGTCCCATAGTGCTCAGAGCCATTTGAACCATTTTTTTGTGTGCCACCAGTCCTTCTACCTGGTACTCTGAACGTGTCTACACGTAGACACGTTCAGAGTACCAGGTAGAAGGACTGGTGGCGTGCGTAAACACATTCCGAGCACAAAGAGACAGGTAGAAAGGTGTGCGCATTAACACATCCAGAACAGTTAAATGGTTAACAGTGTGTCTTTTAACATCTCAGATGCATCCTAACATTCTTGGGACCACATAAAAAGAACACCTTACTGGCACAGCCAGTTCAGTGAAGCAGTAGTGTGCACAGCATTTGCAATATACTTAATGTAATATGTGAAATTGCCCACAATGACCTGTATCTCCTTGATGTTACAGAATACCAGAAGATCTTTAATCACAGGCAAATCTGATTAAGTAGGATGAATATGCTGCACATTTATGAGATGTTCCAATATTAAAGTTCTCTGTGGAAGAAACAGAACTTTTCCTTGTTATACTTGCAGACAGCTGCAGTAAGAACTTTAAACAAACATTCTAAGTTAGCCAATGTTCATTAGGTATACACCTTGTACAACAATATCATCCACATAGTTTTACACGAAGAGACTTTTGCTGTTAATTTTTCCAGGAACCATTGAAAAATAGCAGGATTTGAAGCACTTCTGAAACTTGAACAAACCCAGGTGAATGTTGATCACAAAATACACCTTGGAATGCTCTTCCAGCAGTAAGTGTAAGTGTGCTTCACATAATTCAAACTTGGAAAAGAATCTGCCCAGTCTCAATCCCTCAATTACTTCCTCTCCTCCTCAGAGAGCAAATGAATTAATGACAGTTTGTGGGTTTATTGTTGTATTGAAATAAACACAAAAATATCAAACTCCTGATGATTTTTTTGTTATATGACCAAGGGGATGCCAACTGGCTAGCAGAAATTGGTTGTGTCAGCCCACTGTCTTTCCATCATTGAAGTTCCTGACCAACCTGCTCACTTACAGCATATGGGACAGGCTAAACACGATGAAATCATGGTTGTGCATTGTGTTTAACATTAACATGCACATAAAAGTCTTCAGGCTTTTTTCTAATCATTGTTCAGAAAATTCACTGTACTTACTGCGCAAGTGAGAAACATTAGTTAAGGCACTGAAACAACTATTTGCAACACACTGTCATTTATAAAGACCACCTCCGCCACACAGTCGGCGGCGCTCCAGGTGTGCGACCGACTAGGGGACATCCCAGTGTCCATTGTCCCGCATCTGACACTAAATAGGACACAGGGGGCTATTTTTCATCGTGACCTCCTGCTACAATCTGATGAGGAGCTCAGGGCCAACCTGGAGCGCCGAGGCGTGCATTTCGTCCAGCGCGGCCCCAAAGACCGTCGCATCGACACCGGGGCCTTTATCCTTGCCTTCGAGGGGGACGTTCTACATCTACATCTACATTGATACTCCGCAAGCCACCCAACGGTGTGTGGCGGAGGGCACTTTACGTGCCACTGTCATTACCTCCCTTTCCTGTTCCAGTCGCGTATGGTTCGCGGGAAGAACGACTGTCTGAAAGCCTCCGTGCGTGCTCTAATCTCTCTAATTTTACATTCGTGATCTCCTCGGGAGGTATAAGTAGGGGGAAGCAATATATTCGATACCTCATCCAGAAACGCACCCTCTCGAAACCTGGACAGCAAGCTACACCGCGATGCAGAGCGCCTCTCTTGCAGAGTCTGCCACTTGAGTTTATTAAACATCTCCGTAACGCTATCACGGTTACCAAATAACCTGGTGACGAAACGCGCCGCTCTTCTTTGGATCTTTTCTATCTCCTCCGTCAACCCGACCTGGTACGGATCCCACACTGATGAGCAATACTCAAGTATAGGTCGAACGAGTGTTTTGTAAGCCACCTCCTTTGTTGATGGACTACATTTTCTAAGCACTCTCCCAATGAATCTCAACCTGGTACCCGCCTTACCAACAATTAATTTTATATGATCATTCCACTTCAAATCGTTCCGTACGCATACTCCCAGATATTTTACAGAAGTAACTGCTACCAGTGTTTGTTCCGCTATCATATAATCATACAATAAAGGATCCTTCTTTCTATGTATTCGCAATACATTACATTTGTCTATGTTAAGGGTCAGTTGCCACTCCCTGCACCAAGTGCCTATACGCTGCAGATCTTCCTGTATTTCGCTACAATTTTCTAATGCAGCAACTTCTCTGTATACTACAGCATCATCCGCGAAAAGCCGCATGGAACTTCCGACACTATCTACTAAGTCATTTATATATATTGTGAAAAGCAATGGTCCCATAACACTCCCCTGTGGCACGCCAGAGGTTACTTTAACGTCTGTAGACGTCTCTCCATTGATAACAACATGCTGTGTTCTGTTTGCTAAAAACTCTTCAATCCAGCCACACAGCTGGTCTGATATTCCGTAGGCTCTTACTTTGTTTATCAGGCGACAGTGCGGAACTGTATCGAACGCCTTCCGGAAGTCAAGAAAAATAGCATCTACCTGGGAGCCTGTATCTAATATTTTCTGGGTCTCATGAACAAATAAGGCGAGTTGGGTCTCACACGATCGCTGTTTCCGGAATCCATGTTGATTCCTACATAGTAGATTCTGGGTTTCCAGAAATGACATGATACGCGAGCAAAAAACATGTTCTAAAATTCTACAAGAGATTGACGTAAGAGATATAGGTCTATAGTTCTGCGCATCTGCTCGACAACCCTTCTTGAAGACTGGGACTATCTGTGCTCTTTTCCAATCATTTGGAACCCTCCGTTCCTCTAGAGACTTGCGGTACACGGTTATTAGAAGGGGGGCAAGTTCTTTCGCGTTCTCCCACAGAAGGTAAAGGTGATGTGCTACCAGTGCGACGTGCGACCTTACGTCCCGCCTCCTATGCGCTGTTTTTGGTGTTTGTGCTTTGGGCACATGTCGTGACGGTGTGAGGCTGAGCCCCTTTGTGGCGATTGTGGACGTCCTGTTCATGAGGAACATACATGCACCCCACCACCTTGGTGCGTTAATTGTCCTGGCATCCACTCGCCTAGATCCTCAGACTGCCCCGCATATCAGAAGGAGAAGAAGATACAAGAACTCAAAACTTTGGATCGGCTCTCTTATTCTGAGGCCAGGAAGAAGTATGACCACCTCCATCCCGTGCCGTTGACCACTTCGTTTGCCTCAGTTGTGTCCACTCCTTCCGCGGTATCCTCACCCCTATCCTGTCCCCCCTCCGCCTCCTCCCCCCATCCGGGGTCTCTGCCTCCACCTCCCAAATCCCTCCCTTCCAAATCCTCCTCCCCCATGGCCCCCGCCCCCTCTGCCCCAGGGGCCACCCTTCCTCCTCCTCCTCCTCCTCCCCCCCCCCCCCCGTCGCCTGAGAAGCGATCCTCTTCTCAGGCATCCATCGGGGGAACGTTCCGGACCCCAGCTTCCGAGGTCAGGCGTTGCAAAACGGACCCCGCGCGTGAGGACCTTCTTTGGGTCCAGCCCACCATCCCTGTGCCTCCTCGGACTTCCAAGAAGGTCTCCAAAAGAAGTCTCTATCCCCCTCTCCACCCCGGCGCATTTCGTCTGACGCTCCATCCGTGAGTCGCTGCTCCCGGCCGTCCTCAGTTTCGCCGGGACGCTCTGCTGCCAGGCGCTCAGCTGGCCTCTCGTCGGCAAATGATGCTGCCCCTCCTACACAAACAGGGACAGCGGCCGCAGCTGGTGACGACTCGATGGAACAGGATCCGCCTCCCGCTGGTTGTAGCGTTGTTCCCTCGAAACCTGGCCCATCCGCGTCCGTCGAGGTGACCAGCTCTTCCCCCCTCTCGTTCCCCCTCTTTTTTGACTAGCGATGGCCTTGTTACATTGGAACATCAGAGGTATTCGATCTAATCGGGAGGAATTACAACTGCTCCTCCACCTGAACTGTCCGCTCGTCCTTGGTCTCCAGGAAACCAAGTTGCGCCCGACTGACCGTATTGCCTTTACCCACTATACCTCAGAGCGGTATGACCTCACCCCTGTGGACGGTATCCCAGCTCATGGTGGGGTAATGTTGCTCGTTCGGGACGATGTCTATTACCATCCCATCGCATTGACCACCCCACTCCAAGCAATAGCTCTCTGTATTACTCTTTCTGCTTTTACTCTTTCAGTTTGTACCATCTACACTCCATCGTTATCCGCTGTTAGTCGGGCTGACATGATGCACCTGATTGTTCAGCTTCCCCCGCTGTTTTTATTGTTTGGCGACTTCAATGCCCATCATCCCCTTTGGGGCTCTCCTGCATCCTGTCAAAGAGGCTCACTCTTGGTGGATGTCTTCAACCATCTCAATCTTGTCTGCCTCAATACTGGAACCCCGACTTTCCTCTCGGACTCTACTCATACCTACTCCCACTTGGACCTCTTGATCTGTTCTACCACTCTTGCCCGTCGGTTCGAGTGGTATGTCCTTTCTGACATCTATTCGAGCGACCACTTCCCCTGTGTCGTTCTTCTCCTGCACCACACCCCATCCCCACGTCCTTCGAGCTGGAACATACCGAAAGCTGACTGGGGACTTTACTCCTACCTGGCGACCTTTCCGGACCACGATTTTCTCAGTTGTGACAGTCAGGTCGAATACCTCACGGCTGTTATCATCAATGCTGCCGAACATTCCATTCCTCGTACTACCTCTTCTTCACGTCGCGTTTCCGTCCCCTGGTGGAACGAGGCTTGTAGAGACACTATCCGTGCTCAACGATGTGCTTTACGCACCTTTCGCCGCCATCCTACGTTGGCGAATTGTATTGGATACGAACGACTCCGAGCGCAATGCTGTAGAGTCATCAAAGACAGCAAAAATGCTTGTTGGGCCTCTTTCACCAGCTCCTTTAACAGTTTTACTCCCTCTTCTGTCGTATGGGATGGTCTGCTCTGGCTGTCGGGCATTAAGGCCCACTCCTCAGTACCTGGCCTGACCTCACGTAATGAGGTACTCGTTGATCCTGTGGCTGTCTCCAACGTCTTCGGCCGGTTTTTCGCGGAGGTTTCAAGCTCCGCCCATTACCACCCTGCCTTCCTTCCCAGGAAAGAGGCAGAAGAGGCTCGGCGACCTTCCTTCCACTCGCTGAATCTGGAATCTTATAATGCCCCCTTTACTATGCGGGAACTCGAACGTGCGCTTGCACTGTCCTGGTCCTCTGCTCCGGGGCCAGATGCCATTCACGTTCAGATGCTGGCACACCTTTCTCCAGCGGGCAAAAGCTTCCTTCTTCGTACCTACAATCGCGTCTGGACCGAAGGTCAGGTCCCCATGCGTTGGCGTGACGCCGTCGTTGTTCCTATACCCAAACCCGGGAAGGATACACACCTTCCTTCTAGTTACCACCCCATTTCTCTTATAAGCTGTGTCTGTAAGGTGATGGAGCACATGGTTCATGCTCGGTTAGTTCGGATTCTTGAATCTCGACGGCTCCTTACCAATGTCCAATGCGGCTTTCGTCGCCGCCGCTCCGCTGTTGACCACCTTGTGACCTTGTCGACATTCATCATGAACAACTTTTTGCGAAGGCGCCAAACGGTAGCCGTGTTCTTCGATTTGAAGAAGGCTTATGATACCTGTTGGAGAGGAGGTATCCTCCGCACTATGCACAGGTGGGGCCTACGCGGTCGCCTGCCCCTTTTTATTGATTCCTTTATAACGGATCGAAAGTTTAGGGTATGTGTGGGTTCCGTATCGTCCGACGTCTTCCTCCAGGAGAACGGAGTGCCTCAGGGCTCCGTCTTGAGCGTAGCCCTTTTTGCCATCGCAATCAATCCAATTATGGATTGCATTCCACCTAATGTCTCAGGCTCTCTCTTTGTCGATGACTTCGCGATCTACTGCAGTGCCCAGAGAACATGCCTCCTGGAGCGCTGCCTTCAGCGTTGTCTAGACAGCCTATACTCGTGGAGCGTGGCAAATGGCTTCCGGTTCTCTGAAGAGAAGACAGTTTGTATCAACTTTTGGCGATATAAAGCGTTCCTTCCACCATCCTTACATCTCGGTGCTGTTGTTCTCCCATTTGTGGAAACAACTAAGTTACTAGGGCTCATGTTGGACAGGAAACTGTGTTGGTCTCGCATGTCTCTTATTTGGCGGCCCGTTGTACACGATCCCTTAATGTCCTCAGAGTTCTTAGTGGTTCATCTTGGGGAGTGGATCGCACTGTCCTGCTTCGCTTGTATCGGTATATAGTTCTATCGAAGCTGGATTATGGGAGCTTCGTCTACTCGTCTGCTCGGCCATTCCTCTTACGCCGTCTCAACTCCATCCACCATTGGGGGTTACGTCTTGCGACCGGAGCCTTCTACACTAGTCCTGTTGAGAGTCTTTATGCTGAAGCTGCTGAATTACCATTGACCTACCGGCGTGACATACTGCTGTGTCAGTATGCCTGCCGGCTGTTGTCTATGCCCGACCACCCCTCTTATCAGTCCTTCTTCGCCGATTCTCTCGACCGTCAGTACGGGTTGTATGTGTCTGCCCTGCTGCCCCCCCCCCCCCCGGAGTCTGTTTCCGTTGCCTGCTACGGCAATTGGATTTTGCCCTCCCTACCACCTTCAGAGAGGGTGAGAGCCCGACACCACCTTGGCTCCAGGCTCCGGTTCATATTTATCTCGACCTCAGCTCACTCGCGAAGGAGGGTACTCCGGCTGCAGTGTATTGCTCACGGTTTGTCGAACTTCGTGCTCGACTTGCCGGTCACGCCTTTATTTACACCGATGGCTCCAACTCTGACGATGGTGTCGGCTGTGCCTTTGTCGTTGGGGCCGCCACTTTTAAATACCGGCTCCTCGACCAATGTTCGCGCTTTACGGCCGAGTTTTTTGCTCTCCATCAGGCCGTTCAGTATGCCCGCCGCCACCGCCATTCATCGTATGTACTCTGCTCTGACTCACTCAGTGCTCTTCAGAGCCTTGGAGCTCCCTATCCGGTCCATCCTTTGATTCAATGGATACAGCAGTCCCTCCATTATTTCGCTGATAATGGTTCTCCTGTCAGCTTTCTGTGGGTTCCCGGACATGTAGGAGTGCCTGGGAATGAGGCTGCGGATGCTGCAGCCAAGGCTGCAGTCCTCCTGCCTCGGCCAGCCTCCCATTGTGTCCCGTCATCTGACGTTTGTGGGGATGTTTGTGAGAGGCTTGTGTCGTTGTGGTGGGATGCTTGGTCATCGCTCCAAGGAAACAAGCTCCGGGCAGTAAAGCCACTCCCAACTGCTTGGACAACCTCCTCCCGACCATCTCGGCGAGAGGCGGTCCTTCTGACCAGGTTGCGGATTGGGCATTGCCGGTTTAGCCACCTCTACCTGCTCTCTGTTGACCCAGCCCCGCAGTGCCCTTGTAGTCAGGCATTCACAGTGCGCCATGTTTTATTGTCGTGTCCCCGCTTTAGTCAATCTCGTGTTGTCCTGTCCCTGCCATCTACTTTACCGGATATTTTAGCTGATGACGCTCGAGCAGCTGCTCGTGTTCTGCGTTTTATAACTTTGACTGGCTTGTCCAAAGACATCTAACCTCATTCTGGAAACATCCCCCAGGCTGTGGCTAAGCCATGTCTCCGCAATATCCTTTCTTTCAGGAGTGCTAGTTCTGCAAGGTTCGCAGGAGAGCTTCTGTAAAGTTTGGAAGGTAGGAGACGAGGTACTGGCAGAAGTAAAGCTGTGAGTACCGGGCATGAGTCGTGCTTCAGTAGCTCAGTTGGTAGAGCACTTGCCCGTGAAAGGCGAAGGTCCCGAGTTCGAGTCTCGGTCGGGCACACAGTTTTAATCTGCCAGGAAGTTTCACATCTAACCTTTTTACTTATTTTACCTACATCTTTGTTAGGTCTTTCTGGTGTCCCCCCCCCCCTCCCCCTGAGTTTTACTAGATTCCATGTGCTCTAACATCGGTGACTGAGCGCTAATGACCTCAGTAGTTGAGCGCCCTTAAACCCCACAAAAAAAAAAAAAAAAAAAAAAAAAACTGTCATTTATGAATAAGTTAAACAAACCAAACAAATCTCAACCAATAATGTTTGTACTGTTTCCAGAACCTAGTACTTGTACAGAAGTGCTGTTTATATGATCATGAAAAGTTACTGACAAACTCCACATGTCAAGTACTGGTATTTCATATCTGTTATATGCAGACAAAACAAAAATAGGGTGCGGGCTTCTAATTTTTTCATAGCTGTCTTTGATGATGAGGGATGTTGATGAGGGATACAGATTCAACTGTGTCTGACTAAAATGTAGTCATCTTTTGAGCCACATTTAATAGTACAAAAAGTTTTTTCTTCTCTCTGTGGGCTACAGCCAATGCATACTTTCATTGGTATTGGCTGTACGGCATTGCTGACATAACATTCACTTACTGAAAGCTATGCAGAAGCCATGCAGCTGAATGTTGTCTGCCCTGGCTGCCTTGTAAACAGACTCTGGAGAGAACTGGTTTACCATACTTGAATCACTGTGCACCATATCGAGGACAAACTTTTCTGTCATGATTTGAAAAACACTGACAATATGACTACTTCACCTTTTTCTAAAGTACATTTCATGTATCGCATGAGAGAAAACTTTTCTCTTTTCTTTTGCCATTAATCGGAGCTCTGCTCTTATTTGTTTTAACAATAAACTTAGACGCAGTGCCTTGTGCACTGTGAACAAGAGAAATAGATAGATCCTCAAAATCAACTTCAGTTGTGTGCACAATGCTATGAGACTGCTTTCAGACACAGATGGGGCAATTTTAGAACAGCATCATGAAAGCATGTATCTGACACATTTTACGTGATCGTATCACGTAACAGAACATCACTGTAACTTAATACACAAGAACACGGGAACCAGCAATGTCTTGTTAGCCCTTTAAATTCAGCAGTCCACTATTTAATGACAATGCATGGTGCTTCTTAAGTTGGAAAAATTTTAAATGTCACTACAATGACATGAAGCTGTGTTTCATAATATTCATCGAGTTCATGAACAAGTCTTCACAGGCAAAAGTCTGGGCACATCACTTGGTGTCAGTTCTGGGAAAACATGCTGTATGCCTGAGGTCTTTTTTGACCCCAAAATGATTCAAGCAACTTTATGGAGATAAAATTTGAAATATGTCCACAAAAGTAACTATAACTTATTGAGAGACATACCTATGCACAATGTTGATGCTAAAACTCCATAGTTTTTTAATTTAATCAAGTTACATATGTTGTTGTTGTTGTTGTTGTTGTTGTGGTCTTCAGTCCTGAGACTGGTTTGATGCAGCTCTCCATGCTACTCTATCCTGTGCAAGCTTCATCATCTCCCAGTACCTACTGCAACCTACATCCTTCTGAATCTACTTAGAGTATTCATCTCTTGGTCTCCCTCTACGATTTTTACCCTCCACGCTGCCCTCTAATACTAAATTGGTGTTCCTTTGCTGCCTCAGTACATATCCTATCAACCGATCCCTTCTTCTGGTCAAGTTGTGCCACAAACTCCTCTTCTCCCCAATCCTATTCAATACTTCCTCATTAGTTATGTGATCTACCCATCTAATCTTCAGCATTCTTCTGTAGCACCATATTTCAAAAGCTTCTATTCTCTTCTTGTCCAAACTATTTATCGTCCATGTTTCACTTCCATACATGGCTACACTCCATACAAATACTTTCAGAAATGACTTCCTGACACTTAAATCTACACTTGATGTTAACAAATTTCTCTGCTTCAAAAACGCTTTCCTTGCCATTGCCAGTCTACATTTTATATCCTCCCTACTTCGACCATCATCAGTTATCTTGCTCCCCAAATAGCAAAACTCCTTTACTACTTCAAGTGTCTCATTTCCTAATCTAATTCCCTCAGCATCACCCGACTTAATTCTACTACATTCCATTATTCTCGTTTTGCTTTTGTTGATATTCATCTTATATCCTCCTTTCAAGACGCTATCCATTCCATTCAACTGCTCTTCCAAGTCCTTTGCTGTCTCTGACTGAATTACAATGTCATTGGCGAACCTGAAAATTTTTATTTCTTCTCCATAGATTTTAATACCTACTCCAAATTTTTCTTTTGTTTCCTTTACTGCTTGCTCAATACACAGATTGAATAGCATCGGGGAGAGGCTACAACCCTGTCTCACTCCCTTCGCAACCACTGCTTCCCTTTCATGTCCCTCGACTCTTATAACTGCCATCTGGTTTCTGTACAAATTGTAAATAGCCTTTCGCTCCCTGTATTTTACCCATGCCACCTTTAGAATTTTAAAGGGAGTATTCCAGTCAACATTGTCAAAAGCTTTCTCTAAGTCTACAAATGCTAGAAACGTAGGTTTGCCTTTCCTTAGTCTTTCTTCTAAGATAAGTCGTAAGGTCAGTATTGCCTCACGTGTTCCAGTATTTCTACGGAATCCAAACTGATCTTCCCCGAGGTCGGCTTCTACAAGTTTTTCCATTCGTCTGTAAAGAATTCGTGTTAGTATTTTGCAGCTGTGGCTTATTAAACTGATTGTTTGGTAATTTTCACATCTGTCAAAACCTGTTTTCTTTGGGATTGGAATTATTATATTCTTCTTGAAGTCTGAGGGTATTTCACCTGTTTCATACATCTTGCTCACCAAATGGTAGAGTTTTGTCAGGACTCTCTCCCAAGGCCGTCAGTAGTTCCAATGGAATGTTGTCTACTCCGGGGGCCTTGTTTCGACTCAGGTCTTTTAGTGCTCTGTCAAACTCTTCACGCAGTATCATATCTCCCATTTCATCTTCATCTACATCCTCCTCCATTTCCATAATATTGTCCTCAAGTACATCGCCCTTGTATAGACCCCCTATATACTCCTGCCACCTTTCTGCTTTCTCTTCTTTGCTTAGAACCGGGTTTCCATCTGAGCTCTTGATGATCATACAAGTGATTCTCTTATCTTCAAAGGTCTCTTTAATTTTCCTGTAGGCAGTAGCTATCTTACCCCTAGTGAGAAAAGCCTCTACATCCTTACATTTGTCCTCTAGCCATGCCTGCTTAGCCATTTTGCACTTCCTGTCGATCTCATTTTTGAGACATTTGTATTCCTTTTTGCCTGCTTCATTTACTGCATTTTTATATTTTCTCCTTTCATCAATTGAATTCAATATTTCTTCTGTTACCCAAGGATTTCTACTAGCCCCCTTCTTTTTACCTACTTGATCCTCTGCTGCCTTCACTACTTCATCCCTCAAAGCTATCCATTCTTCTTCTACTGTATTTCTTTCCCCCATTCCTGTCAATTTTTCCCTTATGCTCACGCTGAAACTCTGTACAACCTCTGGTCCTTTCAGTTTATCCAGGTCCCATCTCCTTAAGTTCCCACCTTTTTGCAGTTTCTTCAGTTTTAATCTACAGGTCATAACCAATAGATTGTGGTCAGAGTCCACATCTGGCCCTGGAAATGTCTTACAATTTAAAACCTGGTTCCTAATTCTCTGTCTTACTATTATATAATCTATCTGATACCTTTTAGTATCTCCAGGGTTCTTCCATGTGTACAACCTTCTTTCATGATTCTTAAACCAAGTGTTAGCTATGATTAAGTTGTGCTCTGTGCAAAATTCTACCAGGCGGCTTCCTTTTTTGTTTCTTAGCCTTCACCTACTACGTTTCCTTCTCTCCCTTTTCCTACTACCGAATTCCAGTCACCCATGATTATTAAATTTTCGACACCCTTCATTATCTGAATAATTTCTTTTATTTCATCATACGTTTCTTCAATTTCTTCGTCATCTGCAGAGCTAGTTGGCATATAAACTTGTACTACTGTAGTAGGTGTGGGCTTTGTATCTATCTTGACCACAATAGTGCGTTCACTATGCTGTTTGTAGTAGCTTACCCACATTCCTATTTTCCTATTCATGATTAAACCTACTCCTGCATTACCCCTCTTTGATTTAGTGTTTATAACCCTGTAGTCACCTGACCAGAAGTCTTGTTCCTCCTGCCACCAAACTTCACTAATTCCCACTATATCTAACTTCAACCTATCCATTTCTCTTTTTAAATTTTCTAACCTACCTGCCCGATTAAGTGATCTGACATTCCACGCTTCGATCCGTAGAACTCCAGTTTTCTTTCTCCTGATAATGACTTCCTCTTGAGTAGTCCCCGCCCGGAGATCCGAATGGGGGACTATCTTACCTCCGGAATATTTTACCCAAGAGGATGCCATCATCATTTAATCATACAGTAAAGCTGCATGCCCTCAGGAAAAATTACAGCCGTAGTTTCCCCTTGCTTTCAGCCGTTCGCAGTACCAGCACAGCAAGACCGTTTTGGTTATTGTTACAATAATCAATCATCCAGACTGTTGCCCTTGCAACTACTGAAAAGGCTGCTGCCCCTCTTCAGGAGCCACACGTTTGTCTGGCCTCTCAACAGATACCCCTCCTTTGTGGTTGCACCTACGGTACGGCTATCTGTATCGCTGAGGCACGCAAGCCTCCCCACCAACGGCAAGGTCCATGGTTCATGGGGCGAAGTTACATATAAGTTGTAATTATTTACTACATTTGTTTGAAACATGAATACATATTTTGTTTAGTTTGTGTAGTTTGTTTAGTTCCAAAAAAAATTATTTTAACACAAAATATTCATAACTCACACAATGTGTAAAAATACAGTAATTTATTAATATTCTGTGTAATAGCACTTATATGGATATTTGTTAGAAATACACTCCTACTCATTCTCCGTGTCATATGACAATCAGTCATTACACATCACACTTATGAAGCATGTTGTTTACAGACAAGCTTGTGACACCCATCAAAACATTGTTGATTCACTTTCTTGTCCTTTGACCTTGGGCAGGAGTCACACCATTTTCTTTTCAGATTTGGAACATTGGTTTCCTGGTTATCATGTTGGTTTTCCTTTAGAAGATCATTGAAGCCTGAAGATATTATTGCTGAACAAATGCATTGTGTTCTGCACTGGGGTGACAGGATTCATCATTCTGTGTGAGGTTGGACTAGTTCTTTTCCTAGTTCTGAGAGGAATTCTCTTCTTACACTTTCACTTCTCATATCATGTAAAAATTTACAATACAGAACATAAACATTGAGACAAGCTAAATCTAATATATCAAAAAATGTAGCATCTAGCCATCTTATCAACTGTATCAACTCCTGACTTTGTTGAGTTGTAAAACATTATTATTTAAGGTTTTTTGTGCTCATGCTCACTTACATTAAATTTTTGGTGTAGAGTAGGCAGCAAAATGACTGATTTATTTTGTGTAGGAACTGTAGGAACATACAAAACTAAAACAGTATTCTCTGCATACTCAACAGTGGTCAATAATGGATGCCTCTGTTTTGATGGCAGCATCTCCTTTGGTATCTCTTTTCAGTTGGCCTGAAGCATCAATTTATTAGCAGGAAGTTTTACTGTCAAATCAACACTTGCAGAAAAGTTATCAGTGGTAATATAACTACCACTTCCTTTCAGTTGATCAAGTAAATCATGTACCACTCATTTCCTTTGATTTATTTCCCTTCCTACAGCAGATTTCCCCAACACACTTGTACATTTATTGAATAATTGGTCTCACAATCTACAGCAGCCCACACTTTCATCCCATACTTTCCAGGTTTTGAAGGAATGTACACCTTGAATGGATAACATCCCTTGAAAGTTTACAGATGCTCATCAACTGTAATACAAAGTCCAGGGACATAAGACAAAATGTGTGTATCAATGAAAATTGCCTACATAGCCCTTATAGGTTCAGCTTTTGACCCAGAAGCAGATTTTCTTTCTTCCCTTATGAGTTTATCATCAAACCAGATCCATGTTAAAATATCACAGAATCTTGAAAAGCTCATCGTGGCTCGAAGAATAGGTAAGCCATAGTCTTCTGACCAAAATTCACTCAAAGGCTTCCCATGAGCCTTATGCAAGCCAGCATTATTAGTAGACCAAAAAATGCCTACAGCTTTGCAGAATCAAGTTCAATCCAGCATTTAAGAGTTGGTTACAGAATTTTATCATCTCTTGCATGATTATTGGTGTACATTACTATTACACTCTGCATGTGATTTGTGGTAAAGTCTGAAACAATTGATCCTTATCTGTAATTGTGGTCTAAGGTGACGTGGAATATGCACAGTTTTGTGTATTACATTCCTTGAAATCTGGTTGTACACATCAGGTGGTACTGTGTTATATGTTATCTGTCCACTTCTAGACACAAAAGTAGATGCACTTGTTACCTGAATACTATTATCACCATCTTCGCAGTCACTCATATCCACTTCATTGCAACCTGTATATCTTCCTCTATCATACCTCCATCAGCATCACTGTCATCCTCATTTCCTACAATTGATTCATCATCACTCTCACTCTTCTGTAAATCTGCCAAAACCAGCTCGAGACAGGTATCTTGGTCAGATCCTATGGTTCCGACAAAGGGTGTACACTTGCAACGAACAATATCCTGCTGCAGAGCATGCTCTAGAAGAAGACAGTTGTGATCTCAGAGCCTGTTTCACCACCTATACAATCTGAATACTTCCCCCCCCCCTTCCCCCCCCCCCCCTTCCCCCCCACCCCTCCCCTGACCCCCAAAATAGCTTCTCAGAACTCCACGTGTGGGACATGGCATTACAACACCACCTGTGAAATGACCTGTTACATAAACACTATTCTGCCTCCCTGCCTTGGCATGACTACCATCAATATTCATGTTTGGAGGGTGTTCTGGCAATACACAGTATCCTGTTATGCAGCATGCTCTACAACCAGACAGTCATGACCTTGATGCCTGTTTCACCAAATGTGCCATCTGTGTTCCACATCAAGACACTAGCTTCTCAGAACTCGAAAGATGGGAACTGGCATCACAATATGCCCCTGATCCTTGCCACCTATCTGATCTTAATTTGCATTAATTTCTTTTATCTCAGCTTTCCTTCTCATTAACTGTTTCTTTCTTCACTCTGTTTTAGTCCACTATGTCTTTTATTTTCTAAGGTATTTAATTTTCTTACCCACCGCTTTTTCCTACTGTACACTTAGCAGTGGAAGATAGTGTAATATGCAAGATAGAGAAGAAAGCTAAGCTCTCAGGTTTTCAAATATCATGTAGTGCAGTATCCAGCAATCAGTCTTTCCTTCTCACACTATCTGGTAAGTCTTCCCTGACTGGGTGTTTTGGGCAAATTTTCCAAACTCTACCATTTCCTAAACTTCGCCAGTATTTTTTTCATCTCCATTCATTCCTCTCCAAGCCTTCTGTCTGAAGAAGCAGCTTCCTTACCATTCATATTTGAGTGTTCTGTTGCTACTATGTGATGAGTAGACTTTTTATTTACCCAGTTACATTCAATTTTCAAAAGACGAAAATTGATTTTTTAAAAATATGCCTTTAATGTCATATGCCTCAAAACTTGGGAGCAGCAACCAGTTGTGGAGGTGCTTGATGTGCCAGTAACATGGTCATATGTTGAACATTAAGCTGAAGACTCTGAGTCTGCTGCACCTGAAACTGAACAACATTCAAAGATATTACAATTAATATTTTTTTACTGTCAAGAGGCAGCAGAAGACAGGAGCATCTTGGAGGAATCATGTGAGATCAGCATGGGAGCTTCAAGTCTCTTAGAAGCCTACTACTACTACTACTACTACTACTACTACTGCTACTATATTTATTTTTCATCTTGTTTGCCTCACGACATGTGCAGCAAGTTCCAAAATTTCAGGGACAGAATATTAGTACTTTCAGATATTAAACTGATAAAAAGAGATCGGCAGATATTCCCCACCACCTCTCCTCCCCTTGCCATTCTAGTACTGGCAGTGAAAATTTCATCCACTATTAGATTTGTAACAAGCTTACTTCCTAGTACAGTGCTACTGAAAAATCATGCATTGATGGTGTTGGCAAAAACGCATATTTTAAAGTATAGTGGGACTACTTAAGAAAACACATGTTTCTGTAACATATATTTTGTAAATTTACTAGAGGATTAGTTCTTGTAAGGGTTTTTAGATTGCTATTCATTTATTTTTAATCTCATTCCCCATGCAAAACTTGTACATTGTGTTTCAAAACTATAGGGACAGAACACAACTAATTTCAGATGGTAAATTGTTAGGACTGGAGATCAGAAACTTGTCTCCCCTTGAGGATGAAATATTGGCAGTGAAATTTCCATACTCCATCATCATAGTAACCAATTTACTTGGGATGTAGATAATCCATGTATTCAGTAACAGTGCAAGAGAAGTACATCCTGATACACTAGTATTTTTGTGTAAGTGATGTAGTAAACTGTATGTGGACATTTTGTATTTGTTTTTGTATCATTCACAATGACAATTGATACAGACAAGGTGTTATAGGTTTCACACCAGACTGAATGTCTTCAGTTTCTTCAAGAACTGTGAAGCTGCCATTGTAACTGAAATCCTGGAGAATGAAGCACTGGTGTAAATGCCTTTCATGAATACTACTAATGTCAAACTAATTTATGGGCATTTTACAAATGATGGAGTTTAAAACTGTGTTCTTTTCAGTTTTGTCAAGAAGATAATTGTATCAATTCCACAGCCCCCTCCCCCTTCCCCTGTTGCCAATAACATAATGTTGTAATGACAGTTATAGTTTCATCCACCATAAAGATTGTGACAAGCTTAGATCTGAGTCAAGTGCCACAGAAATAGCGCGCATTAGAGGTGCTGACTAGGGTGGTGGATTTTTGAAAAAATGTAACTGTTTAAGAAAACAAATGCTTCTGTACTGTATATCAAGCAAGTTTACCAGAGAATTAGTCCTTTATATATTTAAGATTGCTACTGATGTACTAGCTGGACCAAGCCACACTTTGCTGTGGCTCAGACTGCTTCAATGGAAAAAAAAGTAAAGGGAAAGCATACGTGTCTACTATATACGGGATACATTCTGATTGCCTTCTCTCCCCTGTCCCTGTCCATCTCCCCCTCCCACTGTCACTGTCCAGTTTCCCATCCTTCCCCCCCTCTCTCTGTTCATTAACTCCTCCTTCCCTTCTCTCTTCCCACCACCATCGCCACCTTCTCTCTGCCCACCCCCGTTGCCACCTTCTCTCTGCCCACCCCCGTTGCCACCTTCCCTCTGCCCACCCCCGTTGCCACCTTCCCTCTGCCCACCCCCGTCGCCACCCTCTCTCTCTGCCCACCCCCGTCGCCACCCTCTCTCTCTGCCCACCCCCGTCGCCACCCTCTCTCTCTGCCCACCCCCGTCGCCACCCTCTCTCTCTGCCCACCCCCGTCGCCACCCTCTCTCTCTGCCCACCCCCGTCGCCACCCTCTCTCTCTGCCCACCCCCGTCGCCACCCTCTCTCTCTGCCCACCCCCGTCGCCACCCTCTCTCTCTGCCCACCCCCGTCGCCACCCACTCTCTCTGCCCACCCCCGTCGCCACCCTCTCTCTCTGCCCACCCCCGTCGCCACCCTCTCTCTCTGCCCACCCCCGTCGCCACCCTCTCTCACTGCCCACCCCCGTCGCCACCCTCTCTCTCTGCCCACCCCCGTCGCCACCCTTTCTCTCTGCCCACCCCCGTCGCCACCCTCTCTCTCTGCCCACCCCCGTCGCCACCCTCTCTCTCTGCCCACCCCCGTCGCCACCCTCTCTCTCTGCCCACCCCCGTCGCCACCCTCTCTCTCTGCCCACCCCCGTCACCACCCTCTCTCTCTGCCCACCCCCGCCCGTCGCCACCCTCTCTCTCTGCCCACCCCCGCCCGTCGCCACCCTCTCTCTCTGCCCACCCCCGCCCGTCGCCAGCCTCTCTCTCTGCCCACCCCCGCCCGTCGCCAGCCTCTCTCTCTGCCCACCCCCGCCCGTCGCCAGCCTCTCTCTCTGCCCACCCCCGCCCGTCGCCAGCCTCTCTCTCTGCCCACCCCCGCCCGTCGCCACCCTCTCTCTCTGCCCACCCCCGCCCGTCGCCACCCTCTCTCTCTGCCCACCCCCGCCCGTCGCCACCCTCTCTCTCTGCCCACCCCCGCCCGTCGCCACCCTCTCTCTCTGCCCACCCCCGCCCGCCGCCACCCTCTCTCTCTGCCCACCCCCGCCCGCCGCCACCCTCTCTCTCTGCCCACCCCCGCCCGCCGCCACCCTCTCTCTCTGCCCACCCCCGCCCGCCGCCACCCTCTCTCTCTGCCCACCCCCGCCCGCCGCCACCCTCTCTCTCTGCCCACCCCCGCCCGCCGCCACCCTCTCTCTCTGCCCACCCCCGCCCGCCGCCACCCTCTCTCTCTGCCCACCCCCGCCCGCCGCCACCCTCTCTCTCTGCCCACCCCCGCCCGCCGCCACCCTCTCTCTCTGCCCACCCCCGCCCGCTGCCACCCTCTCTCTCTGCCCACCCCCGCCCGCCGCCACCCTCTCTCTCTGCCCACCCCCGCCCGCCGCCACCCTCTCTCTCTGCCCACCCCCGCCTGCCGCCACCCTCTCTCTCTGCCCACCCCCGCCCGCCGCCACCCTCTCTCTCTGCCCACCCCCGCCCGCCGCCACCCTCTCTCTCTGCCCACCCCCGCCCGCCGCCTCCCTCTCTCTCTGCCCACCCCCGCCCGCCGCCTCCCTCTCTCTCTGCCCACCCCCGCCCGCCGCCTCCCTCTCTCTCTGCCCACCACCCTCCGCCGCCCCCCTCTCTCTCTGTCCACCACCGCCACTGCCGCCCCCCTCTCTCTGTCCACCACCGCCACTGCCGCCCCCCTCTCTGTGCCCACCACCGCCACTGCCGCCACCCTCTCTGTGCCCACCACCGCCACTGCCGCCACCCTCTCTGTGCCCACCACCGCCACTGCCGCCACCCTCTCTGTGCCCACCACCGCCACTGCCGCCACCCTCTCTGTGCCCACCACCGCCACTGCCGCCACCCTCTCTGTGCCCACCACCGCCACTGCCGCCACCCTCTCTGTGCCCACCACCGCCACTGCTGCCACCCTCTCTGTGCCCACCACCGCCACTGCCGCCACCCTCTCTGTGCCCACCACCGCCACTGCCGCCACCGTCTCTGTGCCCACCACCGCCACTGCCGCCACCCTCTCTGTGCCCACCACCGCCACTGCCGCCACCCTCTCTGTGCCCACCACCGCCACTGCCGCCACCCTCTCTGTGCCCACCACCGCCACTGCCGCCACCCACTCTGTGCCCACCACCGCCACTGCCGCCACCCTCTCTGTGCCCACCACCGCCACTGCCGCTACCCTCTCTGTGCCCACCACCGACACTGCCGCCACCCTCTCTGTGCCCACCACCGCCACTGCCGCCACCCTCTCTGTGCCCACCACCGCCACTGCCGCCACCCTCTCTCTGCAAATCCTTCTTACCTCATTGTCTCTCCCTCCTTCAATCACCTTCTTGACTCACTCTCTAGTCATCTTCCCTCTTTATCTCCTCCTGCTCCCTTTCTCTGCCAATTTCCTCCTTAAAAATAAAAATGATGTCAATGTTACAACTTCCTTATGAAAAAATTGTGTTACTTGCCATAACAACAATATAATATTATTCTCTGCTGGCTCTCCAAAATGATGATATTAAATACTGGTATTATTTAAGTAAAATTATATCATTTTCCTTATATTCTTTGATTCTGCTTAACAGCTCTCTCTCTGCCCACCCCCGTCGCCACCCTCTCTCTCTGCCCACCCTCGTCGCCACCCTCTCTCTCTGCCCACCCCCGCCCGCCGCCACCCTCTCTCTCTGCCCACCCCCGCCCGCCGCCACCCTCTCTCTCTGCCCACCCCCGCCCGCCGCCACCCTCTCTCTCTGCCCACCCCCGCCCGCCGCCACCCTCTCTCTCTGCCCACCCCCGCCCGCCGCCACCCTCTCTCTCTGCCCACCCCCGCCCGCCGCCACCCTCTCTCTCTGCCCACCCCCGCCCGCCGCCACCCTCTCTCTCTGCCCACCCCCGCCCGCCGCCACCCTCTCTCTCTGCCCACCCCCGCCCGCCGCCACCCTCTCTCTCTGCCCACCCCCGCCCGCCGCCACCCTCTCTCTCTGCCCACCCCCGCCCGCCGCCACCCTCTCTCTCTGCCCACCCCCGCCCGCCGCCACCCTCTCTCTCTGCCCACCCCCGCCCGCCGCCACCCTCTCTCTCTGCCCACCCCCACCCGCCGCCACCCTCTCTCTCTGCCCACCCCCGCCCGCCGCCACCCTCTCTCTCTGCCCACCCCCGCCCGCCGCCACCCTCTCTCTCCGCCCACCCCCGCCAGCCGCCACCCTCTCTCTCTGCCCACCCCCGCCCGCCGCCACCCTCTCTCTCTGCCCACCCCCGCCCGCCGCCACCCTCTGTCTCTGCCCACCCCCGCCCGCCGCCACCCTCTCTCTCTGCCCACCCCCGCCCGCCGCCACCCTCTCTCTCTGCCCACCCCCGCCCGCCGCCACCCTCTCTCTCTGCCCACCCCCGCCCGCCGCCACCCTCTCTCTCTCTGTCCACCCCCGCCCGCCGCCACCCTCTCTCTCTGCCCACCCCCGCCCGCCGCCACCCTCTCTCTCTGCCCACCCCCGCCCGCCGCCACCCTCTCTCTCTGCCCACCCCCGCCCGCCGCCACCCTCTCTCTCTGCCCCCCCCGCCCGCCGCCACCCTCTCTCTCTGCCCACCCCCGCCCGCCGCCGCCCTCTCTCTCTGCCCACCCCCGCCCGCCGCCGCCCTCTCTCTCTGCCCACCCCCGCCCGCCGCCGCCCTCTCTCTCTGCCCATCCCCGCCTGCCGCCGCCCTCTCTCTCTGCCCACCCCCGCCCGCCGCCGCCCTCTCTCTCTGCCCACCCCCGCCCGCCGCCGCCCTCTCTCTCTGCCCACCTCCGCCCGCCGCCGCCCTCTCTCTCTGCCCACCCTTGCCCGCCGCCGCCCTCTCTCTCTGCCCACCCCCGCCCGCCGCCGCCCTCTCTCTCTCTGCCCACCCCCGCCCGCTGCCGCCCTCTCTCTCTCTGCCCACTCCCGCCCGCCGGCGCCCTCTCTCTCTGCCCACCTCCGCCCGCCGCCGCCCTCCCTCTCTGCCCACCTCCGCCCGCCGCCGCCCTCCCTCTCTGCCCACCTCCGCTCGCCGCCACCCTCTCTCTCTGCCCACCCCCGCCCGCCGCCACCCTCTCTCTCTGCCCACCCCCGCCCGCCGCCACCCTCTCTCTCTGCCCACCCCCGCCCGCCGCCACCCTCTCTCTCTGCCCACCCCCGCCCGCCGCCACCCTCTCTCTCTGCCCACCCCCGCCCGCCGCCACCCTCTCTCTCTGCCCACCCCCGCCCGCCGCCTCCCTCTCTCACTGCCCACCCCCGCCCGCCGCCTCCCTCTCTCTCTGCCCACCCCCGCCCGCCGCCTCCCTCTCTCTCTGCCCACCCCCGCCCGCCGCCTCCCTCTCTCTCTGCCCACCCCCGCCCGCCGCCTCCCTCTCTCTCTGCCCACCCCCGCCCGCCGCCTCCCTCTCTCTCTGCCCACCCCCGCCCGCCGCCTCCCTCTCTCTCTGCCCACCCCCGCCCGCCGCCTCCCTCTCTCTCTGCCCACCCCCGCCCGCCGCCGCCCTCTCTCTCTGCCCACCCCCGCCCGCCGCCGCCCTCTCTCTCTGCCCACCCCCGCCCGCCGCCGCCCTCTCTCTCTGCCCACCCCCGCCCGCCGCTGCCCCCCTTTCTCTGCCCACCACCGCCACTGCCGCCCCCCTCTCTGTGCCCACCACCGCCACTGCCGCCACCCTCTCTGTGCCCACCACCGCCACTGCCGCCACCCTCTCTGTGCCCACCACCGCCACTGCCGCCACCCTCTCTGTGCCCACCACCGCCACTGCCGCCACCCTCTCTGTGCCCACCACCGCCACTGCCGCCACCCTCTCTGTGCCCACCACCGCCACTGCCGCCACCCTCTCTGTGCCCACCACCGCCACTGCCGCCACCCTCTCTGTGCCCACCACCGCCACTGCCGCCACCCTCTCTGTGCCCACCACCGCCACTGCCGCCACCCTCTCTGTGCCCACCACCGCCACTGCCGCCACCCTCTCTGTGCCCACCACCGCCACTGCCGCCACCCTCTCTGTGCCCACCACCGCCACTGCCGCCACCCTCTCTGTGCCCACCACCGCCACTGCCGCCACCCTCTCTGTGCCCACCGCCGCCACCCTCTCTGTGCCCACCACCGCCACTGCCGCCACCCTCTCTGTGCCCACCACCGCCACTGCCGCCACCCTCTCTGTGCCCACCACCGCCACTGCCGCCACCCTCTCTGTGCCCACCACCGCCACTGCCGCCACCCTCTCTGTGCCCACCACCGCCACTGCCGCCACCCTCTCTGTGCCCACCACCGCCACTGCCGCCACCCTCTCTGTGCCCACCACCGCCACTGCCGCCACCCTCTCTGTGCCCACCACCGCCACTGCCGCCACCCTCTCTCTGCAAATCCTTCTGACCTCATTGTCTCTCCCTCCCTCAATCACCTTCTTGCCTCACCCTCTAGTCATCTTCCCTCTTTATCTCCTCCTGCTCCCTTTCTCTGCCAATTTCCTCCTTTCAATTTTCTATGTCCATCTCATCCCACCCCTCTCTACCAAGATAGGAACTTGGAGAGGAAGACAGTGTGACTTGATCAGATGAAAAAATGGATTGTGGAACGTATAGGGAAGCAGATGGTTTTGAGAGTGAATCTTCATGCTCTGACAGTGCTTCAGATGTGGATTATCATCCAGATAAATGTGATATTCATCATCATCAGATGCGAGCATCACAAATTGTAATTAAGTTGCATGCCACATTATATCATGTGGCAAAGTGGCTTATCGTGACAGTGCAAAACATTCTTAATACAACTTATCACTGAAACCATGAATTATGGGATACTTCCTAAGATATGCATATGGAGGCCATAACCATAAATGCTTGTTATACTTGTGATGCACATGACCAGGTACCTGCTATGGAGGTTATTGGTGGTTGTCATTACATAGTTGTTAAATTTCTTTATTGTTCTAGGGGTTATTCTCGCTTGCCATTATATAGTTGTTAACTTGCAGTATTGTTCAGTGTAGATATAGAGGTTCATGCTATTGGTAATTTTTGCATTATTTTTGTCTTCCATAAGGAGGAACGCATCACACCTATAGTTAGAGAGGTGCCCATCTCCCCTGCTAAGGATGGAAGGCATTAATAGCAGCACCAGCCACCAGAGTAAAGTAAAAGTGCTAAATGTAAATGCCAGGATAGTCTAATTTCTACTACAACATAGCTGTTAAGCAGAATCAAAGAATATAAGGAAAATGATATAATTTTACTTAAATAATACCAGTAATTAATATCATCATTTTGGAGAGCCAGCAGAGAATAATATTATATTGTTGTTACGGCAAGTAACACAATTTTTTCATAAGGAAGTTGTAACATTGACATCATTTTTATTTTTAAGGGTAAAGAGCATACAAAGTGGTGCAACCAACAGAAAAATAACTGCCAGAGAAATGGTACCTCCATGTGACTGCTGCCAGAAATGCATGATGAAGATAGGAGAAGCAGCTTCCATAATATTCCATGTCTTCTGGGATTCAGGGAATTTTGATGCACAAAACTACTAAATTTTCCATGTATCTCAACAGCACCTTCAAAACACTCTTACCCTAAAAAAAGGAAAAAGGAGCAGTCCTCTCAAAAGATCACTACTATGTATTCTATTAAGGTTCAAGGCAAAGTGATCAACATCTGGAAGAAGGCATTCCTCTCCGTTCATGGACAGCATAAATCAAGAGGATGAGTGCAAAACAGAATACAGCAAGCTGGTAGTGGTAAAGAGTTTGTAAAGAAATATCAATGGGGTACCATAAAAATCAACAGATGTATCGACCTGAAGAGATAGAAGATGTTTATGAACATATAAATGGCATACACACTTACCAAAGTCACCACATCGGGCACAAGAATCCAGGAGTTTATTTTGACTGCATGAAGGCAATCAGTTATTTGTACTGTGAGGAAAAGAAAATTTGCGTTGTTATGCCAAAGGTAAATACAGGCACATTCTATACACAGAATGCAACATAGGCTTCAGGATGCCACTTTATGACACTTGTAAAGTATGTCATAAGCTTGATAGTGAGATTAAATCTTGCAACCTTCCCAATGAGCAACAAAAAGTCAATGACCTGCAGAAGGAAAGAGAACTACATCACCGGAAAGCAGAGGCAATGCAGGCTACTATGTCATTAGATATCACCATGCCAAAACCAATTCCAGTATTGTGGTCATCTCGGTTGACTTGCAGTAAGCCCTACCTGTTCCAAAGTTACAGCTTGTCCAGCTTTCTACAAGTGAAAACTATGAATGTACATCCTGGGTATTGCGATTGGGGCACAGGCATCAGAAACACATACATGTGGGCTGAGGACGTCACATTATGTAACAGTGATGAGATATGTAGCTGTATATTTAAATTTCTCCAAAAGCACCATGTGAGCCACATTTCTTGCCCACTGAGTGAGTTGATATTGTCAAGAAAAGCAGAGTAGAAATTAAATTTGTTGTGACAGTTATGAAACAGGATGATTTCCTAGAGTTCAGCAAGGTGCCTTGTCAGCACATGGCAAAAAGAAATAAATCAACAGATGGACATCATATAAACTTGCGAGAAGCTATAGCATTCAAATTTTAGACCACAAATCCTGATTCAGTATTCCTGAAGCACACTGTTCATGGAGACTTCTGTCAAGAAGCATGGCCATCCAACACAAACATCTTGGATTATGACCTTAACATCAAAATATCGTAGTCCTATTCCCATACAGCATAAGAAACAGTCTGACATCATGTATCTGCTTCCCTAAACACTTGCAGTCCATCATGGATAATATTTATCATGACTCACTACCAAGCCACAGAGCAGGTTAATGAACCAGAATAAATTGATCACAGTGTATTAAATTATGCTGAGAGTGACAGGAATTGTGATCAGTGAAGCCAAATGTTGACACTGAAACTTCAGTAGTATACAATGACAAGCCAAAAACATTACCTGTATTCCCTCTACTTAACATTGTTTTTTGCTAAGTACAATAGTTAAAAATGTTCTGTTTCATATAAGGAGATTACCTCAAATTATGTAGTATCTTATAATACAATAAACATGTGTCTTATGTCCATCACCTGATTTATGTAATGTTTTGAACTTTAAAATGTCTATCCCATGAAATATACTTAATTTGCTTACCATTATCTAGCCCCAAGTGCCTTAATCTTACCATTGAGAAAGTGCCACAGAAGCAGCATGCTTTAGTGGCACTGGTTTTGAAGGTGGTTTTTCAATAAAGTGAAATTACTGAAAGAAACATGTTTCTATATTATGCATGGTAAATCACTAAAATGTGCATTGCATATGCTGTGGAAGTGAGAAGTACTATTGATGTGCAGATTTCACAAAATGGATGAGTTGTCTGGGCCTCATATTGGAAGCCAATAAAAATGTTGTAATACCACTTATGAAGTGTACTTTTTGTGCAAACATATACTTTTTAAAGTGGGACATTGCCTATGGACATCAACAAACTAAAAGTAAGATAAATTAGAATATCAGTGGTGTTTGTTGCAGGATTCTAGTGTCTAGTGTCAGTCATTTATGAATTATTTTTGAAAGTGTCTACAGTAACACTTGTTTGTGTCATGCCACCTTTGTACTTGGTAAGTACAATGGCGTAATGTTTGCTTACAGTGTGCTTGTATGTTCCTTGAGTGCATTAGAAGGTGCTAGTCACATGGTGTGCGACAGTGCAGGCAGGTTGCAAGTGGATGACGGGATTTACCAGTGCAGGAAGAATGTACAATAGTTTGTTCTTGTACAGTGTGTGGGACAAGACATCCTAATAGACATCAATCACCTCAGCAATTATTTATCAACCTCTTCAACCAGTTATATGAAAGTGGTAGTGCTATGTCTGAAGACCTAACCAAATCATGCGAGCTCAGCCGTCGCTTAGCCTGGCCACACATGTACATTGGTCAGCCTTAGCTTCACGGCCACTGGAGGTTCATGGCGTTATCTCCAGCTGAAGACGTCACGCCATTCAATAGTTCATGCCTGCAGCTCCCTCTGTGGCCACAAGATTAATGGGAGCACAGACCTGATGCCAGGGCCACTCGTTCTTGCTCACTAGCTGTGTTTATGTTGAAGTGTTATTGTGCAGATCTTATATGACAACCTTGGGCTTAGAACTTAGTTACGATTTGGATTGCACTGTGGATTTGTGAATTGTATTGTGAACTTTAATTATGTAGCTACTTGCTATGAGAGCAATAGACCATGCCTGCTTCAGTGTGGAGAAAAAAGATAAGTAATTTTCCTGGTCGCTGGCACCTTACTTTGAGACTAATCTCTTCTTGGTCATCAGATCTTGCATCACACCCCAGTCATGTCGTCCTATCAATTCCAACTTATGTTTGCCACTCCAGGCAGACATAAAAGGTAGTGTAACACCTACACAATGCAACAGAAGAAAGCAAGAGATGACAGAAGAGGGGGATATTAATGCTCTCACTGCTGTTGCATTTCATCTGCATGCTACCTCCCATGCAGCTGCAAGTGGTGTGTGGCAGGCAAGTGCCCTTTACATTCTCTTCTGACATAGGTTGCATCTCTATCACGTCCCTCTCCATCAAGTGCTGCATCGAAATGGTTTACATAATCAAGTCAACTTCTGTATATGATCACTAAGACAGGGTACGCCAGATGTGTCGTGTATCTTGTTTAGTGATGAAGCCACATTTATCAGTTGAGGCCAAGTAAACCATTGGAACATGCACTATTGGTCTGTTGGCTTCATCAGGTGGAACATCAGTCTTTGTGGAGCGTAAATGTGTGGTGTGGAATAGGCCCATGTTTCATAGACAGATCATTGAATGTGGATAAGTATCACAGCCTTGTAACAAGACCATATTCCATGGATGTTAGATGACGTTCCTCAACAGACCAGGAAGAACCTGTGGCAGCAAAATAATGGCTATGTAGCCTGTAGTGCACAAAGTACTAGAGCATATCTTCATGAATTGTTTCCAAATCATTTGACTGGGCATAGAAGACGTGTATCTTGGACAGTCCTTTCCCTGGATTTGATGCCTGTAGACAATTTTGTGAAGGGAAAGGTGAAAAACACTGTTTACAAGGACGTACCAACTAGACCCAATGATACACCATCATGACAACACATATTACTGCAGCCCATTTGGAAATCTCCTCTGAAATGCTAACAAGGGTGCAGCAGTTGTTCCATACCAGACTGGTAGTGTGTGTTGCTGCTGCTGACGGTCATTTTGAACATAACCTGTCATGGCCAGTTCTCTCACTATTGCTCAGAATCCACATAACTAGTGTATGCTCTTCTGTTGTTCTTTATTATGTGCTACCAACAGGTACTGTGCAAGTGTCAGTGTAGGAACTTTATAAAACATTATGTCCCATAAATGGCTCGCACTAGAATTGTGCAACAACCACCACTGATACTCTAATTTACATACTTTTAGTTAATGTCAATGCATATAGTTCCTTTTTAAAAAGTGTATGTTTGCAAAAAAATCACTAAGTATTATTACAATCTGTTTATTGGTTAACCATATAGGCCCCTGACTATGAATCCATTCTAAGAAAACCACACATACAATTTTAAGGTTTCTGTTAATTTTTATTCAAAACAGGCCACAGCATAGAGAGCTTGGATGCCTAACTGCATTCACAGAACTGTTTTAATTATTTCTGTCCAACTGTGACAACAATTATGCTGTGTCTGAGTATATAACAGTGGATGAGAAACAGATTGCATTTAGAGGTAAACACTGTATGTACCAAGAAAGCCAGCAAAATATGGATTGAAGAGTTTCATCTTGCAGGATGCAAACATGTGGTATCCTTTGGGCATGGAGATATAAGTTGGGAAGGAACAGGGAGAAATGTGACACTTGACAACTGGTTTTGTTCCATCCCACTAGTGGAAGAACTCCTGAAGAGGAAACTGACAGTAGTAGGAAATCTTAGAAAGAATAAGAGGGAGCTACCTCAGGAATTGGTTTGCACAAGATGTTGTGATCTAAGAAGCAGCTTTTAGGATTCAGAAAGGATTGTACCACATTTTCCTATGTGCCAAAAAATGGAAAGAACTTCATCCTTCTATCACTAATGCATCATGATGATGCCTTTGATTCTGATAGTATGGATGAAAAGAAACTAGAAATTTTAATGATGTACAGTGAGACAAATACAGGAATATACGCAATAAATCAAATGTGTTCTACTTAATCAGCCCCAGGGAGATGCAGACGCTGGCCGCTGTCTTTGTTTTTCAAATGATTGACATTGCTGGCATTAATGCCTCCATCATAGGTGCAGTTAACACCAATGAGAGGATTTTCTGAAGAGTGTTTTTATGTGAAGTGAGAAAATTGTTAGTAAACCTGATAGTGTGCAAGGGAGTTGCCACTCACTTCATGGCTTAATATGTTAGACAGAAACCTGCTGAAGTGGTGGGACTCTTAAGATAGCAAGAACGTCGCACCTCCTGAACAAAGAAAATTATAAGTCCACACACTGAGTAGTTTGCCCTCAGTGTACAGAAATGAAAGTTAAATCACATTGTGCCCAACATCTGAAGGCTGTTTGTTTAAACCACATGAGTAATGTATGTGAAAAGAGCTATAATAACGCACCTGTTGTAGCCAGTGTTAGTGACTAAAGTCATATATCTTTTGCATGTCTTCAGAGAAGAAATGTTTAGCAATACATGTAATGACTTAAGTCTGTGGTACAGAACTAAGAATACCAGAAATAAATAATTTCACAGAAAGTCATGCAAAATATTCTGTGTGTTTAAAGACTGTAATCTAATACTTTGTTGATCCAAAAATATACACTCAGATATGGTAATGTAAATTTGTGAAGAGCCATTTACTCAGTAAATACACCTACATTATTTATATGCTGCACAACTATGTCATTACAGCCACTTTTGTTTAGTGTGTGTTAGACACACCCCTCATAGCTAGTAACATTTTGAAAAAATATAACACTATCACATAAAAATAAAAAAAGTAACAAACCCCTTACAAGTAGCCAACACATTTAACAACTTTTTCACAGGTGTTGCTGATAATATGTTACAATTGGACTTTAAGAGCACCCAGGCAAATGAATATAAAATAAGTGCATGTAGAGGATCAATGTACACCAGTTCTGTTTCACAAGATGACGTAGCTAAAGCAATAAAAGGACTAAAAAATTACAAATCGGCAGGTATTGATGGTATACCTGCAAGAATGTTAAAGAAGAGTGCATTAAACCTAACTGAACTACTCTCACACTTATGTGACTGCTCACTTCAGGCAGGCACTTTCCCCGATGTGTTGAAAACATCAAAAGTTATTCCCCTATATAAAAATGGGATAAAGACAATGTAAATAACTACAGATCCATCACAATTTCCTCCTGCATCTCTAAAATACTGGAAAAAGTTATGTATGAGAAACTTACAAAATTTATAAATAAAAACAGCATCCTATGTAATGAATAACATGGATTCAGAAATAAGAGGTCAATGACAACTGCTGTCTATGAGTGCATCAGTTCCATCCTAAACCTGATGGACAAAAAACAGGAAACAATAGGAGTATTTATTGACTTGTCAAAAGCTCTTGACATGGTGGACCATAAAATTGTGCTATCAAAGCTTGAACGATACAGTATTCGAGGTCTGTCCAACAAGTGGATCAGTTCCTTCCTGACTAATCGTAAGCAGGCAGTGTGCATCAAGCACACAAATATCGAACTAGAAACTGTATCTAATCACTTATCTGACTATAAACAAATTAAATGTGGTGTACTCCAAGGATCAGTAATGGGACTCCCTTCTGTTTCTTCTGTACATAGGGACCGATGACCATGGCAGTCTGGTCCCTTTAATCCCCCAAACCAACCAACCAATCTTCTGTACATAAATGATCTAAGCTTAAATGTTGATGCACACAACACAGTCATATTTGCAGATGACACCATGATTCTACTAAAAGGAGACGACAACGAACAGTTATAGCAGACAGTAAACACGGTCATGAAACAACTTAGCAGCTGGGCACAGAGTAATCAGCTTGTAATAAACAGTTAGAAAACCATTGCTCTAAAATTCCACAATGTTCCTAACAAGTACATGTTCATCCCATCAGTCTCTATCAATGATGAACCAGTTGGTAACAATACTGAAACCAAATTCTTAGGACTTTGGCAGCAGAGTAACATCAGATGGAATAAACATATTGAATATCTCAATGCAGAACTGAGCAAAACATGTTACCTTCTTTGTTCATTGAAATCATACCATAGTGAGAAAACAATATTGAATTCCTACTTTCATTTTCATCTTAGATATGGAGTCACCTTCTGGGGAAACTCTAAAATAGCTAATAGCACTTTTAAACTACAAAAATAGCCATTAGAGTCTAGTTTGGGTGCAAGCCTAGAGACTCTTGTAAACCCCTGTTCAAGAAATCTGGTATTTCTCCATCACCATGTGTATACATTATGGAAACCCTTTTGTTCTTTAAATTAAATGTAATAGGCAAGGACTGGAGACTGCAAAAAAACTGTGATATACATGATCATTTTTCCAGACAAACAGAAACTTACATATGACTCAAATCAGCACAGCACTGTGCCAAAAAGGTACATTTCACATGGGAGTTAAGCTTTATAACAAACTTCCTGAAAACATAAAAGCTATCGCTGAGGTCAGTACATTTGGAAAATCTTTAAAGTCATATTTACAGCATCACTGCTTTTACTCCATTGAAGAATATTTAAATTTATGAAATGTATTATATAAATACGCATAAAGTGTTTTATTGTAACCTGAAATATGTATGCCTTGAAATGACTTTCAGCCTATATATTTATAACTTGACTTGTCCAATGTCTTACGCGTAAGCTGCTATGTAGACAACAGGACCAATAAAAAATACAATACAATACAAAGTGCAACTGTGTAAGGTTTACTGTAACTATTAATTGATCTTTATTGTTTGCTTTCAGCATGCTAATAGGTGTTCAAAATGTTTAATGCTAGAATAAAAATACCTGTAGATAGTAAACTGGCAAGACTGAAGATCAGCAATCATTCCCACAAACTCCTCTCCACTAGCCAGGCAGATACAAGCAGCAAATTTTTATACACCTTCAGTATTCTGAAGAGTTTAACAATTTGTCAACTACCATAGCTGGAAAATGCATTAGTGGTGTTTGCTATGAAGACATTTGTATTTCCTACCATAGTTGACTGGAGATTTGGTTCATGATAAATTATTTTTGTTGTTGGTTGCTTGCATCACATAACAGGTGTTCCAAATTTTAGTGATAGAATATCAATACTTGCAGATCCTAAGCTGGCAAGATTGGAGATTTATTTATTTATTTTATTTATTTATTTATTTATTTATTTATTCTTTGCCCATGGACTCCAGCTGAAAATCCAGCTGAGAGTATTGGGTGTTTCATACAATAGCCTATTAACATCAAACTTGATTTCAATATATTTATATATGAAACAAATGATTAAACAGAAATAGTCCATAATCATACAAAGGTTTTACATGTTTCACATTATACGTACACACAAATCAAAAAAACATACAGAAATGATAATTTTTACAGGTACATTTCAGTAATGATATATTTAAACACCATCTTAGTATTCACTCAAACTGTATATACATTTCTCTGTGAGATATAGTTTCAAATGATTTTAAAACATTTTAGATCTGTTTCTTTTTTAATGATTTTGGGGAGTTTATTAAAAAACCTTTTGCCTGCTTCTTCTGGGGCAGTCATAGACAGTTTTAGATTTCTGTTTATCATGTAGTAATTTTCATTTCCTCTTGTACCGTGTTTGTGTACATCTTTATTTAGGAGGTGTTTATCACTTGACCTTACCACCATTATGCTTTGGTATATATACAGTGAATATACTGTCATAATATTATTGTGTACAAAAGCTTGCCTACAGGTCTGTCTTGGTGGTATTTTTGCAATGCATCTCACTGCCCTTTTCTGAATTGTGAATATTCTTTTTAGGTAGCCAGCTTGTGCATTTCCCCATATATGAACTGAATAAGACAAATGTGGGAAGACAAGTCCATAATACATTGATCTGAGGACTTTATCATCCACAGTCTTAGCTGTTTTATGCATGATGAAGATCTGTTTATCTTTTTACACAGTGCATCTATGTGCTCCCCCCATGCCAAATGTTTGTCTATTATAGTTCCTAGAAAATTTGTGCTGGTTACTTCTTTCATAGTCTTTCCATTTATATTAACATTTATATTATAATTTTCACTATGCTTGGTCTGAAATACTACATTCATTGTTTTAGACTGATTCATAAACAGGTTGTTTTGTGTTAAATATTTATTTGCATTTTCAATAGTCAGGAGTGCTTCCTTCTCAAGCTCCTCCTTTGTGTCAGCTGTGCAAATGATTGTTGTGTCATCAGCATACATTATAAGTTTCTGATTTATGTAGCTAGGGAAGTCATTTATGTAGAGTATAAATAGTATTGGCCCAAGCACAGATCCTTGCGGCACACCGTGTTTAACTGTTTGTAATTCTGATATGTAGTTTGTTATATTTCCCCCACTAGTATGTCTGATTTCTGTGCATTGTTTCCTATTTGTAATGTATGATTTAAGTATGTCATAGCATTTTCCTCTAATTCCATACTGATATAATTTCATCATTAATTTTGAGTGGTTCACACAATCAAATGCCTTAGATAGGTCCATAAAAATCCCACAAGTCTTTTGCTGCCTGTCAAGTAAATTAAGAATGTGCTCAATTATATCTGTTGATGCTGTTTTTGTTGACTTCCCTTCTCTGAAACCATGTTGTGATGAATGCAGTATACTGTACTTTGTTATAAAACTTACAATTCTGTTCTTTATTATCATTTCATAGATTTTAGCAAATGTTGAGATCAATGATATTGGCCTGTAATTTCCTAATTCATCCCTGTTCCCTTTCTTAAATATTGGATACACTTTACTTACTTTCAGTGAATCTGGAAATATACCTTCTTCTATCGCAGCATTCAGCATGTGTGTCAATGGTTTTAATATACATTCTCTGCATTCCTTTATGAGATGTGATGTAACACCATCCAAGCCAGAAGAGTGTTTAATTTTAAGTTGTTTTATTAGGTTTGACACTTCTGCATCTGTTGTAGGTATGCAAACCATAGTATGATTTGTATGTGGGGGGTTTAACAATTTACTTACTGCATTTGTTTTATTTTGACTTATTAATTCGTCTGCTACAGTAATATAATATCTGTTAAAAGTATTGGCTACTTCTAGAGGGTTTGCATTGCTTTTCCCACTCATCAGTGGGCAGATGTCCTCTGCCCGATTTGTTACTTTTCCTCTCTCTCCATTAATGAACGACCATAAACCTTTTGAGTAGTTCTTTCCCTTATCTATAGAGATCCTGATGAATGATGCTTTAGTTTCTCTGATAAAACTACAGTACTCTATCTTTTTTATTTTATACAATGTGTTGTAGGCCTCATTAATTTTTTGTTTGGAGAGGTCATAATACACTCTCAGATTATTTCTGGCATGGATTACTTCTCCAGTCACCCAACTTTTCTTTTTTTGTTGCTGTTTGATAAGCCTTTTACTAACAGGACATGTAACATCATAATAATAATTGAATAAAGAATAAAACTGGTTCCATTTGGTGTTTGCATCTTTAGCTGCATATATTGTTTCCCAGTTTTCTGCCTCTAACATCTTTTTTAGCAGATTTATGTTATGTGGGTAGTTCTGTCTTCTCATCTCCCATATCTTCTGCACTGAATCACTAGTCTTTATATTTATGTCTATCATGATTGCAAAATGGTCTGCTAATGTGGATTTTATTACCTGTGTGTCACAATAGCATGTAGGAATATTTGTTATTACATGATCAATAATAGTTTCACTATGCTTTGTTACTCTGGTTGGTTTATCTATTTTTATTTTTAGATTGTATATGCACAATAAGTCCAGTAGGGTCTTAGTATTGTCTGTAATTTTACTCGTGTCCATGTTCAGATCTCCTATAATGATCAAATAAGCATATGTTTTTGAGAGGTGTTGGATTATATCTTCCAGCTGTTCAAAGAAGGTTCTAATTATACCATTTGTTGATCGATACAAACCTAATACACAACATAAATTCCCAGCAATTTTAGTTTCCAGTGCTGTAGCTTCAAAGCTCAATTCTATAGCATATTTTGTTATATTTATGGCTTTAGTTGATTTATAGTTAGAAAAAATGGCAACCCCACCACCTTTATAGGAAGTTCTGCAAAAACTGGCTACTTTCACATAATTCTTCAAGTTGTAAATTCCTATGTGATTTTCTTTTAGCCCATGTTCTGTAACTACTAGAATGTTTGGCCTATACTCCTGTAATATTACCTCTAGTTCCTCTGTTTTATTGTTTATGTATTGAACATTTTGGTGAAGTATTCTAACAGTTGGCTTTAAATGTAATAGTTCCCCTTCCTGTAATATACTAAGCACTTCACTTGCTCCCTTTGCTTCTGGTACTATGCAGTGATTTTTTTCGGTTTGTGTTATTAAACCTGGATCGTATCTTTGTCCGGTGTTTATATTCCTCTCACTATTGTCACACTGGTATTTAAGATGGACAGTTTTACTTACATCTTTTTCCATGTTCTCTTTCTGCTTACTCGGTACCATAAAAAATCCTCACTTAGTGTAGCAGGAATTTGTTTCTACAACCTTCCTTCCCTTTGTCTGTCAGATACTGGCAGTGAAAATTTCATCACCCATCAGTATTGTGATGAGTTTATAGCTGAGTCAAGTGGCACAGATGAAACATATATTAGCAGTCTTGGCTATTATGGAGGTGGCTTTGTGACTACTTGCAAAAGCAGATGTTTCTTTAACACATATTTTGTAGCTTATTGGAGAATTAGTTGATAAAAGTTTTTGAAGTTTGTATTCATTAATTTTTTCGTTTGCTTGCAGCACACTAACAGGTATAGCAAACATTTAGGGACAGAAAATAAATACATGCAGATAGTAAACTGACAAGACTTGTGTTCAGCAGCTTGTTTCAACTACTTTGCCTCCTCTTGGCAATCAGATATCAACAATGTAAATATAATGCACCATTATCGCTGTGATGAGTTTACCACTTGAGTTGAGTGCCACAGATGAAGCATGCATTAGCGGTGTTAACTTTGAAGGCAGATTTTTAATTAAATGGATTTATGTAAGGAAACATGGAGAATTAGTTTATGAAAGTTTTTAAGGTTTCTGTCAACTGATTTTTGTTGTTCTCTTGCAGCAAATTAACAGATGCTCCAAATATTCAATGATGGATTATGAATACTTGCAGATAATGAACTGGCAAAGCTGGAGATCAGCAGCTTGTTTCCACAACCTTCCCTCCACTTCCTGTTCATATCCAAGCAGTGAAACTGTCATTCACCTTAGTATTGTATGAGTTTACTAGTGGCTCAAGTGCTACTGCTGAAGTGTGCATCAACAGTATTGGTTACAAAGGTGTTTCCTTAATAAAGTGGATTTACTGAACAAGAGACATATTTCTATAATACAGATGTCATAGTTTTCTGGAAAATTATTTCAAAGATTTTAAGATTTCTGTTTACTGATTTATGTTGTTTGCTTGCAGCAAATCAACATGTGTTTCAAATGTTTAGTGACAAAATATCAGTACTTGCATATAGTACACTGGCAAGACCGGAGATCAGCAACCTGTTTCCAGAAATTCCCCATCACTTGTTGGTCAGATACTGGCAGTGAAAATTGTGTACACCATCAGCATTGTGACAAGCTCACTACCAAGGAGATGGATAGAGATGGATAGAGATGAATTATGCACTAATGTTGTTGGCTACAAAAGCAATTTTATAATAAAATTGGAACTGAATTGTGTTTTATTCATCTCATGACATACGTTTGCAATCCATTTGGTTTATGTACAGGAGTCATGTCAAAAATTTATAAAACAAGTACAATGATTTTTACATCAATAAATAATAGCACTATAATAAATAACAACATTATAAGAACATTTCTTGGAATGTGTAACAAATTGTATCCAACTCAGATTTCCAGTCTGTCTCGCATGAATTCGTCCACTGAGTAATAACACTTCAGTGTCATTACCTCATATAGCTTTCTTTTTAGCGAACATAAATGCATCTGCATCAACTTGTTCCCTTTTACTTTATTTCAAAGTTTTCATTCCCATGTATTGAGGTCCCTGTGCATACAGTCCGAGGCGGTGGGTGGGGAGCATAAAATTTTCTTTGTTTCTACTACCATGTGAATCGAGGAAATGGTTTCCCTCAAATAATTCATGTCTGGTGTACAAAAATATAATAATTTCATACGTCTATAAGGATGGCAGAGTTAATATTTTAAGGTTCCTAAATAATGGCCAGCATGGTTCTTTGTGATTTGCTGGGCACATAGTTGTCAAGTTATCCCAAAAACCAATACCATACCTAATAATTGATTCTAAGTAACTTGTATATGATATGTTTTGCGTGTTCATATCAGCTGCAGTTGATAATATTTGCACTGCAAATGCAAAACTGCTCAGTTTGTTTGCCTGGTATTCAATGTGTGCCTGCCAGCTCAAATTTTTATCTACATTTAAACTTAAGAAGTTTACTGAGTAAACTTCTTCTAAACATTGGGTGTTGTGTACATTCTCAATCTGCTCACATTTTGACTGGTTTAGAATTGCATCATATGAGTCATAGATATGTTTAGATTCAACACATGTAGTTGAATCGAACTTTCTAAGGTAGTGAAGGTACTGATCACAGATTTGCGTATTTTTTCTGAATCCTGATCTTCAACTAAGACGGAAGTATCATCTGCAAACAGAACTGATGGGGAACTGATGTTTAATGGTATTTCATTAATATATAAGAGAAATAGGACTGGGTGTAGTATGGAGCCTTGTGGAAAACTGTGAGATACTTTTTTGCAGTCAGAAAAATAATATGTGTTGTGTCTAGACAAGACAGCCTAGACACAATGAGAGGAAGCCGAAAGGCACGCGCTAAGTTAAAGCTGGATGGCGTGAGGTCTGAAACAGGATACGTAATGAATGCTATAAAGAAAAGTACGTAGCTTCTGGAATACTTAACTTTAATCCATCCTTTTGGTACATCTGGAGATTGTGGCGATACAAGTGAGACTCTTTAGATACATGCAATGTTACTAATGGCACCTTGCTAGGTCGTAGCCATTGACTTAGCTGAAGGCTATTCTAACTATCGGCTCGGCAAAGGAGCGAGGCTTCGTCAGTGTAGTCGCTAGCAAAGTCGTCCGTACAACTGGGGCGAGTGCTAGTCCGTATCTCGAGACCTGCCTTGTGGTGGCGCTCGGTCTGCGATCACACAGTGGCGACACGCGGGTCCGACATGTACTAGTGGACCGCGGCCGATTTAAAGCTACCACCTAGTGGTGTCCGGTGGTGACACCACAATATGTGCTATTTGAAGAAGTGCTAACTCTTTGCTTTCTGTTGGATAGGTAGAATTTAAGCAACTGTAGGGCATTGCTTCTAATGCCATACTTTTCAAGTTTGTAAACAAGCAGTGCATGGTTTACGGAATGAAACACCTTTGTGAGGTCACAGAAAATTCTTGCCACCTTATTTCTCTCGTCTAATGATATACTTATTTTCTCAGTCAAACTGTTTACTACATCTATGGTATTTTCCCTGCTGAAAACCAAATTGATTGTTTAGATTAACAGAATATTTTGCAATGAAGTTTTGGATTTGTGCAACAGCAAGTTTAACAAATATTTTAGATAGGACAGAGAGATTCGCGATAGGACAGTAATTTCCCATGACCTCTCTTGATCCCTTCTTGATGAGTGGTTTGACTTCAGCATATTTCAGTACCTCTGGTAAACAACCCTCTTCAAAACATTCATTTATTATTTGAGTTAGTGGGTTTGCAATTCTACTGTGTGCCACTTTGGTGGGTATTCCATCCCAACCTGTATATTTTTTGTTTATTAATGGTGGAATAGCATTTTCTACATCCTCCACAGAAACTTCTAAGAATTTTGTTAAGTTTTCAGAGTTTTCACCTAGGTCAACGGATTTACTTTGTTGTGGTAATTCCTTACATGTACACCAGACTTTGCTACATTTATAAAGAATTCATTAAAGTACTCTGATATTTGAGTTGGATTTACAACAGTATTTCCTTCAATGTCAATTTTTGAAATTTCCTGGTTACAGGCTTTAACACCTAACTCAGATTTAGTGACTGACCACACAGCCTTCGACTTATTTTTATGATTTAAAATTAGCCTGTTATTTGGCAGTTGTTTTGCTGACCTGAAAACTCCTTTAAATGTGGTTTCATAGAGTCTAACATATTTAATGAAATCGATATCTTTCTTATATTTTAGTTCTCTCTGCAGTTGCCTTTTCTTTACACTGGAAATTTTTATGCCATGGGTAATCCACTTTACTTTATTTGTTATTTTATTGCTGCAGAGTCTAGGTGGAAATGTATCATTAAAGACACCAAGGAAGCTATTTAGGAATTTCTCAAAGTTTTCATCACATGAGTTACAATGATCAAAAGGCAATACTTTATCTTTTAGAAACATGTTTTCTTAAGTAGCAAAGAAAACTTGCTACTTAAGAAAACAAGTTTCTGTAAGATTTATGATTTAGTTTACTGGAGAATTAGTTCACACATTTTTTAAGATGGCTGTTTGTTTATTTTTGTTACTTGCATCACACTAATAGATGTTCCAAATGTATAGTGACAGATTACAAATACTTGAAGATAGTCAACTTCCAAGCATGGAACTTTTTCATACAACCTACCTTCTCATTGTTGGTCTGATATAGGCCATGAAAATTTCATCCACCATCAACACTGTGACAATTTTACCATCAAGTCAACTGCCACAAAAATTGGTTTGTGGTATTGGCTTTGAAGGTGGTTCCTTTAACCCATGAGTGGGCCCACTGTTGTAAAAATACAACAGCAGCAGTTTTTATGCCTGATCAATGCTTTAACGTTCAGCTATTGTGTCACTGCTGCCATGTATTCCATTGTCAGTTTTCTCGAAAATGTTAAAGTGGCTTCAGTTCATTTGGTTATCTTCCTCAGTTTATTTTCTGAACTGTATGCAATGCCATGTTGAATGTTGTAAAAACTACAGTGTGTGCCTGCTAGTGTGACATTTGGAAACTTTGTTCCAGCTGTCAATGTCCAGAGGAAAGTGTAATAAAATGTTAACTATATTTGCTCTTTTTTTTTTTAATACATATATATATATATATATTGTACTGGAACCCTGGACAGCAGATGGAAAAGGAATGCTACTGCTTAGGACTGCAGTGAGTTAAAACATTTCAGTTCTTTGATGTTTTGCTCCAATTCCAAGGGTGTATCAGAAGAAGAAATTTGCAAACTGTTCGAAAGAAGTGATGATAAAGTCTACCCAGACTTCTCAGGCTTGAAGGAAAGAAAAGTAGATTTGAATGATCAAAATACTGAATATGACCATGGCAGAGAATCTGAACTTGAAAGTGAGGATGGTTGTGATCCTGAAGAGATGGGATCTTAATTGAAAAGACAAATATGAACGTTGGTGTAAGAGGGAGTGTGCTAAAACATCAGAAAGCAACAGAAAAGACGTGCAAATTCCAACAGATCCAAAGAGAAATGTGATGGGTATGAACGATGAAGTTAGTGCTTTGTTGAAAGTAATTGATCTTCACATTATCAATGAAATCATAAACTATACAAATACCTACATAGATAAACAACAAGGCAGACATCAATTCTAGTGCAAAAGAGGTAATTAAGTGATGAAATAATGGCTGTGTTTAGGATTTTTTTGAAAAAGAAGAAGAAAATGCCATCATGCTAATGTACCGGAACTCTGGACAGCAGATGGAAAAGGAATGCTACTGCTTAGGACTGCAGTGATTTACAATAGATTTCTGTTTTTTCTAAGCTGTATGTGGTTTGTTGATATGGGAATGAGGAATGACATGAGGAATACTGATAAGTTGGCTGCAATTCATACAGTACTGGATCCTTTTATTGCTAACTGTCAATGTTCTTGCAGGCTAGTGAGTTCACCACAATAGATGAAATGCTTCATCCCTACAGAGACTGCTGTAGAGGGATTCAGTACATACCCAGCCAACTAGTTAAATATGGGACAAAAATGTTTTCCCTGGAAAAACATTTTAATTCCAGTAATCTGGAGGTTTATCCTGGCATGCAACCAAAGAACAATATTGGGGATCTAATGCTCCTGAGGATGTAGTGAAAAGATATGTGGTGTCTATAGAAAATTCTAACAGGAACCTTACAACTGACAATTGGTACAATCTCCTTTCTGAATATCTGCTGCAGAAGACTATCACTTGCATTGGTACAATGATGAAGAACAGATGTGAAATTCTTCCAGAAATTCTCCCAAACAAAACAAAAGAAATTGGAAGTCCAATGTTTGGATTTCAGTAGGATAAGAACTTAGTTTCATATGATGCTTGTAATAACTGTGCTATCACAAAATTGTCTGCTGTATATGACATGATGACAGTGGATGAAGAAACACACAGACCTGAAAACATAATTGAGTACAACATGACAAAAGGTGGAGTTGACATTGTAGCTAAAATGTGTGTCTGATACTCCATTTCAAGAATTACAAGGCGATGGCCATTGACTACTTTTTCATTTTTCTCAACATTGCCATAATTACTTCACAAACAAATTGTCTGTGAAAGGTGTTATGAAAGTTAACATAAGTCAGGAAAACTGGCTTACTTGTTATTTAAAGAACTAAGAGTAAAAGATTTTGTTATAAATGTCAAAGATAGTGAATATAAACTGCTTTCTTCAATAAATATTATACTTTGCTTAAGACAAGTTTGTTTTTACTGACAAATGACCATGTTATAAATTTTACAACATGCACCTGCACATGTGACAACAGTAGGTGTGCCTGCCGGAGGGTTAATATAAAGTGGAACAATTTAAGAAAACATGTTTCTGTATCCTATATTTCATAAGACAACTGAAGAATAAGTTCTGCAAATCTGTAAGATTTATGTTAATTTTTTAATCTTGTTTGCCTGCAGCACACTCACCAAAGATACAATTATTTGGAGACACAATATGTGTACCTGCAGATAGGAAACTGGCAAAGCTGGAGACCATAAACCTGTTTCCTCAACCATCTCTCCCCTCTTTAACAGTACTGGAAGTCAAAATTTCATCCACCATAAACATTGTGACAAGCTTATCAGTAAATTGAGGACCACAGATGAAGCAAGCATTAGCAGTGTTGTGTTTGAATGCATGTTTTTAATGAAATGAAATGAATGTACTTAAGAGGATGTGTTTCTGCAACAGATACACTACTGGCCATTAAAACTGCTACATCATGAGGATCACATGCAACAGACATGAAATTCAATCGACAGGAAGAAGATGCTGTGATATGCAAATAATTAGCTTTTCAGAGCATTCACACAAGGTTGGCACCAGTGGCGACACATACAATTTGCGGACATGAGGAAAGTTTCCAGCCAATCTCTCATACACAAACAGCAGTTGACTGGCATTGCCTGGTGAAACATTGTTGTGATGCCTCATGTATGGAGGAGAAATGCGTACCATCATGTTTCCAACTTTGATAAAGGTCGGATTGTAGCCTGTCACAATTGTGGTTTATCGTATCGTGACATTGCTCCTCACGTTGGTCAAGATCCAATGACTGTTAGCAGAATATGGAATTGGTGGGTTCAGGAGGGTAATACAGAATGCCCTGGTGGATCCCAGTGGCCTCGTATCACTAGCAGTCGAGATGACAGGCATCTTATCCACATGGCTGTAATGGATAGTGCAGCCATGTCTTGATCCGTGAGTCAACAGATGGGGACATTTGCAAGACAACAACCATCTGCACGAACAGTTTGACAACGTTTGCAGCAGCATGGACTATCAGTCAGAGGCCATTGCTGCGGTTAGCCTTGATGCAGAATCACAGACAGGAGTGCCTATGATGGTGTACTCAACGACAAACCTGGGTGCACGAATGGCAAAACGTCATTTTTTTTGGATGAATCCAGGTTCTGTTTACAGCATCATGATGGTTGCATCCATGTTTGGTGACATCGCAGTGAATGTACATTGGAAGCGCGTATTCATCATCGCCGTACTGGTGTATCACTTTGAACAGTGGACGTTACATTTCAGATGTGTTATGACCTGTGGCTCTACCCTTCATCTGATGCTTGTGAAATCCTACATTTCAGCAGGATAATGCACGACCGCATGTTGCAGGTCCTGTACGGACCTTTCTGGATACAGAAAATGTTTGACTGCTGCCCTGGCCAGCACATTCTCCAGATCTCTCACCAACTGAAAATGTCTGGTCATTGGTGGCCAAGCAACTGGCTCGTCACAATACACCAGTCACTACTCTTGATGAACTGTGGTATCATGTTGAAGCTGCATGGGCAGCTGTGCCTGTACGTGCCATCCAAGCTCTGTTTGACTCAATGCGCAGGTGTATCAAGGTCGTTATTACGGCCAGAGGTGGTTGTTCTTGGTACTGATTTCTCAGGGTCTATGCACCCAAATTGCATAAAAATGTAATCGCATGTCAGTTCTAGCATAATATATTTGTCCATTGAATATCCATTTATCATCTGCATTTCTTCTTGGTGTAGCAATTTTAATGGCCAGTAGTGTATTTTATAGTGCACAGAAGAATATAAGATCAAGATGAAGCATATGAGATGAACATCAACAGAAAGCAAAACAAGGATAATGGAATGTAGTCAAATTAAATCAGATGATGCTGTGGGTATTAGATTATGAAATGACACTTAATGTAGTAAATGAGTTTTATTATTTGGGGAACAAAGTGACTGACGATGTTCAGAGTAGAGAGGATATAAAATGTAGACTGGCTATAGCAAGAAAAGCATTTCTGACAATGAGGAATTTATTAATATTGAGTACAGATTTAAGTGCCAGAAAGATTTTTCTGAAAGTATCTGTATGGAGTGTAGCCATGTATGAAAGTGAAACATAGACAATAAAATGTTTAGACAAGAAGAGAAAAGAAGCTTTTGAAATGTTGTGCTACAGAAGAATGCTCAAGGTTAGATGGGTAGATCACATAACTAATGAGGAGGTACAGAATAGAATTACAAACAAGAGGAATTGGTGGCACATTTGACAAGAAGAAGGGATCAGTTAGTAGGACATGTTCTGAGGCATCAAGGGATCACCAATTTAGTACTGGAGGGAAGTGTGGATGATAAAAATAATAGGCAGAGTCCAAGAGATGAATACACTAGGTAGATGCAGAAGGATGTAAGTTGCAATAGTTATTTGGAGATGAAGAGGCTTGCGCAGTATAAAGTAGCATGAAGAGCTGCATCACACCAGCCTCAGGACTGAAAACAACAACAACAACAACAACAGGAGAATTAGTTAGTAAAAGTTTTTAAAATTTCTATTAATTGATTTTGGTTGGTTACTTGCAGCACACTAACAGGTGTCACAAATGAATACGGATACTTGCAGATAGTAAACTTACAAGAGTGGAGGTCAGCATCAGGTTCCCACAGCCTCCCTCCCCTTCCCTCCCATCCCCTTGCCAGTCAGATACTGGCAGTGAAAATTTCATTCACAATCATCATTGTGATGAGCTTACCACCAAGTCATACGCAAGAAAAGCAGCATGCATTTGCAGTGATAGATACAGAGGTGAGTTCTTAATATAGTGGAACTACCCAAGAAAAAATAATTTTCTGCAACATACAAATTGTAAGATTAGTGGAGAATTAGTTCTTAAAAGTTTTAAAGGTTTCTATTTGTTTTCCTCATCACTTTGCTCCACATTCTTACCCCTCAGCATGTTGGATGTTTGGGGAGAGGAATGTAGTGCAGTCAATAGGTGTAGCACAAATTAATCAGCAAGTCCTTCCATATGTTGGTGAATGATGTCTGTGAACAGTCCTATGAGAATGTTTCTGTGGAACAGTCCTTTGAGTTATATTACCAATAACAGCCTACTTCATCACAAGTGTTAGACTGATTGTGTCAACATATGTACACTCACTAACCAAAAGTCACAGAAGAGAAGAAGTTGTATAACAAAAAGATAAGTGTTGATTTTGGCTGTAAAATTATTTCTGTTCTTACATTTTATGCATGCAGTAATTGTCATTTATCACCTGTTCAGAATTAAATTCACTCTGTAACAAGCAAGCTCGGATCGTTTTACTTCCTCTCTTGTTTTGTTATGTGACTCCTTAAATTTATTTTTTCACTTTTAACCATTTACTGTTAACACACGTAAGTTTAATCAGCATTTTGATAAAAGACAACGGTTGGCCCTCAGTTTTAAAGAATATAACACGAGTGCTAGTTTTGTGTTTAGTTTTGTGTATGTCATCAATTTTCTGACTTATTTTCGTTATTCCTAGTGAATGCTGTTGTTTTAGGGTAAAATCAGTAATTGTTTTGTAACTTAAATTGTATCATTGACTTTTAAGCAAATATAAATCCTATAATAATTATAAACATTTGGAGGAACAACTAATAGCATTCTTTAAGTATTTATTTGGCTCTATTTGAAAAAATATGTTAGCAAACTAATTCCAAAGTAATGACCAATTTTGTCGAAAGTATTGTTTATATAATTATATATGTTGATTTCATGATTGAAACAAATAATATAGCTTAATCCTTGTAGTTGAAGAAACTGTTAAAAAGATGGAATTTTTCTATATATTCATTTAAATGAATGAGTTATGTTTTAATTATAATTTCTGTAGCTTAAACATCAAACTATGTATAGTTTCAGTAGCTATTATTGTGATGGTATATAAAGACCCAATTCTTGGTCCTGAGTCACTCAGATACAGCTGATTTTCAGATGAGAAACCTGTGCCGGTTAGGTAAACAATAATGTGTCAACTTAACTGTGAAATAAGTGTTACACCAATGGGCAATGTGTTAAAACAATGCTGTGTCTGTTCAATTTACTTGAAAGACTGTGATATGGGTGGTTAGGTTTTTACTGCTCATAGATGTTCAAAACTAAACTGTTGTACCAGTATGCCAACGATTGCCCGCAAACTACTAATGAGGCTTATTGAAAGTTAAACAATAGTGCACTGGCCATAGAACTGAATATTATTTGGTGAACAGTTAAAGTAAAGAACTGTGAAAAGCAACTGTGCAACTGCTGGCTACATCATTTAAAGTAGTCAGTGTTGAACTTCAACCCCCCCCCCCCCCTCCGTATTTTTCAGCTAGTAGAGCAATGCAGTATGTTGACACTGAAGACTGTCAGTGGAGTAATAAAGCAGGTGAATGTCACATATGGTGCCCTTGCTGGTGAGGAATATTGTATGTAACCACAATAATCTAGGACTCGCGAACTTCGAACATAGAACTGAAGAACGGGTTACAGTGCAGTGATTTCAACAAAGAAGGTACAACAGCCAGTGAGCAAGAGGGTTGAATGGAAGCAGCCATGGAGTACAGGAGCAGCCAATCAACGAAGACTGGAGGAGGAGGAGGAGGAGGAGGAGGAAATAAAGATAAAGTAATTCATAGCAAAAGTTGTTTTATATTAAGTGATACATAATGAGTCAAACAAGACAGTATGATGGAGGAGAAAGGACAGTGGGGAAGTGATGTGAAAATTGATAACAAAGCTGTGGAGGTTAAATTTTTAAATGAACAGAAATACCTAATTAGGACTGGTTCTATAGACAGTAGTGACTATAAATCAGACATGAATGTAACTTAGAATGATGGGGATGAAAGTCCTGTTGTAGATGAAATGATAAAAGCATCATTTACAGTGTACAGTGAGGTGAGCAAAATGGATGAAAATAGTATTGAAGCAGATGAAATAATTAAGGTTTAAGTGGAGGAATCTAGCAGCGTAAATCAGCAAGGGCAAAAGTTTGTAGCAGATGGAAAAGTGGAAGCAATGTTCTGGCAAATTCTGAGTAGTATGTGTACGAAAGAAGACATTAGTAGGGTGGAAAAAAGTATGAAAGAAGACATTAATAGTGTGAGAAATAGTATGAAAGAAGACATTAATGGGGTGGAAAAAAACTGATAGCATTAGAACTGACATGATCAGCTTAAAGGTGAAATGAAGGAAGAAATTAAAAAGGAAATTAAGGTATTCAGGTGTAATGCTTAAGAATTAAATAAGAAGGTTGAGGTGGTAGTTAAAGATTGTGATGGAAAGATTAAGAAAGTAGTACATAACACTAATGACAAATTAACATCAGTGAGTAGTAAATGTGTAAAAGACTGAAAGAAGCTTTGCGATTACCATAGTAGGAGGATGGAGGCTTTCAAAAAACAGTGTAAAGATGATGTCAAAGCTGCCACGAAATTTTATGCTGAAAACAGTGTTAAACTTAAGAATCAAATCTAGCAGATTAAAAATGAATAAGAAACAGAGGTAGAAACCAAGTGTGCAGTAGTGGTAGAGGAAAAACTGGTAAAAGTAAATAAAAATGTAGATTGAAAATTGGCTGTAATGGAGAAAAAGATGGAAGATGTACACAACCTTAAGCATAGATTATGTAATGTCCCAAACAGTCCTTCATTTGTTAGTTGTAAGAAATTTAATAATTTTGAACCATATGGGCAAGTGCATACAGTGGACTTCATTAGAGAATTTAATGATTTGCCTGAAACATGTGTACAGGATGGGTGGATGGGAAGGCGATGGATGTGATTAATTCATCAGAATAATATTTAGACAACAGCCATTTATTGGCAAAAGCATGATAAAAAGGGGCCACATAGCCAGGCCTAGGGAGGTGAGGGTGAGCTAGAAGGTAAAGTGTGGTGAAGGTTGATGTCCATGAAAACTAAGTCCACAGTGCCGTAGCACCGAGAGAAACGGAAGATGTTCGCTGCTACATCCATCTTGCAGGAGAGGAAGTAAACAAGAGAGCGGGCCCAGCGACAGGTGGTCGGGTATATGTGGTGCACTATATGACTCCCTCTGCCATGATTGGTTGGGAATGAGAAACCTGAGGGAGCAGCAATGGAACTTTCCAGAGTGTTGCCTCTGGATAGCATACACTCGTCAGCACATGAGGGAGGCGTGAGGTCTAGGTGTCCTTCCTTGGTGCTGACTTCCTGTTGCTAGACCATGGGACGAAAGAATTTACAGGAAGCTGACGCTGCCAGCTGTGGCTTAGCCATAATGAAAAAAATGAAGTTACCTCTGGGAGCTAATAAAATAAATTAAAATTTTCCTACCAACTGGCTCATCTTTACACTCCTCCCTCTTCCATGGGAGTGGAGAACGTATGTGAATTCACTCAATATAATTATTATTTAAATTTTTTGTTTGCAAAACATAGTAGATGTTATTTGACTGTTATTGGTTCCCACAGAAGATGGCGGGGACCTTGAACTGAGGGAGGGTGTATATACTTCAAAGATCTCCAAGAGGTCACAAAATGACTTACACAGGTCAACAATATTATGCGTGTACAGAAACAAGAACAAGTATTAAAAAACATCAAAACAAAATTACAAGTGGCAACAAGTGCAACAAAATGCAAAGAATATGGTATGTATATTGCAAAGTAAATAAGCATTACAAAGCATCACTTTAGTGTGAACCTGAAACAAATGTCTTTGAGTGTGAATGAATGGAACTAATAACTTGAAACAAGTATATTCAAAGATATGCAGAGTTCACCACTGATGTCACTGCGGGGGCAAGTGAAACGAGGTGGCGTTGTGTTGTGTTGACCTCAGGGGGCAGTGCACAAGCTGCTGACAAGAAGGGGGCGTGATCATGGCCAAACCTGTTCACTGGAACTCAGCGCAGGAGGAGTACGAAGGCTAGGTTCAAACATTTCAAACACATTTAAAAAGGGAGTTAACACTAATGGAACACTTCACTGTATTGCACAAGTTTTCACATTGGTGGATAACACAGCTACACTTTTAAAACTAAGGGAGAGCACATGCTTGATAGGTTCTAGTTCTCTCTCTCTCTCTCTCTCTCTCTCTCTCTCTCTCTCTCTCTCTCTCTCTCTCTCTCTCTCTCTCTCTCTCTCTCAGCAGAGATAGGAAGATAGTGGAATAGGAGGGGAAAATTGCTTCCCCTTAGGCTGAGCTAGATCAGGCTAGGGAAGATCTGGACAGGTTAAGGAGCGAGAAGGGCAAAGAGAGGTGGGAAGGGGCAACAGGTAACAGAAGGAACAGGCCTAGAACTAAGTCTGACAGTTTGGTGAATGTCAAAAATAAGTTTGACCTGTTGCTTCAGCTAGAAACTGATAAGCCTCAAGCAGAGGTAGGTGTAGACAGGACACAACAAACTTTCAATAGGAAATTGAAAAAGAATGAAGGAAAGTTATAAAAAAGGAAGAAAGTTTTGTTGTTAGGCAGTTCTCATGCCAGAGGTGTAGGCCAACTTCTGCAGGAGGAATTAGGAGCAGAATACCAGGTCACAAATTTTTTCAAACCAAGTGCTAGTCTGGATCAGGTAACAGAGGATTTAAGTTCACTCTAAAGGATTTACCAGGGAAGACACCGTGGTTATTGTGGGAGGGCCAGGGAACAGTATTGACAGAGATCCTGGGTACAGTATGCAGTGTGACCTGGTAAAGATTGCATCAGCATTGAGACACACCAATGTTGAATTTGTATCTGTCCTGAAACGCCATGACCGGCCTCATTTGAACTCTTCTGTTGGGAGAGTTAATTTGGAGTTGGAACGGCTGCTTGGGTCGGGTGTGGGGGCTCATAACTGCCATGAATGGTAAAATACCAGTGGTTACAGGTGTTGGAGCAGCACCTTTTTAGGATAGGTAAGACAGAAAGTTCTACGAGAGGTCAGGATTGAAACAAATCTTCAGTTTAGGAAAGAAATTAAACAACACAATTCTAGCACATTGGATCACCAATCACAGCTGTCAATTATAACTTTTCACCTATCACCAGAAATTTTATCTCTACCATCTCAGTCCTAGGTAATTGCATTGATGAATTAAAGTCACCCAATCCAGTTGACATAATCTGCCTCTCTGAACACCATGTGACCACTGGTATAGGAACTAGGCCTAAGCACAATGAGAAACTCAGACAGGAGAGTACTGCAAATGTTAGAATAAGGAAAGGTTCTCATAAAAGTATAATTAAAAGTAATATAAGTATATATCATCAAAATATTGGGAGTTTAAAGAATAAAATACATGAGCTTCTGGTTTGTTTAGAAGATTTAGAAGCTGAGGATGAAATAGATATACTATGTCTGTCTGAGCATCACATTGTTACTGATATGGATAAGGTAAATGTAAGTGGATATAAGCTCTCTGCACATGTAATTAGAGAAAATATGGAGAAAGGAGGAGTTGCCATATATGTCAAAAATTATCATCGTGCAAAAAGTATAGAAACAAAAAAGTTTTGTGTAGAGAAACATATAGAAGCATGTGCCTGTGAGCTTAAATTAAATAAAGGCACGTTTATAATTATAACTGTATATAGGTCCCCATCGGGAAATTTTCAACTATTTCTGAAAAATTTGGACTCCTTGTTGTGCTATCTGTCAGACAGGGGGAAGCAAATTATTATTTGTGGGGACTTCAATGTAGATTCTCTGAAAGAGGGTAATAGGAAAAATGACCTTGAAGTATTACTCGGTTCTTTCAATTTGACACCTGTTATTGATTTTCCTACTCGGGTGGTAAAGGATAGCAGCTCACTGATAGATAACTTCTTTATAGACCAAGATAAGTTTAACCAGATAAATGCTCAGCCTGTTAAGAATGGTCTTTCTGATCATGGTGCACAGCTAGTTACAATGTATGACATAGCTCCATTCAGCAGTACTAAACAGTCCTCCAAAGTAGTACGTTCAGTCAACAATTTAACAATTGCAAATTTCAGGGAAAGCCTACACCAGTTAGACTGGGATCAGGTGTACCATGAACCTGATGCCAATTTAAAATATAATTTATTTCATGACACTTTTGTAAATGCATTTGAAAACTGCTTCCCCAAGAAAATAGTTAAATATACCCGTAAGAAACAATGTAACAAACCATGGCTTACTAAGGGTATAAAAATATCTTGTAACTGGAAAAGGGAAATGTGTCTGACAGCAAGAAGGAGTAGTGACCCAGAAACTATCAAACATTATAAAAACTACTGTGCTATATTAAGAAAAGTTATTAAAAAATCCAGAAGTATGTGTATCACGTCTGAAATCAGCAACTCTGATAATAAAATTAAAACAATTTGGAATATTATTAAAAGAGAAACAGGTCAACCAAGAGCACAGGAAGACAGTATTACCATCAAATTAAATGAAAACTTTACGAACATAAAGTCAGAAGTCAAAAATATTTTTAACAATTATTTTCTAAATGTTGTAGATATAGTGGGATCCAGGTGTTCATTAGAAGATGCTCGGCTGTTAATGAAGGAGACCATACCTATGCAATTTGATACAATTGAAATCTCACCCACTTCTCCCTCTCAAATTAGGAAAATAATAAACTTGCTTAAAAGTAAAAACTCACGTGGAATTGATGGCATTTCCAGCAAAACACTAAAAGCTTGTTCTCAACAGATAAGTAAGATTCTCAGCCATCTGTGTAATAGCTCTCTGGAACAGGGCATTTTACCTGATAGACTGAAATATGCTATTGTTATACCTTTGCATAAAAAAGGGGACACATCTGATGTCAACAATTACCGTCCAATCTCCCTTCTAACAGCTTTATCCAAAATTTTTGAGAAAGTAATGTATTCAAGAGTAGTTTCACATATCTGTAAAAATGCAGTACTAACAAAATGTCAGTTTGGTTTTCAGAAAGGTTTTTCAACAGGATATGCCATATATGCTTTCACAAATCAAATTTTGAATGATCTGAATAACCGAACACCACCCATTGGCATTTTTTGTGATCTCTCAAAGGCTTTTGATTGTGTAAATCATGAAATTCTGCTAGACAAGCTCAAGTATTGTGGTATGAGAGGGACAGTGCACAAATGGTTTAATTCGTACCTAACTGGAAGAGTGCAGAAAGTTGAAATAAGCAGTTCTCATAATATGCTAAGATCAGCTCATTCCTCAAACTGGGGAACTATCAAGAATGGGGTTCCACAAGGGTCGGTCTTGGGTCCTTTGTTGTTCTTAATATATATTAATGACTTGCCATTCTATATTCATGAAGAGGCAAAGTTAGTTCTCTTTGCTGATGATACAAATATAGTAATCACACCTGACAAACAAGAATTAACTGATGAAATCGTCAATAATGTCTTTCAGAATATTACTAAGTGGTTCCCTGTGAACTGAATCTCACTGAATTTTGATAAGACACAGTACATACAGTTCCGCACAGTAAATGCTGTGACGCCATTAATAAATATAGACCTTAATCAGAAGCATATAGCTAAGGTAGAATATTCAAAATTTTTAGGTGTGTCCATTGATGAGAGATTAAATTGGAAGAAACACATTGATGATCTGCTGAAACGTTTGAGTTCAGCTACTTATGCAATAAGGGTCATTGCAAATTTTGGTGATAAACATCTCAGTAAATTAGCTTACTATGCCTATTTTCACTCATTGCTTGCATATGGCATCATACTTTGGGGTAACTCATCACTGGGGAATAAAGTATTTATTGCACAAAAGCGTGTAATCAGAATAATAGCTGAAGTCTACCCAAGATCATCCTGCAGACATTTATTTAAGGATCTAGGGATATTCACAGTAGCTTCTCAGTATACATACTCTCTTATGAAATTTGTTATTAACAACCAAACCCAATTCAAAAGTAATAGCAGTGTGCATAACTACAATACTAGGAGAAAGAATGATCTTCACTATTCAAGATTAAATCTAACTTTGGCGCAGAAAGGGGTGAATTATACTACCACTAAAGTCTTTGGTCACTTACCAAATAGTATCAAAAGTCTGACAGATAATCAATAAGTATTTAAGAAGAAATTAAAAGAATTTCTGAATGACAACTTCTTCTACTCCATAGAGGAATTTTTGGATATAAATTAAGAAAAAAAGTGAAAAAACCAAACAAAAAATTATATAAAAAAATTAAAAAAAACAAAAAATAAAAAAGTTGTTATATTAACTTCATTAAGTCACGTATTGGAAAATTTGATTCGTTCCGCATCATTACGAAATATCGTATTCATGATCCATGGAACTAGTATTAATCCAATCTCTAATCTCTCTCACGGGGTTACCGTGGCATGGGGTATAATGGTGGTTGTAGTCTGGTGGCTGTTTGCCATTCATTTAAGTGTACTAACAGGCGATTGTAAGAAATTTGCCCTTGCTCATGTTCTAAAAGGTCATCAATTGACATTAGGAGGTGATCATTTGATTTATTAGATAAAGCAGGCAAATCAGTTGAGAAGGGAATCATGAATGAGCTTTCAGGTATAAAAAACGTAAGTAAAGGTGCGTGAATACGAAGTGAGTAAGCCACAGTGGCATGAAAGGTTATTAGTGGCATAATAATATCTAAATAAGAATGGTTGTAACAAGGTAAGGCTAGTGTGTAACATCATGGTAGCATCAATAAGGTGGGTTGGAGTGCGGCAGCTGACTGCAAGGCTACACTGTGTCAGCCAGCCAGCTGGCTGCAAGGCCGAATCTAGCATTACGTCAGAATGGCACATGGCAGATAATTTCCAAGGCCAGCACGGCAGCTGAGAAGCGATGCCAAGGTGGCTGTGACTGTAAAATGCCGCAGTGGCTCACAGTGCACATGTGCACTGTGCAAGGAGCACAACACAATGCTGCACAAAAACTTCTGAATTGGAGTAGAGATTAATGGGATTCAGAATGAGCAATGGTGAATAGAAATGTCACAAAAAGGGATATAAATTACTGAATAAAGGAGAATAGATGTACTTAATCAACATCGTTTATTCAACAATGACCAGCAAAAAAATAATTATGGTGCTACGTCAAAGTGGCGTGCGGCAGAAGTGGAATTACGCCTGACAACACGCTAGATGTGTTGTTACAGTGGGTTCTGTCTAAAATTACATTACGCATTAGTAAATTGGTTCATAAGGGTCAGATATATCACAACAATTACGTAGTTAGGCGTCATTCATAAAACATATTCAAAGAAATTCAATATCCTCAATAGTGTAGAAATGCTAGCTTGTTACCCAGATCCTCATATATAATAGGCTTTAGTTAACAATGACAATTGTCAACACAATAATTGAGAGGGGTCTCATCAGTAGAAACATATGCATGTGGACAGAGGGATGGATAGCTTGATAGTCTGACGAGAAGTAAGAAATGAAGTAGAAGATTCGGAGTGTTGGAATTGGAGAAGAAAAGATGACAGACCTCAAAGACAGTGAAACCCACCACCCCAAGATACCCTACTCTTCCAGTTCTTCACTGTTGTGCCGGAGGAAGAGGTGTGTTTGGCATTCCCTGCAGACCAGATTTGCCACAGCTTCACCTTCCCAGTACCCGAAAATTAACCCCAACGCTCCCTACTAACTGATCAGTGAAGTATAACAATTAACACTCTGTGAGACAAATTAATAAAAGTTTTGAACATAATGTTAGTTACATCCTGTAACAAAGTTCCTATTAAATTCATTTTAGCCTAAACATAATTGTTGCATAAATATGGAAATATAAAAGTAAGGTACACAAGTATCATATTAAATGACTGCATAATCTATATCAATAAGTAAACAAAGTTACAAGCCTCTTTGGGCTGACCATCCAAGTGTAGTAACATTCTCATTGTGAGAGGAAGTTTCTCATGCATCAATGTATTTGTTAAACACCATAACATGAGAATTACAAAGAAAAGTGATGTCAGTTTGGTACAAGTTTGATTTTCCATTCTCAGACATGAAGATTGTGCTACTGAATGTCAATGCTGTTGATAGCAATAGGAGACAAACAAACTTGATAAGAATCTGGAGATGACCACAGTGGGCACAGAAAGAGTAGGGAATTGAATTACAAATGACAAAATTGAGCGCAACTTCTGAAGGATTTCTCCTTTATGAAGGTATAATGCATGGGGCACTGTTGAAATGATGTTATCACCTGCTTAACTGTTTATACAACAATGCTGTGACTCCAAGAAAGCTGCTACATACGTCTTCCTAAAACTTTACATCTCTCACAAAAACTTTGTTGCATGGCCAAATTTGCCATCTCTATCCTCACAACATTTGCGACTAAACTCGCCATCTCTATAACTCCTAGGCACTGGCCTCATCTGGCCCAGCTAGTTGCATAAAACCCCATCTATCCTTGGGTATATCACAGTGTCCTGAAGCACGCCATACAGTTAAATACTACTACTTCAGTAGTCGGTATTCCTTCAGAAAATACTACGGAAAAACAGTGTCAAAGAAGGCTCAAGTTTTGAATGGAAATTCTGCTTACTGCCAGTTTAGCTGCAGGCTAGGCGCAGTTCGTGTCTGATGGTGCCTGATTAGCTGTTGTCAGAGAGCACGGAATATTGTTCTCGTGAACTCTTCCTCAGCATCAAAATTAAAGTCTGTGTTAGTTCACATGGGCTGAATAGTTTTGTTGATAGTTGAAAGGTAAAAGTGGTTAGAATGGACTATGTTGCGAAACGGGAAAGTGAAGAAATGACACAGACAGCTAAGGGTCCACGCTGGTGTCAACTGCGTCTTATAAGATATGTGCCCTGGCAGGTTGGTTCTCTTGTTCATCCAACAGACTAGGTATCTGACCAAAGCTCGCTCATTCTGTGAGCGTGACTTACTCTGTTTACATTACCTATCATAAGGGTAGGTATGTGGCATGCCTCTCCAGGTAAACATTCAAATACCAATGAAAAAGCATGGTTACGTTTTAAATTACCCTTCCAAAATAATTTCTCACCTAAGAAATCCTTATTACTAAACACTAATAATTGGCAAGGAACTTATTCTAACATATCTGAAATCCCACAAAAATAATTATCCTCATCAATCTATCAACACAGTGGCACATGGAAACAAATACTAAATTACTGGTGCTCGCAAAACTTTTGTAAAATTCTCTAGCTAGTTGATAACAAAAGTCAATATGAACAATAATAAAATAACACATGGACCTAAGTAATTGGACACAAGTAATTAGACATAAGTATTTGGCAATTCATCGTAGTGATGCAAGTGCTGGCAAAACGGCCACAGAAACAAAAATACAACAAATTATTTCCTTTACACAAAATTCCCTTAATGTCCAGTTTCATTTCGTAGCAAAATAAGTGTATTTTCTATTATTCCCTTATGCTCTTGTATATATCTCCATACAAAGAGTTTCAAACTCTTTGCCTTTGAATGTGTCTGCTTGTGTCTGCTTCTGTGTGTGTGTGTGTGTGTTTGTGTGTGTGTTTGTGTGTGTGTGTGTGTGTGTGTGTGTGTGTGTGTGTGTGTGTGTGCAGGTGTATGCCCGTCCTTTTTTTTCCCCATAGGGTGGGTCTTTCTGCTCCCGGGATTGGAATGACTCCTTACCCTCTCCCTTAAAACCCACATCCTTTCATCTTTCCCTCTCCTTCCCCCTTCCCTGACAAAGCAGCCGTTGGTTGCGAAAGCTAGAATTTTGTGTGTATGTTTGTGTTGGTTTGTGTGTCTATCGACCTGCCAGTGCTTTCTTTTGGTAAGTCACATCATCTTTGTTTATATATATATATAGACGAAAGACGAAAGGATGTGGGTTTTAAGGGAGAGGGTAAGGAGTCATTCCAATCCCGGGAGCGGAAAGACTTACCTTAGGGGGAAAAAAGGATGAGTATACACTCGCGCGCGCACACACACACACACATATCCATCCACACATATACAGACACAAGCAGACATATTTAAAGACAAAGAGTTTGGGCACTTCCGCCTCGACTGACATCTCTGCCCAAACTCTTTGTCTTTAAATATGTCTGCTTGTGTGTGGGTGTGCGCGTGCGTGCGTGTGTGCGTGTGTGCGCGTGTGCGTGTGTGTGTGCGCGCGTGTGCGCGCGTGCGCGCGCGTGCGCGCGTGTGCGCGTGTGCGCGTGTGCGCGTGTGCGCGTGTGCGCGTGTGCGCGTGTGCGCGTGTGCGCGTGCGCACGTGTGCGCGTGCGCGCGTGGGCGCGTGTGCGCGTGCGCGCGTGTGCGCGTGGGCGCGTGTGCGCGTGTGCGCGTGTGCGCGTGCGCGCACGCGCGAGTGTATACCCGTCCTTTTTTCCCCCTAAGGTAAGTCGTTCCACTCCCGGGATTGGAATGACTCCTTACCCTCTTCCTTAAAACCCACATCCATGAAAAAATCTTTCTTTACATGGAAACTGTTTCAGAGGTAAGATATGATGGAGTCTAACCAGCAGTACACATACTTTGACACATGCTAAATATTTTTCTAATTTGGATTCAATGGGTGCCATTCTAATAATTAATTCCTTAGGAATGCCATATTAATTATAGCAGAGATCCAATTTGTTGCCTTTTGTTATCCAGGCATCATAATACTTATTTGTATTCTAGTTCTTAACTCCTCATTATAATGCTTATCTATATTTCAGTTGTGTCATACTCTCTTTTTTCCTCTCTTAACTGTAAATATGTGAAGTGTATCCCCACTAAAACATTAATTACAGCAGACACAGGGTCCCTAACTATTCCCTAACCAATACTTCATTTTACTATTTCATACTTGTTGACTTCATATATTCTTATTCACCATTATTCTCATTATCATTAAATAATTAATTAACTAACCCCCTGCTCTGCCTTCACTCAACCTCTAATAACAAGAAAAGACACTTCACAATCACACTTTTTCATACTTATCTTTGACTTACCTTATATACAGAATTTCATTATTGCACGCTTTATATACTTCAATACTCATCATAGTACTGATTATTCATGCCCAAAACCTCAAACTACTATCACACCTGAAGACATTTACTTCATTCTGCTAATACTCCATATAGGCAACTCTGTTTCATTACTTGACAGTATAACCAATATTCCTTCTAATTATATTTTTAAAAAATGGCATTATATTTCTCATATTATTTTATAACCTCACAATATTATTGCTGCTGTTCACTGCTATGCTATTACTCTATGTTCAGGCAAGTGTTTTCTTATTTTAATTTGCATTTTCCCATTTTGCTTTTTACCCCCTAGGTTCCAAAATGAACATAATTGCTGTCCAAGTAATCCATAGCATTTCTATTCGAACTCCAATACATGTTATGTTTTTAAAATTTATTTCAAGTCACTTTCCACCCTTTGTAGCTTCCTATTCCACCAGTTACCAAATATGATTACTAACACATACATATGTAGTAAATTGAAAATTAAATTTGCATGGCCTAACTTATACGATAAGAACACTGACCAGCTAAGATATTCCCAACGGGCACTTGCCAAGTAGAAAAATGGGTAATATCAATAAAGTTTATCATTAATCATATTTCCTCCTCTGCAGCTTTCTATCTAATTATTTCTCCAAATATTATTACTAATACTATGACTGCACCTTCAAATGATAATTATTCATAAACCACAGAAACATTGATCAATCTTATAAACAAAGGGATAGTTAAAGATAATTGGTTTCACTTATACACTTAACACAGGATAGTAGAAAAAGAAAAAAAAAACTTGCCTGGAAGAATGGCAAACACAGCTGGGGAGGCACCAAACGCCAACTTGGTGCGTCCATTGAAATAAATATAGACCCCCTACCTTAGTAGGTGGTGTACTTTTATGTCCTATTTACCATGTCCTCAAATCTATTTTCAAATTTTACCTCTCTTAGTTTTTTAAACAGCTCCACTTGCTGTGGATCAATCTTTAAATGTCTGACTGGCGGAATATTTGGTTTTAGATCAATAATGTTCTTAAGGCCATAAATTTTACCTGATTTAACATAATCCAATTCATGTGCTATCCTTACTATTTTAAAAGGTCCATGGAATATGTGTAAGAATTTCTTAATTTCTTCATTTACTTTACTTGACTTTTCCTTGGTTTTTACTAACACCAAATCATTTACTTTAAAAGTAACAGCGTTTAGATTCTTGTCATGCCTTTTCTTCCTACCGATTGCTTTCTTTTTCATCTCTTTTGCAAGTATAATTTTTTTGTCACGAACTATATCACTAATTGCTGGAAAATCTACCTCCTCACTTATAATATTTGATGGTCTCTCTCCAAACATTAATTCCACTGGAGCCAGTCCTGTTGATTCATTCCACATATCTTCAAAGGATTTAATATGACTTGCCCATGCAATGTGCTTTTTGCTACAGTAAGTTCAACGCAGTCTATTTATTTCTTTCATTACTCATTCACTCATATTTCCTTGGGGAAAGCAGGTTGATATCCTAATATGTTTTGTTTTGTATATGCTCACGCAGTACATAAATCTTTCTGATAAAAATTGGGGCCCATTGTCAGACAGTAAAGAATTTGGTACTCCTACATTAGGAAAATAATCAGTATCTAATTTTTCAACTATTGTTTTAGTATTGGCCCTCTTAATGGGGTACAACTTAACGAATTATGTGAAGGTGTCCAAAACAACAAATATATATTTACAACCTCCTGTAGAAGCAGGAAGGGGTCCTAGTAAGTCAATTGCTAAAAGTTCCTTAGGTTCAGAAGGGAGGACAGGATGTATTAAACCCCTAGAAGTATTATTAGCTGTTTTTACCCTCTGACACAAGTCACACTTTTCTAATCTCTGCTTTACCTTTCTCCATAGATTATTGAAAATTACTGTATCTTGAATCTTAGCAACAATTTTTCGTACCCCATAGTGCCCATAGCTTTCATGCAAACGATCTATCAGTTTGTCAACATGTTGATCAGGAAAACACAGTTTCCAGTCCTGATCATTTAAGGATTTTCTTCTAAATAGAACCCCTTTATACATAGTATAATATTGTTTTACTTTGGGATAATCATTGGATTTATAATATTGTATAACCAATTTTAAATTAGGGTCATCATTCTGTTCTTTCTTCATTTGTTTACAAATTTTCCTGACAGCCCTCTCATCCTTCACCCCCTGCATATAAAACAGTTTAATATGGTCTTCCTGCCCATCTTCATATTCCTGGTCATTTCTACCCAGTGGCATTCTAGATAAAGCATCGGCCACTATATTACTTTTCCCAGTTACATATCTCACTTCCAAATCAAATTGCTGTAAATACATAGCCCACCTAGTTAACCTGCCATGTTTCAATTTACATTTTTGTAGGTAGCTCAAAGCTTTATGATCTGTATATACTGTTACTTTATGACCCAACAAATAGTACTCAAACTTTCGACACCCAAAGATGATAGCTAAGGCTTCTAATTCTGAAATATAATAATTTTTCTCATGATCATGTAATGTACGGCTGGCAAAGGCTACAGTTCTGTGTTCAACACCAGTTTCAGTCCTAATAAACTGAAAGATTTCAACTCCCAGCGCACAAATACTGGCACCAATACTCATACAAAAAGGTTGTGAAAAGTCAGGATGGTACAATAGCTTACTGTTTACTAATCCTGTTTTTAATTTCTGAAAAGCTTCTTGGCATTCCTCTGTCCAAACCCATGGTACATTTTTTTCAGTAATTTACCCAAACATGGATGACTGACTGATTGATCTGACACATATTTTCTGTAGAACCCAAATAGATCGAACATAGCTTTCAATTATTTCTTATTTCAGGGAGGTGGAAATTCAGCAATTGTGGCCCATTTACTTTTGTCTGGTAGTATCCCCTGTTCATTAATTCTGTGTCCCAAAAACGACAGTTCCTTCTTAACAAATTCTGATTTACTTCATTTCAGTTTCATCCCTCCTTGGTATATAGCTCTCAACACAGTTTCCAAAGTCTTACAGTGCTGAAACCACTCGGAATTTGTAACCAATATATCATCTACATATACTGTTATTTCCTTGGGTAATACGTCTCCTAATACTTCATCCATAGCCCTGATAAGAACACATGCAGATATATTTAGACCAAAAGGAACCAAAAAGTATTGGAAACACTTACCTTCATTAACACCCCCATCCTTCTTATTTACTACAACTAAGGGGTTTGAGTACCTGATGTTTGATCTTTCAATTATATTCCATGACAACATTCTATATATTTCTCTCCTTACAGCTTCCTTTCTAGAAAATGGTATAGCATATGGCTTTTTAAAGAATGGTTCATGCTCTTTTAACCTCAGTTCACATTCGAAGTCCCTTACTAAACCCGTTTTATCAGAAAAAGATTTACTATTTTGTAACAAGATCCCCTTCAGTTCCTCCTTTTGTTTGACTCTGATACCCTCAATAGCTTCTACCTTCTTTACTATTTCATTCTTAATCTTTTCTTCCTCACCATACTCAAAGTTTGTTTCCACAGACATATACCTTAAAGGTAAATCTAAACCACTTTCCTTAGCACTATTGATCTTTTCTGAAAATGTCATTTAGTACATATTCTCTTCGCTCTTAAAACTAAATTTACCATTTGCAAAATCAATGTTTACATGCCATTTACTTAAAAATTCAATCCCTAAAATAACTCCAACATTGAGACAGGGAACCACTAGGAAGTTGCCTTCTAATAGTTGGTCTGCCAATTCCACATTTAAGAGTACTTTATGTTTTATGCTTCTAGATAGTTTACCGGTAGCACCAATAATTTTTATACCAGATACATGCACAACAACTATTCCTTCAGTATCTTTTATAGGTTAAAAGAAAGCTTGTGAAATACAGTTTAAATCACTACCACTGTTCAGTAAACATTTCACAGGTACACCCTGTATCTGAGCAGTAACAACAGGATGCCATATCTCACTAACTCTAGCCTCTGTGTTCTCCTCATACAAAAGATCTTCAATGATTTTCTCCCTGCTAAAATAGTCACCTGGTTCCCCAAAACCTTCATTAGCCACAGCTAAGTGACAGATAGCCTGTTCCTCTTCACTTACCATTTTTTCATCATTTTCTACCATTTTTTTCGTTACCTGATCAGACTTACATTTAATATTCCTTTTACTTAATAAATTATTCTCATTATCCAACACAAATTCAAACACTTCATCATCATCATCATCATCATCATCATCATCATCATCAACATCATCGTCAGTACTCGAATCATCACTATCCTCACCACTAATTACGGTATTCTCAGACTCTGAAGTACTGTCACTTTCACTTTCTCTCAATAATTGATCAATTAATTGTTTCTTACCCTCTTCAGATGACCATAAGGCTAAACACCTGAATTCTCTCTGATAACTTGTACTCGGAACACTATTAGCATCAATATAGCACACTCTGTTATCCCTGGCTACTTCCTGAATAGAAGTACTTCTACTCAATTCATCAACATTATCTGCTGGAACAACCATTTCAGCACTTACTCTCTGGTTACTGCTGGTAAGATTTCCATTTGAACTACTATGTATATTACACTTATCACTTATTCTATCATTTATGGAGTGCCTCTGCTCCTCAATAGTTACTGTATAATCATTTGTCTGTCGCTCTACATAGTACCTTGCCCAAGTGCGAGCCTTCACAGGAGCCTGTCTTAGTTTAAATGTCCTGACTGAAAATTTACATTCCTCCTTCTGTTCCTATCTCCGGACATTCCCCCTTCACTTCTGTCTCCATTCTGGTTATTTTCCCTCCAATTACTTCTAATGGCATTACCATAATTTCTAGAGTTAGATTCACTCATATTATTAACATGGAAATCTCTCCCTTAATTAATACTCTCATCAAAACTTCACCTACTGTTATCAACAATAGGTTTTACTCTCTCTACTTTATCCACATGACTTAAAAATTCGTTAATGCTACTCCTTGGAGCAGGTACCAGCAATTCTCTAACCTTTTGTGGTAACTTTGTTTCCAATCCCATAATAATCACTTCAGTACCTAGTTCCTTATCTAAATATTTCAGTTTGTTAATCCAGTACTGACAAAAGCCTTTGACAGTACCCTTTCTTGAATCATCCCTCCCTCCTCCCCAAAACTCACTCAGAATCTTTTGCTGTTTCTCCTTAGACCAATATTCCTTCAAAAATGCAGATTTGAGGTCACCCCATGAGTTACAAGAATCAGCTGCTTGTGCAGCCCAACCATAAGTATCTCCTATCATAAAACCTCTAGCAAAAGACATTTTCTCTTTATCACTCCAGGTATCAGGTAAGTCATTGAATTCTCTAACAAAATCTAATGGATGCACTCCCCCACATGGGTCAAAGTTACTGAATTTCTTGCAACTAATAAAAGAACTTTACAGTTTGCACTTTCTTTTCCATTTCAGCTAATTTAGACTTTACACTAGTGTTTACAGTCAGTAGCTTAACATCTAGTTCACTCTTTACATCCTCGATTTTGCTTTCAATTTTAGATCTGTTTTCAGCACAAAATTTCATAGTTGCTTGTACTTCAGCCTTACCCTTTCTCTCAACAGCCTTTACTGTATTCACAAAGTCCTTACGTAACTTCCTTCTCCCTTCAACGCAATTAGTACTCACTTTTTTAAGTTTCTTATCAGTCTCTTCCCTTACTTTTATCATATTATTATCACAGCTCTTTTCTACTTCATTCACATGTTGTTCTAATCCAGACACTTTTCCCTGAATGATACTAGCATCCTATTTAATGTCATTAGCTAGTATGATCGTTCTGGTGCCCATGCTAATCATGTCACTCCTCACCTTACCAAGTTCATTTCTAAGTTCATTACTAAGTTTTGCATTACCGCTACTTATATCATTACCCATATTATTCATAGCCCCCATGATCTGCATGAGCATATCTTGTAAATTATTCTCATTTGACGAATCCTGTACCCTTTGAGCACCACTATCAGTGTTCTTTTCCTCACTGAAGTCCTTTCCATCAACATTAGTCCCCTCTCTTCCCTCTTTGTCTCTAATTGCAGTGGACGAAGCCTTAATTTCCTCATCCTGAATACCACTTACTTCACTGTCAGTTATGGTCAAATTTAATTCTCACCTATACTCACTATCTGTTACTTCTAATACTTCAACTTTTCTACCCCCTAAAGTGTCACTCCCTTTCATTCCACTTGCAATGTCACTAATGTTTTCCACTCGCTCAGACTCTACTGCTTTGTTTTCCTCACTTTCCATTTTGATGAAAGTTACAATATATATATTGCTCGTACGATACCTTAAAGTTCCGGGTGTCTTCTCCGTCGGTCTTCAGCCGGTGTCTTGTTTATGATGTCCGTGGTCTGATACTGCTGCTGCTGTTGCTGCAAACTCACAATCTGCTAAGCTGTTCCCATTCATATTCGGCACCTGCTGTCACTGACCCTGCTCAGCTATATCCGGCTCGCGTGGATTGGCTGCTGCTTCCATCATGGCCGCCGCTGCTGCAAACTAGTCACGTTGGTTGGCTGTTACTGTTGCGGCTATCTTTAAACAGCGTCGGATGCAGTTCTACGTGCATGGTTCTCACTTCTGCCGTTGTTGCCACTGATTTCACTCTCACTCGAAGTTGGTCCTCCAAATATAATCTTAAGGCTCGTAAGTTCGATATCCTCAGCCAAAGGGGCACCACATGTAACGTGCTGGGCTGTTTCCTCATATTGGTGCCTCTTACTAGTTCACGTCACAACCGGATGTACTGGTATTGAAACATTTCCTCACCCAGTAGATAGTGCACAGTGTTCTCGACCTACCTTGCTTTGTTTATTCAGTATTGTCTTCCCAGTAGCTGCATCCATCTCACCTAAATCACACTGGAATTAAGAAGCCAGGATCCTAGGTGAAGTTTTCCAAAATCAAATGTCAAGATCGAATTCATTGTTGAACATTTATGCCAACCACAGTGTGATTTATTTGTTATCACTCGCACACACAATATTCATGTGACCAGGCCTCTTACACTTAATCGTCACAATAGGTTGGTCAAAAACTTCCAGTCTTTAACAAAGTTCAAAGTTACAATTACCGAAAAATTAACCAACTTGCCGCACTTTTGCTCCAAGAGAATCTGACTGAGAACTAACTGAAAACTGCACCAGCTCGGACCTTATATAGATGAGCGTTTGAATATTTGACTATTTCTGTTAATATATTTTAGTTTATAATTTCCCAGGGTTAAAATGATCCTTTCTAACTGGTTTTGAAGTTAACTATTGGGTTTTATTATTTAAATAGCATGAGTGAGCTGTATCAATTTAAATACACGGAACTAACTTATGCATCCGCTGTGGGAATTCCCGACTTATAACCATGACAGCCTTTATGAACAATAATTTTTACATATTCAGATTTACTTAATTCTTAATTAATGCACTTACAAAGTTGAGACTGGAGTTATTTTACGTAGAAAAATAAAGGTAGCAAAAGTATTGAAACAGATCTCGGAATTATTTGGTAGTTAGGTCACAATTGGCACTGAAAGTCATACAGGTTACAGATTTTAAGTCTCAATATCTATTTAACTAATAAACTTTAGGTTAATTTAAACACTTTGCTGGAATCAGTAAAATTTAGGCTTTCTTTTGGATGCAGTCTTATAGCTGAATTTGATCTATTTGCTCACTCGAATTTTACTTAGTATGTATTGCACAATATGCATCATTGTTCATAACTTTTAGTAGTATGCATTTCCAATAAAACTGATTAGTTCATTACTTTCAGAAAAGACATTAGAATGTACTGAAATAATAGATTTTACTAGGGGAATTTTATTTAAACTATTTCTGAATTCTGTACTATGAGGCTGAAGGCCACAGAATCTGTAGTTGGAATCTGAGTAATGAAAATGAAAAAAAAATAAAAATTCATTGCTTAACTAAGTTACTGAAGGAGTGTAAAACCAAAACAGGATAGCAGTGGGCAACCCTGCTTCGTTACAAGGTGAGGGTGAGCCAGTAGGTAAAGAATGGCGAAGGTTGGTGTCCATGAAAACTAAGTCCACAGTGCTGCAGCACCAAGAGAAGTGGAAGATGTTCGCTGTTACAAGGTGTGCGTCCAACTCACAGGAGAGGAAGAAATCAAAAGAGCGGGCCCAGTGACATGCGGACGGTTATATTCAATGCATCACGTGGCTTCCTCCGCCTCGATTGGTCAGGACTGAGAAACCCGCGGGGGCGGCAATGGAACTTTCCAGAGCATAGCCTCCACTTCGCGTATCCTCGTCAGCACACAAGGGAGGTGTGAGGTCAAGGTGCTCTTCCTTGGTGCTGACTTCCTGTTGCCAGACCATGGGATGAAAGAATTTGCAGGCCGTCGATGCTGTCGGCTGTGGCTTGGCCATAATGGAAACATGAAGTTACCTCTGGGAGCAAATAAAATAAATTAATACCGACTGGCTCATCCTTTACACATGGATTGACCAAGAGAAAATGTTATATGTGACAGGTTTTTTGAAAGGGGATGCTTATGGATGGGCAGCTCAGGTAGCTCATAGTTGTACTTCATGGCATAGCTTTAAGAAAGCACTTTTATATGAATATTGGTCCAAAGAGAAGCAGCAGAGAATTTTGAGTGAATTTTGGGGAGGAGAGAGATTTGACTCCAGGAAGGGTATTGTGAAAGGTTTCTGTCAGCTTCCAATAAAGAAACTGAAATATTTGAACAAAGAGGTAGGTAGTGAATCAGTAATTATGGGTTTAGAAACTAAGTTGCCTCAGAAAGTTAGAGAATTGCTTGTACCTAGCCCTAGAGGTAATGTTAGCGATTTCTTGAATTATGTTGATAAAGAGGAAAGGGTGAAGCCTCAGTGGAAGATAGTATGGGGAATTTTGATGACAATAATCAATCAGGTAGAGAATTTAGGTAAATAGGATGAACAGGACTGGTTACGGTAGAAATTCAAGGAATGGTTGGTTGGAGGGTAGCCAGAATGGACACAGAAATGGTAGGAGAAATTGAAGTAAAAGAAATGGAGGAGATGATTTTCATTCTGAATTGAACCATTTAAGCTAGATAATGGTCCAGTTTTGGCTCACGCTAGAGCAGGTAGTGATGAAGAGCCACTTGTATATAAATGTACTGTAATCACAGGTAAGGGTATTGTAGATGATAGTAGTAAGACGAGTGTAATTACTAATCTGTGTCTGTGTCTGTGTCTGTGTTTGTGTGTGTGGTATAATAGAGGTGTTTGTGTTGAGTGCAGTTAGTGTACTGAGATAACTATCTATCCATAGAAGGATCATGGTACAGCCTTTTCTGACATTAAGGAATTACAACTTCAAACATAGTTGCCTGGAGTAATGTGTCTGGAAAGAATAAGCAGGATTCGTATATATATCACCCTTCAGGCTAGAATCTTCAGCAGTGTGATGGAATACGGAGAAATAATAGTTTTTCTAAGTGATAATTTTGTCTCATCAGTGATGAGAGTTAAGTTTGCCTTAGCATAAGGATCTCTTACTGTGGAGTGTTATTCAGTAGAATAATTTTGCTTTGCATAAGATGAACAGGTGTTCATTTATTAGATAGTGGGACAATAATGAAATAATAAAATAATGAATAATGTTAGGGCTTAATGGTTAGTGAGCCTGTCTCTGCAGTAGGGATATTTCTTGAGAATGCACTCCACTGACTAACAAGATAAGAAATGCAAATACAATGATAGAGATGACAGACATGATTGAATAATGAAAAAGATAACAGTGTATAAACAAATGTGGTATAGCTGTATTGATGGTCTATTTTTGAACTAGGCAACATTGGGTACTGTTTCTATTGTGCAATTAATGACACTGCAGCTGGGAATGATAGCTTAACAGAAAGAGCAGTATTTTATGAGGTACAAGTCATATAATGCTGTATTATCAGATCTATAGGTTATCTGAAGATTTCTGTTTGTGTTTTGAGAAATTATGAGCTTAAAGTGGTAATACTGAAATGATGAAAAGTGATCTTGCTGATTAACTGATAACTGTGGTGCTAGACTGATATAATATTCTGACAGGTCAAATATTTAGTAACATTTTGTGATTTTGTGAGGATTTAATGTTCTGTTTGAATGAGAGTAGTACTCAGAGTGAGTGGAGATATAGGTCAGAGATTTGGTACAACTTCCATCCCCTTAATTTTGATTTGAATAGTAAAGTTACGTGATGATGACTCTACCCTTTTTTACAATAATCTGAGGATTAGTAAATCTATGCTACTGCACATCTTGATATTTTGCTACAATTATGTGAATTTCAAACCAGGACTTGGCATATGAGTGATTTTTAAAATCTGAAAGAATCCCAAATCTTTGAAGTTTAACCAGTTTCAGACAGAGTTATGACCTAGTGTAATGTTTGTAGTGTAATGTCTACTTGATTTTAAAATTTTTTCTAGTCACCTCCTTTTGTACTATAGTCAATTTTAGTGCTAATTGTTGTGATGTTATGAGATGTATCTGTTTTATGAGGCAATGTCTATCATTTTTAGTGTGAAACATTTTTTCCCCTTATACCTAAGATAGAAGTAAAAGTAACTATACTAAAGTAGGGTATTTTGTCTAATTTTTTCATGTACTGTACTGGAAGAGAACCACCATCAAGGGAACTGATAACAGTGCATTTTCTTGCTAACTGCCACTTTGACCTGTTGAAGGCATTGACAACTGCATGATAAAATGGGTTAAAGTTCATTGAAAAAGTGAAAGTGCTTATGAAAAATAGTGAACATTGAATAAGTGAAATTTTTTATTGGGAGCTGCACTGCAATGCACAGCGTAATTAAACTTTTTTCCAGCACATGAGGATTTATTTTTTTACTCATGATAGGAGTTGTATAAAATGATCTGTATCTTAAAATGTAATCCTTGTCTACCTACAATGAATATGCCTAACTTTCGGTAAAAGTGTAAATTCTTGATACATTGTGCCATTGTACAATATACTGCATGTAAATATTTTGTATGGGGATTTTCATATGGCTAGTTAGGATAAGTAGGAATTTGAAAAACATATGTACTGTAGTTTTGATAAGATTTCCTATGTAATATTTTTGTTGGTTAAACCCACTTTCTGGGGATCACTTGTGCTCATTGAATTGCCCAGTTAGCTATTTTCAATATCTATCTAGTCAATCCAATGAGGGGGTGATGTGACAAAGCAAGCTGGGATCTTTTTGCTTCCTCTCTTGATTTTCTATCTCACTCCTTCAATTCGTTTTTTTTTTCGCTTTTAACTAATTACAGTTATCATACATAAGAAAAATCTCCATTTTCATTAAACAGAAAGGTTGGCCCTCAGTTTTAAAGAATATAGCACCAGATATAGTTTTGTGCTTACTTTTGTGTATGTCATCAATTTTCCGATTTATTTTGAATATGCATAGTAAATATCTTTAGTGTTAGGGTGAAATCAATAATTGTTTAGTAACCTAAATTCTATTTTTGACTTACAAACAAATATAAAATCTATGTTGTTGTTGCGGTCTTCAGTCCAGAGACTGGTTTGATGCAGCTCTCCATGCTACTCTATCCTGTGCAAGCTTTTTCATCTCCCAGTACTTACTGCAATCTACATCCTTCTGAATCTCTTTTGTGTATTCATCTCTTGGTCTCCCTCTACGATTTTTATCCTCCATGTTGCCCTCAAATACTAAATTGGTGATCCCTTGATGCCTCAGAATATGCCCGACCAACTGATCCCTTTTTCTAATCAAGATGCGCCACAAATTTCTCTTCTCTCCAATTCTATGCAATACCTCCTCGTTAGTTATGTGATCTACCCATCTAATCTTCAGCATTCTTCTGTAGCACCACATTTTGAAAGCTTCTATTCTCTTCTTGCCTGAACTATTTATCGACCATGTTTCACTTCCATACATGGGTACACTCCATACAAATACTTTCAGAAATGACTTCCTAACACTTAAATCTGTACTCGATATTAATGAATTTCTCTTCTTCAGAAACACTTTACTTGCCATTGCCAGTCTTCATTTTCAATCCCCTCTACTTTGACCATCATCAGTTATTTTGCTCCCCAAATAGCAAAACTCCATTACTACTTTACGTGTCTCATTTCCTAATCTAATTCCCGCAGCATCACCCGATTTAATTCGACTACAGTCCATTGTCTTCATTTTGCTTTTGTTGATGTTCATCTTATATCCTCCTTCTAAGACACTGTCTATTTCGTTCAGCTTCTCTTCCAGGTCCTTTGCTGTCTCTGACAGAATTACAATGTCATCGGCGAACCTCAAAGTTTTTATTTCTTCTCCATGGATTTTGATTCCTACTTCAAAGTTTTCTTTTGTTTCCCTCACTGCTTGCTCAATATACTGATTGAATAACATTGGGGATATGCTAGAACCCTGTCTCACTCCCTTCCCAACCACTACTTCCCTTTCATACACCTCGACTCTTATAACTGCCATCTCGTTTCTGTACAAATTGTAAATAGCCTTTCGCTCCCTGTATTTTACCCCTGCCACCTTCAGAATTTGAAAGAGAGTATTCCAGTCGACATTGTCAAAAGCTTTCTCTAAGTCTACAAATGCGAGAAACATTGGTTTGCCTTTCTTTAATCTATTTCTAAGATAAGTCGTAGGGTCAGTATTGACTCACGTGTTCCAACATTTCTACGGAATCCAAACTGATCTTCCCTGACATCGGCTTCTACCAGTTCTTCCATTTGCCTGTAAAGAATTCGTGTTAGTATTTTGCAGCTGTGCCTTATTATACTGATGGTTCGGTAATTTTCACATCTGTCTCCACCTGCTTTCTTTGAGTCTGGAATTATTATATTCTTCTTGAAGTCTGAGGGTATTTCACCTGTCTCATAAATGTTGCTCACCAGATGGTAGAGTTTTGTTAGGCCAGGCTCTCCCAAGGCTGTCAGTAGTTGTAATGGAATGTTGTCTACTCACAGGGCCTTGTTTTGTTTTGACTTAGGTCTTTCAGTGCTCTGTCAAACTCTTCACACAGTATCATATCTCCTATTTCATCTTCATCTACATTTTCTTCCATTCCTGTAATATTGTCCTCCAGAACATCGTCCTTGTATCTTACCTCTAGGGATATACGCCTCTACATCCTTACATTTGTCCTCTAGCCATCCCTGCTTAGCCAATTTGCACTTCCTGTCAATCTCATTTTCGAGACGTTTGTTATCCTTTTTGCCTGCTTCATTTACTGCATTTTTATATTTTCTCCTTCATCAGTTAAATTCAATATTTCTTCTGTCACCCAAAGATTTCTACCAGCCCTCGTGTTTTTACCTACTTGATCCTCTGCTGCCTTCACTACTTCATCCCTCAAAGCTACCCGTTCTTCTTCTACTGTATTTATTTCCCCCATTCTTGTCAATCGTTCCCTAATGATCTGCCTGAAGCGCTTTACAACATCTGGTTCTTTCAGTTTATCCAGGTCCCATCTCCTCAAATTCCTACCTTTTTGCAGATTCTTCGGTTTGAATCTACATTGTGGTCAGAGTTCACATCTGCCCCAGGAAATGTCTTACAATTTAAAACCTGGTTCCTGAATCTTTGTCTTACCATTATATAATCTATCTGAGACCTTCCAGTATCGCCAGGCTTCTTCCACGCATACAACGTCCTTTTATGATTCTTGAACCAAGTGTTAACTATGATTAAGTTACGCTGGGTGAAAAATTCTACCAGGCATCTTCCTCTTTCATTCCTTCCTCCCATTCCATATTCGCGCACTACGTTTCCTCCTCTTCCTTTTCCTACTATCAAGTTCCAGTCGCCCATGACTATTAAATTTTCACCTCCCTTCACTATCTGAGTAATTTCTTTTATCTCATCATACATTTCATCAATCTCTTCATCATCTGCTGAGCTAGTTGGCATATAAACTTGTACTACTGTGGTAGGCATTAGCTTCGTGTCTATCTTGGCCATAATAATGCGTTCACTATGCTGTTTGTAGTAGCTTACCCGCATTCCTATTTTCCTATTCATTATTAAACCTACTCCTACATTACCCCGATTTGATTTTGTATTTATAACCCTATATTCATCTGAGCAGAAGTCTTGTTCCTCCTGCCACTGAACTTCACTAATTCCCACTATTATCTAACTTTATTCCATTCATTTCCCTTTTGAAATTTTCTATCCTATCTGCCCGATTAAGGGATCTGACATTCCACGCTCCGATTCGTAGAATGCTAATTTTCTTTCTCCTGATAACAATGCCCTCCTGAGTAGTCCCTGCCCAGAGATCCAAATGGGGGACTATGTTACCTCCAGAATATTTTACCCAAGAGGACACCATCATCATTTAACTGTACAGTAAAGCTGCATGCCACGGCAAAAATTACGGCTGTAGTTTCCCCATACTTTCAGCCGTTTGCAGTACCAGCACAGCAAGGCCGTTTTGGTCACTGTTACAAGGCCAGATCAGTAGATTATGCAGACTGTTGCCCCTGCAACTACTGAAAAGGCTGCTGCCCTTTTCAGGAACCACACGTTTGGCCTCTCAACAGATACCCCTCCACTGTGGCTGCACCTACGGTATGGCTATCTGTATCACTGAGGCACGCAAGCCTCCCCACCAGAGGCAAGGTCCATGGTTCAGGGGGGGAGGACAAAATCTATAATAATCATAAACATTTGGAGGAACAACGAATAGCATTCTCTTAAGTATTTATTTGGCTCTACTCAAAAACATGTTAGTAAAGCCAGCCCTTAATTAATTCCAAAGTAATGACCAATTTTGCCAAAGTATTGTTTGTATAATTATATAAGTTAATTTTGTGATTTAAACAAATAATACGGCTTAACCCTTGTAGGAGAAGAAACTGTTAAAAAGACTGAGTTTTTCTATATATTCAGTTAATTGAATGAGTTATGCTTCAATTGTAAATTCAGTAGCTTAATCATCAAACAATGTATATTTTCTGTACCTATTATTGTGATGATACATAAAGGCCCGATTGTTGGTTCCGAGTCATTCAGTCCATGGCCAATTTTCATATGAGAAACCCGTGCTGGTTAGGTCAACAACAATGCATCAATATAACTGTGAAATAAGTGTTACACCAATAGGCTGTGTGTTAAAACAATGACAGTGAGTGTTCACCTTATTTGAAAGACTGTGAAATTGATGGTTAGGTTTTTACTGCTCATAGATGTTCAACAGTAAAATATTGTAGTGGTAAGCCGATGGTTGCCCACAAATGAGGCTTATTGAAAGTTAAAAAATAGTGTACTGGCCATATAACTGTGTATTATTGGGGAAAGGGGGCTTGTGAACAGATAATGTAAAGAACTTTGAAGAACAAGTGTGCAACTGTTGGCTACATCATTTAAAGTAGTCAGTGTTGGACTTGCGCCCTCCCTATTTTTAAGCCAGTATAGGAATGCTGTACATTGACTCAAGCTGGTGAACATCACAACTTGTGACAATCTGTCACAGTAGAAAATATTGAAGGCTTCTGCTTATTTATTTTTGATAAAGATTTTTAGTCAGCACACTAACGTGAGAAGACTGGAGATTGGTAACGGTTTTCCACACAACCTCCCCCCCCCCTTTTTTCCATGTTCTGGACATAGATGAAGCATGCATTAGTGGTGAAGGTCACATAGGTGGCTGTTCAATAAATTGAAATTATTTAAGAAAATGAGTTCCTGTAACATATGTGGGGTGATCAAAAAGTAACAGAAAAATTTTGTTTTCCTTAGTTATGACATTCACCATCTGTTCAGCACCAAATTTTTTTGTGACAGCCTGTCGCAGTACAAAATATTTAAGATTTCGGTTTGTTCATTTCTGATCTTGTTTGCTTTCAGCACACTATGGGGTGTTCCAAATATTTGGTGACAAACTGTGTCTACTTTGACTGTAAACTTGTCAGACTGGAATCAACAAACTTTTTCTACAGTCTGCCTTCTCCTTTCTGATCAGATACGCACAGGTATCATCTCTGTAGGCATCATGGCTAATGCATGCATCTTTTGTGGGACTCAGCTTGGTGGTAAAGCTCGTCATAATGCTGAGAGTCAATGAAATTCCCACTGCTAGTATCTGACCTGCAAGGCAAGGTGAGGTTGTGGCCAGAAGTTGTTGAATTACATTCCTTCCAGTTTACTATTTGAAAGCACATATATCCTGTCATTAAAGATAAGAAAATGTTGTTCTTTTGTTTCATCTGGGAGTGTGCCCAGGTGCTCCATTGCCACTACAACTAAAACCATCAAAGAAAAGCTCCTCCTTTCAGTCTCTTTTGATAAAAACTGCCTCATTCCCAAAGCCAAGATCCACCACAGTTTCTGTGACATAGATATATGTTTATTTTTTATCCTCTTTACTTTCAGCTCACTGATGTTCCATACCTTTACTAACAGGACGTGTGTGCTTTCAAATAGTAAACTGGTAGAAATGGAATTCAGCAACTTCTTTCCACAACCTCACCTCCCCTTGCAGATCGGATACTAGCAGTGGAAATTTCATCACCCCTCAGCATTGTACTGAGCTTTACTACCTAGCTGAGTCCCACAAAAGAAGCATGCCTTAGCCATGATAGCTACAGAGATGATACCTGTGAGCACTGTTATTTGACCAGAAAGGAGAAGGGGGATTGCAGAAAAAGTTGCTGATTCCAGTTTGACAGGAACTAATTTTATTACATAATTCCAATTTATTGAAAAGCTACCTATGTGACCATCACCACTAATGCATGCTTCATTTTTGTCACTTGAGTTGATGGGAGGCTTGTCACAATGCTGTGGGTGGACATACTTTTCTCTGTCAGTAGCAATTCACTGAGGGGAGGGGACATTGTGGAAAACAGTTGCCAGTCTCCAGTCTTCACACTTTAATATCTGCAAGTACACACTTTTTCTCACTAAGGATTTGGAACATTTTTTAGTGTGCTGACTGCAAATATGATCAAAAATAAATAAGCAGAAGCCTCAAATATTTTATATTGTGACATATTATCACAAGTTGTGACATTCACCTGCTCCGTGTTGATGCACTGCATTGCCATACTGGCGAAGAAATAGGGGTTGGAAGTTCAACACTGACCACTTTAAATGATGTAGCCGACAGTTGGACAGTTGTATTTCACAGTTCTTTACTTTAACTGTTCCCAGCCCCCTGCCTCCAATAATACACAGTTATATGGCCAGTGCACTATTGTTTAACTTTCGATAAGCCTTATTAATAGTTCGCAGGTGACCACCAGTGTACTGCTACAATGATTTACTGTTGAACATCTATGAGCAGTGAAAGCCTGACCAGCCATTTCATTGTCTTTCAACTACATTGTGCAGACTCTGTCAATTGAACCTGAACATAAATGTAACTTATTCCACTTGTACAGAAAAGAAAGCCAATACTGTACAGCTACACTATTGATGACAAACAGCTGGAGACAGCATCTGCCATAAAATATCTAGGTGTAACTACCCAGAGTGACCTTAAGTGGAGTGACCTTAAGTGGAGTGACCTTAAGTGGAGTGACCTTAAGTGGAGTGACCTTAAGTGGAGTGACCTTAAGTGGAGTGACCTTAAGTGGAGTGACCTTAAGTGGAGTGACCTTAAGTGGAGTGACCTTAAGTGGAGTGACCTTAAGTGGAGTGACCTTAAGTGGAGTGACCTTAAGTGGAGTGACCTTAAGTGGAGTGACCTTAAGTGGAGTGACCTTAAGTGGAGTGACCTTAAGTGGAGTGACCTTAAGTGGAGTGACCTTAAGTGGAGTGACCACAGTAACTCATCCACTAAGAAAGAGGCTTATAGGGTACTTGTTTGCCCAATTCGTGAGTATTGTTCATCTATTTGGGATCCCTCTCAGGAGGAGATAGAGAATATGCAATGAAGGGTGGTGCATTTCGTCATGGGATCGTTTAGCTGGCGAGAGAGCATTATGGAGATGCTCAACAAACTCCACTGACAGACGTTACAAGAGAGCTGTTGTGTATAGCAGAGAGATTTACTATTGAAATTTTGGGACAGCACTTTTCACATACATCTTGGGTATTGATCACAAGGAGAAAATTCGAGAAATTAGAGCCAATACAGAGGCTTATGACAATCATTCTTCTCACACACTAATCGTGAGTGGAACAGGGTTAGAAGGATCACATAGTACCCTCCACCCCACACTATTAGGTGGCTTCCAAAATATGATGTAGGTGTATTACTCGGCTGAGTGCTTTACCTGAGCCTCTAATTTTTGTATCAGAAAAAGTATCCCATACAGCAGTCAAGGTACAACCTTCAAACCACGTAGCAATTAAGGTGCTCTGTGATACCACCCCACTTTTCCCCCAAATGTAGACAATGCTGGTCTTCTTGGCAGCACCAACTCGTTTGAGGGGGGGATGCGTGAGTTAATAACACAACACAGCCCTGCATTTAATGGAGGGGTTCTGCAGATCTTTGAGAAGCTGAATGACTGCTCTCTCCAGCAGAGCAAAGCACGCTCTTACATATCCTGCGGGGTCTTGGTACCCCCTGCTGGGTTCACAAGTCGTGAAAGTGTGATTCGCTCATCGAAAGTGTTCTCAGTCACTACATTGTTCAGCTCAGGCATGGCATTACTGACAGTGACCTGATCAGTATTAGAGTAGTGGAAAAGACTGGTACTGAATGTAGACATACTATGATAGGAACAGGGGACTTTGTCCAGTTGTGTGGGACCATTGATGGTGGGGCTTAGCCATGTCGTTAGTGGGGCAAGGAGGGTATCAGATCCACATTGCGGGTTGCATGCATTCACTAGCACACATACATTCAGGGGCAAACCTATTGTTGTCTTCTGATTGTCAGTTGCTTAATCTATTGTTCTGCTAAGTAGCTTCTGACCCCCTGAAAATAATCCAGTCTTCATAGAAGCCCCCACCTCTCATCCACCCCTCCTCCTCCTCCTCCTCCTCCTCCTCCTCCTTCTCCTCCTCCTCCTCTTCCACCACCACTCCAGTAGTCCCCTCGCTGATACAAGCACACTTTTGATATAAATTTAATTGTCTAACTTATTAACTCAATCAATTGATTCCCCTCCCCAACTGAAAATCCCCCTGGCCCTCTCCTTCCCCACCCCAACCTGGAAATTTGCGGGAAAAAGACTCAGCTGATTGGCCACTTGGTGGGAAATCGATGGCTGTGTATGAAATGTTGTTAAAACAAATTCTGGCAGACAAGGCAACATGCAGAATACTGTTTATTTAAACAATTTATGTGATACATAGCGGTGTATGTAATATACTTTATTTATTTAAAAATTTGGTGGGAATGGATTGCAGTGTATAGAATATTGTTTAAATAATTTATAGTAGAACAGGCAATGTGTGGAATATTGTTTATTTAAACCATTAATGGAATACAAGGCTTTGTATGAATATAGTTTATTTATTTATTTGTTTATTTTGTAATAGGAAGACCGGAGCAGGTGACGTGGTCGGGGTTGTAGGATGTGGCTGAGTAGAAGAAGGTGGCTGTTTTTAGCAATCTTCCTCTTTATTGTTGGTTCTTCCATTACATTTTCCGGTAGCTCGGCCCCACCGCTCATGTTGTGGTGGAGACATGCTGATGCGCGGAGCCTGGAAACACGACGCCATGCTCGGTCAGCAGCTGTGCAGGTGGTAGGAGGTTAGCAGCACGAGACCCTGCCTAGCTCGCCCCCTGACGACGCTAGGAGTCACTGGTGCAGCAGCGTGCAATGCCCTCTGCCAGCCGGTCCTCAGGGACAGTGTCACTGATGAAGATGAATCAATGCCGACGCCCACCTCTGATGCCCTTAAATAGTGCAGACCGCTGCTGAATCTGCTGGTTACGTAGCACTGTGTTTATTAGAATGTTCTCGAAGAGTTGGCTAATGCAACTGTACCATGCACAGCCCTCGCCTGCGTAATTCTGCTAATGCTGTGTTCTGGCTGTTGATGGCTGCCATGCATGTACACACATACCGACGCTCGTTACAAAACTGTGTCACCTGCATAATGCGCTGGCCAGCCTTCATCCGCCGTCTGCCTTGAGGCTGGTGCATCACCCACTGAAACACACTAAATCACAATTTCGCACTATATTTTCTAAAAATATCCCCTTGTGCTCTACAATTTATTTAAAGAATTTCGGCGAAAATCGATTGCAGTGTATGAAATAGTATTTAAGGGGCTCCGGAACGCCCTATACTTGCAATGTTAAAATAACGCTTATAAATTACATCTTTCCTCACAAAGTATTTGAGGTAGGAAGTTGAACATTTTACAGATTATTTATTGGAATGTGTGCTACAACTTAACACAGGGATTTTACAAAATTTTAGTTCAGTTATTAAAGATGAATTTTTTTCAATTGTAATGAAAATTCACAACATTTTTTTGCAATTGTTTATTTATATATTCAAAAATATACAGATTTTTGGAAAAAGGCTGTGTTAAATTATGCAGAAGGTACTGTGTAACATTTACTGAAAGTTTGAAACAAATATGTTTGGAAGATCCTTAGAAAACATGTAATTAGTATGAGAAAATAAAAGTTTTGGGAATCGAGCGACAAAGATTGGATTAACTTTTTAGTGCATTCTAGGTCCATAGGATGGATTATCTTCATCCTCTGCAAACTCCTCCTCCAGCTTCCTCTTGTTCCTCCTCCTGTTTACTCTTGCTTGTATTTCTAGACTCTTCACAGCCCTGTCTGCAGCCTGAAGGCGTTCTTTGTCTAAAGCAAACACCGCTCGTTGTTGTGTTCGTAGATTTTGCTACCATTTTCTTCAGTTGCAGTTACTGCAACACTGTTCCAAAAGGTGGTCATGTATGAACACTTATCACATTTCAGTTGTATTTCACTAGCAAGTCCTACGTGCTTTATTATGGAGAGTTCCAGACCAACTTCACTACAATGAATACATCTTACACAGTTTGAAAAAATTCCTTTGAGAACCGACATATCAAATATTTCATTCACATCCGATTCGCCCATAAAACATTCATAGTTTTCACTCATTGAACCAAGCTTCTTCTGTGAAGTATTTTCTTTCCCACTTTGACTGCTATGGGCAGGTGTACTTGAGAGGTTAGGTTCACTCACTTGGTTATCGTCTTTATTGTTTACAGTAATAACACATACCTTTGGCTTTCCAACATTTCTCCTTTTCTTAAAAGCCTTCAGAGGATTTCTAATAACTTTACTTTTACTCATTATTATACTTCAACAAAACAGAGACTCAAGAAACAGAATTAATTACGAATATTTTCGAGATAACAACAGAGTAAATAAACATGAAACAATCGACAATCACACCAGCGATATATATTGAACCATCACAGGTTAGCCAAAACACATACTTTATCTCACATCACTAAAATGTACCTGATGAACACAGACGTTAATAATAACACCATTTGACAGCAGTTGAACAGCGCCACAGTGGGTCACGCCCATGTAGAACACATTTCAAAAAATTTTTAAAAATAGTTGTAGTCTTTGGAATTGAATAAATTATATATCTGTTAAAAGGTAATAGTCTGCAGATTCAGAAAACGCAAAAAAGTAAAAATTGAACTTTTCATGATTTTGAGCCTTTCCGGAGCCCCTTAAATCTTTTCTAGTAGAGAAGTCAAATGTTTGGAATATTGTTTATTTCAACTATTTATGGGACACAAAGCAGTGTTTGTTTATTTAATTAAAGAACTTGTCAGGAAATTAACTGCAGTGTGTAGAATAGGCCTACTGTTTATTTAAACAATTTGTGGAAATGCTGAGTGGTCTTAGTTTGTATTTGTAGCTGCAGTCAGGGATGTAAAGGCACTTTTTTTTTTTATTTTCCTCACTTTTCTAAGCATATTGGTGTCTAAGGATACACATGAATGTCAGAACAGATACATACCTAAAAGTTAATGAGATATTTCGATACCAACAACAGATTGTGAAACAAAAAACCCAGAATTCGAAACACTGTCCTACGGACGAGAAAAATGGCCAGAACTTTCCTTGAATTTTCGAATGCTGGCTGGAGATGCTGTAAAGCCTGAACCAGAGGTGGCTGGTCTGCTTGGACTTGGCCCTTAACACCCGAGCAAGGAAGACACACTCTCCCACGTCACGGAACTTTCTGTAGATACATTCCTCTGCCCCCATTTTGTTCGAAAAGATCTGTAGACACTCCAATGCCCACCTCCCCCCTTCTAAGGATGTCTAGTGACTCTCCGACGTCATGGACATTCCTGTGAATGGAGTGTTCTGATCGTTTCTTACTGAATTTACCCCCCCCCCCCCCACAAATGATTGTTGCTGGTGTGGGAGCACTGTACGCCGGTTTCTGCAGATTCAGAAATTATGAGAAGCTAAGCTGCAGAAAATTTTGTACGCATCCAGAAACACACATCTGTCATATTTTACTGACAGTTAAATCCTGAAAAAGTGGTTTACACATCATAAATAGAACGAGGTGTGGTATAATCGCCAACTTTTGTGTTCTCCTGCGTGTGTGTCTACCGTCAGGGCACCGCGAAGAAGATCAAAACCATCCATTATCGTAATTACAGATCACAATACTAAATGCCACCGACCTCGAAGGGGATATCTGCCTCCTTTGATTTTGCGGGCGCCAAACAAAACGTCAAGTGGCGGCAATCTAGTGACTGGGAAATTCCAGATTCACTTCCCGTCTCTCTCTCTCTCTCTCTCTCTCTCTCTCTCTCTCTCTCTCTCTCTCTCTCTCTTAAGAGGCCACTCCCTGTCTGTCTGTAATCAATCTCGAAACACGCCGACGAAGGTTTTCATTGCACCTCAGAGTATTGTGTTCCTATTGGCTAATGCTGGAGACAAACGGACAGCTGACATAGTTGTTGTTGTTGTTGTTGTTGTTGTTGTTGTTGTTGTCTTCAGTTTAGAGACTGGTTTGATGCATCTCTCCATGCTACTCTATCCTGTGCAAGCTTCTTCATCTTAGAGTAACTACTACAGCCTACATCCTTCTGAATCTGTTTAGTGTATTCAAGCCTTCGTCTCCCTCTACGATTTTTACCCTCTGCGCTTCCCTCCAATAATAAATTGATGATCCTTTGATGCCTCAGACTGTATCTTACGAACTGATCCCTTCTTCTAGTCAAGATGTGCCGCCAATTCCTTTTCTCCCCAATTCTATTCAGTACCTCCTCATTAGTTACGTGATCAATCCATCTAATCTTCAGCATTCTTCTGTAGCACCACATTTCGAAAGCTTCTATTCTTCTTCTCTAAACTAGTTACAATCCACGTTTCACTTCCATACATGGCTACACTCCATACAAATACTTTCAGAAAAGACTTACTGACAGTTAAATCTATACTCGTTGTTAACAAATTTCTCTCTTTCAGAAACGCTTTCCTTGCCATTGCCAGTCTACATTTTATATCCCCTCTACTTCGACCATTATCAGTTATTTTTCTCCCAAATACCAAAACTCAACAACTACTTTAAATGTCTCATTTCTTACTCTAATTCCCTCAGCATCACCTGATTTAATCCAACTACATTCTATTATCCTCGTTTCGCTTTTGTTGATGTTCAGCTTACATCCTGCTTTCAAGAGACTATCCATTCTCTTCAACTGCTCTTCCAGGTCCTTTGCCATCTATGACAGAATTAGAATGTCATCAGGCAAACGTCAAAGTTTATATCTCTTCTGTAGGGATTTTAATTCCTAATCCAAATTTTTTCTTTTGTGTCCTTTACTGCTTGCTCAATATACGGATTGAATAACATTGACGCGGGAACGTGTGGTACCTCCACTTACAGTCACTCACGTGCAGTGAACCGGCTGTATCGCCGCGCCCACGCACAATGTTCAAGGGAGAGGCTTGGTGACAAAAAACAACTAAAGCAATTTCGGGACAGGACACATTTATACTTCCTACCGTTACAATAAATGACAAATACCATTCGTCGCTAATGTCCATCCATACAGGTGCGTTGCACTGGCGGCACGACTCGATCACTGATCCCGGAGGGTATACACTCGAGTGATGAGCCGTGGCGTGACTGCATTGACCGAGCAAGACAAAAGGCTGCGTCACTGAATGTTCTGCTCCTGGCGCGATTGGGGGCGCCGTAACGTCCGCGAAAGAGTGAAAGACACTTTAACAGTATGGTACTCACTGTAGAACAGCAACTGCATTTACAACCACGCGTACACATTTACGGCAGAGTCATGTTGACTTGACGCACGTGGTCCACGGCAGGAGAACTGAGAGACGTGTGTCGTGTCGCGTCGACTAGCTCGCACTGTCCGCTTGCTTTTGTCCCCGTGCGGTCCGGCATGCCACACACTGTTGCCAAAATTCAGTACAGCTGCCCCTACTTGTGTCAGCAGTGCCATAGTTCAGCCCTTCATGCGTTGGACGGTGCTGCCGCCACACAGATACCCCCTTGGAGAGCGGAGCTCCGTAGCTGCGAAAATGTGGCGATCGTTCGGTGGCGCACATGTGTTTAAAGTTCGCGCGCTGCGTGATGGCAGTGCAGCAGCGTTGGTGGGGGTCGGTCGGTGTTGGAACGGCGGCGGCCTGTGACATCAGCGCGCCGGACGAGTGAACGTGCTGCGGGCGTGTCCTCGTGCTGTCGGCTAGTGACAGCGGCAGCAGGCACTGGCTGCAACTGTCTGTAGCAATGCGCGTGAAGGCATGCGTTGCAGGTCACTGGTGGCGACATCTCGAAGGCACTTGCGCGAGTGCGGTACCGTCGGAACTCAAACGCGGGTCCGGGAGCTGCTACGGACAAGCCGGGCAGTGTGGAGCGCTATGTCTGGAGCTCGATGGCGAAGCGAATGCGGTAAACTGGTGCAGATGCCGATTCGGCCTCAACGCCCGACACGGCGGAAGCAAAGCGACGCGAATGCGGGTCCAGGAGCTGTCACAAACGCAGGAGACGATGTCCGGGGCTTGACTGGAGTTACTGGCCGAAGGCACTTACAGCTGGAGGCCGGGTCTCTACAGTGGACAGCGGCTCGTGGGCGCTGGATTCTGAAGGCGTTCGGCGGCTCGGGCATGTGATTGCTGGTTTGGGTGTCGTGTCACGCTGGCGACGCAGCACGGCCGTTTGAATCGGACGCGGCGGCCGGCACGCGTGACATAGTCCGCTGGCGGCGCGGTGGGGGCGACCGATGGGCCTGTGGTGGGCGTGGTCCGGACGGCCATGCCAGCTACCTGGGCATGGTGTTAGGAGGCGCACGTGGCGGCACGATGACAGCAGGCTGCAGCTGTGCATCACCGGCAGCTCTGGGTGCGGGTTCCGTCTGACCACTGGCAGAGGGAGTGTCATCCATGATCAGATCTTCTGCCAGATCAAAGAAATGCTTCTCTGATGGAGCAGGCAAGACGTAGGCTGGTTTGACGTGGTCAACTGACACTGTCAACGGTTTCCTGTTGCACTTGATGACCAGCGTTTTGTCTCCTCGGGTGATCACGCGGTGCGGTCCACTGGAGGGCGGTCGGAGAGGTGGCTGTACTGTGTCGGTATGCAACATGACGTGCGTGCAGCACTGCAGGTTGGTGTGGACGAATATCTTCCCGGTGCCATGCTGCGTCGGTGCGTGCGCTCGGAGGCCGGCCATGTGAGTGTGCAAAAGTTCTGCCAGAGTGGGTGCCATGGCGTTGCGTGGGAGTCTTACATGTTTGACAAAATCGCCCGGGATTGTCAGAGATTGCCCGTAAACGAGGTCGGCAGGTGATGCGCTGATCTCCTCCTTCGGCGTGACTCGCAGGCCGAGCAGCACCAGTGGGAGCGCCTCTGGCCATGAGGGGTTGTGGCAGATTAGAGCAGCATTGAGAGTCTGTGGAACCGTTCGACCATGCCATTCGACGCCGGATGGTAGTTGGTTGTCCTGTGTAACCGAGTGCCACACAGTCTGGTGACATGCGTAAACAATGTGCAGTCAAACTGGCGGCCGCGGTCAGTTGTCACGTGACTGGGACATCCGAAACATGCCACCCAGGTGTCGACGAATGCTGTGGCGACGGTCTCGGCTGTGATGTCCGTTGCTTCCGGCCAGCGAGTGAAGCGGTCCACCATAGTTAGGAGATACTGCTTGCCGTGTCAGAGAGGAAGCGGGCCGACGAGGTCCACGTGAACGTGCGCAAATCGGCGTGTTGCGTCCGGCAAGGTGCCCACAGGTGCGTGGGTGTGCCTCCAGATTTTGGCGCACTGACATGCGGTGCAAGTGCGTGCCCATTCGCGACAGTCCTACCGAAGCCCGGGCCAGAAGAAACGTGCAGCCATGAGCGTCGCAGTGGTGTTGGTGCTGGGGTGTGACAGTCCGTGGACATGGTCGAAGGCACTGTGCCGGAATTCCTCCAGGAGGAATGGTCGGTGTGTGCCGGTTGAGATGTCACACCAAATCTTCCGTGTGGAGCCGGGGACAGGCACCAGCTCCAGTTGCAGGCCGCTGGAAGTGTACTCTCCTGTACTTGGGCCATGTCTTCAAAGTTCACAGGGTGTGAAATAATGGCACACACTCGGGACAAACAATGAGCGACGATATTGTCTATCCCCGAAATCTGTTGGATGTCTGTCGTGAATTGCGACATGTACTCTAACTGCTGGACTTGGCGCGGTGAACACTTAGTGTGGCTGTTCTCAAACGCATGGGTAATGGCTTTGTGGTCGGTGAAAATGACGAATTGTCGGGCTTCTATGGACGGTCGGAAGTATTTCGCCGCTGCGTACACTGCAATCAACTCTCGGTCATAAGCGCTCCAAGCACGTTGCGAATCAGAAAGCTTGTTAGAGAAAAAAACCGAGAGTCGGCCAACTCCCGCCGACGCACTGTTGTAACGCTGCACCGATGGCAGCCTGGCTGGCGTCCATGACTACGGCTAAGTCCGCGTCATGTACCGGGTGCGCGAGAAGCGTCGCTTCCACGAGACTCATTTTTGAGTCCGTGAAGCTCTGCTCCATTGCATGTCAAATTCACGAAGGTTTTTCCTTTTGAGGTAGGACCTTGTAACGCCTTAGTCAGCGGCTCTTGCATGGCTGCTGCATTGGGCAGATGTTGACGATAAAAGTTCAACATGCCGAGGTAACGTCATAATTCTTTGTGCATCTGTGGAAGCGGCGTGTTCAGTATTGCTTTCACTTTCTCAGGTAGCGGTGTCGATCCGGTGGACGTAATTAAATGGCCGAGGAACTCGATTTCCGTCACACCGAACTCGCATTTAGCGGGCTTAATAACGATGTTGGCTTCACTCAGGCGCTGAAAGACGGTCGTTAAGTGGCGGCGGTGGGCGGTGGAGTTCGGGCGACTTGGAATACACCAGGATGTCGTCGAGGTATGCGAAACAAAATGGCAAACTTCACAAGACGCCATCCAGGAACCACTGCCAAGTCTGGGCAGCATTCCGAAGACCGAAAGTCATAAACAGGCTTTCGAAAAGCCCAAAGGGCGTTACGATGGCTGTTTTTTCGATGTCTTCGGGCGCCACCGGAATTTGGGTGTACGCCTTTGCACAGTCTATCTTGCTGAACACCACGCAGCCCGCCAAGGCGTAGCTGAAGTCTTGAAGGTGTGGGACTGGGAATCGGTCTGGCACCATTCGCGAATTAAGGGCGCGATAGTCCTCACACGGGCGCCACGAATTGTCTTCTTTGGGCACTAAATGCAACGCCCATGCTTGATGGTCGCACGATGCCTTGCCGCAGCATGGCCTCGAACTCTGCCTTTACTGCTGCAAGTCTGTCAGGCGCGGGTCGACGTGGGTGACATGATGTGGGGGGGGGGGGGGGGTCCGTGTGTGCTTATTATGTGGTGCACCGTCGAATGTTTGGTGTCTCTCAGTGCACCGGCTGGGCGGGTGAGGTCGGGGAATTGTTCAAGGATGTCAGCGTACAGTGTGGGGCACTGCATAGGTTTAACACTGTAGTATGCAGCCTGCCGGCACTGTCCCGCTATCTTTAAATTCGTTGTCTCGTCGATGAGCTGCCTGTTTGCGATGTCGGTTAGCAGCCCATAGTGGCCGAGAAAGTCTGCACCCAGGATCGGCTCATTGACATCGGCCACGGTAAAAGTCCACGAGAACACGCGACGTAGGCCTAAACCTATATTGCGGCTGTGTGTGCCGTAAGTTTTAATAGCAGAATTGTTCGCCGCTGTAAGGCAGAGTGCCTCGGCCCACCTGCGGTCTCGTAACGTAGAACGGGGGAATATCAAGACGTCCGAACCCGTGTCGACGAGGTACCTCACGCCTGCCCCCCGTTCCGCAACAAACAGATGCTTCGATATCACACTGCAGCCAGGTGCGCCTAGGTCCGGTCACAGCTGGCGTTTGGGTGCAAGTAAGGAGCGCGGCAGCTGGTTGCGTCGTTGCCGAAGCGGGCGTGGTACCAGCAGTAGCCGCTTTGTACGTGCTCTGATGTCTGTGGGGTACCGTTGGAGCGGCTGTTGCTGCATTGCCGGCTGCACGAACCGTGCCGCCTGTCACCCGGTCTGCTGCCGCTGCGGCGCGTGCTGCCCTCTTGCTGCGATCGCGCCAACCGTGCGACTTGCGTGGAGAGAGCTGCCACCTGTGCGGTCAAGTTTTGCACTAGCTGGTGCAGGTCGGCATCCGATGCGGGTGCGGAAGGCGCGTGCCGCCACGGGTGGGGGGACGGAGTCGTAAGCTGCCGCAGCCACAGTGCTAGACGCCGTTGTCAGCGCGTCGTGCACCCTGTCAGCCAAGTTAGCGACGGCATCCAGCTGCATCTCCGTCTGTGTGGCTATCACTGCCTGCACCTGAGCTGGGAGGCTGCACACCCAGATAGTGCATAACAGCGATTCTGGCACCATATCGGACTGTGCAAGGCTCCACAAGTGGCGCAGGAACTGCAAGGGCCTCCGATATCCGCATTCCTCTTGCCGCAGTAGTTGGTGCACTCGTTGTTCCTCGGACGACGAAATCCGCCTGATCAGCTCTTCCTTGAGCCGTTTGTAGCTTGACTGCGTCGGCGGGGCGGTGACTATATCCCGCACTTCGGCTGCATAGTTCTGGTCCAGCTGGCACACTACGTGCCCAAATTTCGCCAGGTCACAGGTCACGTGGTTGCTCATAAATACCGCCTCAACTGGGCTGAACCACATTACAGGGTCGCGCGGCCAAAAGGGAGGCAGCCTGATCAATGCCCGTCCAGTGCTTGTCGGCGTTCCGGCGGTCGTAGGAGGCGTCGGTGTGGCGGGGATTTGCGCGCCAACATTGTCCTGAGCAGTCCGCGATCAAAACATACGCGCACAAGAACAATAGAAAAAAAGAGTTAGTTAAAAAAAAAAAAAATTACTACGGAGCACTGTTCGGCGCGGGCGTATATGCGCAAGCCTACTCGCGGTTCCACGTCTCTCGTACCGACGAACGTTCGTCACCACGTGTTTTTTTTTTTTTTTTTTTTTTTAGCCTCAGATCACGTCGGGGTCACCAGTGAAGCGGGAACGTGTGGTATCTCTGCTTACAGTCACTCACGTGCAGTGAACCGGCTTTATCGCCGCGCCCACGCACTATGCTCAAGGGAGAGGGTTGGTGACAAAAAACGACTAAAGCAGTTTCGGGACAGGACACATTTATTCTTCCTACGGTTGCAATAAATGACAAATACCATTCGTCGCTAATGTCCGTCCATACAGGTGCGTTGCACTGGCGGCACGGCTCGATCACCGATCCCGGAGGGTATACACACCAGTGATGAGCCGTGGCGTGACCGCGTGGACCGAGCGAGACAAAAGGCCGCGTCACTGAATGTTCTGCTCCTGGTGCGACCGGGGGCGCCGTAACGTCCGCGAAGGAGCGAAAGACTCTTTAAAAGTACGGTGCACACTGCGGAACGGTGACTGCGCTTACGACCGCGCGTACGCATTTACGGCGGAGTCACGTTGACTCGACGCACGTGGTCCGCGGCGGGAGAACTGAGAGACGTGTGTCGGGTCGCATCGACTATCTCGCACTGTCCGTCTGCTTTTGTCCCCGTGCGGTCCGGTGTGCCACGCACCGTTGCCGAAATTCGGCGTAACGGTACAGCTTCCACTACTTGTGTCGGTAGTGCCGTAGTTCAGCCCTTCGTGCGTTGGACGGTGCTGCCGCCACAACATCGGGGATAGGCTACAACCCTGTCTCACCCCCGTTCTCAACCACTGCTTCACTTTCGTGCCTCTAGTCTCTTATAACTGCCATTTGGTTTCTGTATAAATTATAAGTAGCCTTTCACTCCCTGTTTTTGACCCCTGCCACCTTCAGAATTTTAAAGAGAGTATTGCAATCGACATTGTCAAACGTTTTACGTCTACAAATGCTAGAAACGTAGGTTTGCGTTTCCTTAATTTATTTTCTAAGGTAAGTCATAGGGTCAGTATTGCCTCACGTGTTCCAACATTTCTACAGAATCCAAACTGATCTTCCTCAAGGTCGGCTTCCACCAGTTTTTTCTATCGTCTGTAAAGAATTTGTGTGTTAGTATTTTGCAGCCGTGATTTATTATACATAGTTCGATAATTTTCACACGTGTCAACACCTGCTTTCTTTGCGATTGGAATTATTATATTCTTCTTGAAGTCTAAGGGTATTTCGCCTGTCTGATACACCTTGCTCTCCAATTGGTAGAGTTTTGTCAGGGCTGGCTCTCCCAAGGCTATCATTAGTTCTAATGGAATGTTGTCTACTCCCAGGGCCTTGTTTCAACTTATTCTTTCAGTGCTCTGCCTAATTCTTCACGCAGTATTATATCTCTCATTTCATCTTCGTCTTCTTCCATTTCTATAATACTGGCTCAAGGAAATTGCCTTTGTATAGACCCTCTACGTACTTCTTCCACTCTCCTGCCTTCCCTTCTTTGCTTACAACAGGTTTTCCGTCGGAGCTCTTGATACTCACGCAAGTGGTTCTCTTTTCTCCAAAGGTCTCTTTTATTTTCGTGTAGGCAGTATCTATCTTACCCTGAACGATATACACTCCTGGAAATGGAAAAAAGAACACACTGACACCGGTGTGTCAGACCCACCATACTTGCTCCGGACACTGTGAGAGGGCTGTACAAGCAATGATCACACGCACGGCACAGCGGACACACCAGGAACCGCGGTGTTGGCCGTCGAATGGCGCTAGCTGCGCAGCATTTGTGCACCGCCGCCGTCAGTGTCAGCCAGTTTGCCGTGGCATACGGAGCTCCATCGCAGTCTTTAACACTGGTAGCATGCCGCGACAGCGTGGACGTGAACCGTATGTGCAGTTGACGGACTTTGAGCGAGGGCGTATAGTGGGCATGCGGGAGGCCGGGTGGACGTACCGCCGAATTGCTCAACACGTGGGGCGTGAGGTCTCCACAGTACATCGATGTTGTCGCCAGTGGTCGGCGGAAGGTGCACGTGCCCGTCGACCTGGGACCGGACCGCAGCGACGCACGGATGCACGCCAAGACCGTAGGATCCTACGCAGTGCCGTAGGGGACCGCACCGCCACTTCCCAGGAAATTAGGGACACTGTTGCTCCTGGGGTATCGGCGAGGACCATTCGCAACCGTCTCCATGAAGCTGGGCTACGGTCCCGCACACCGTTAGGCCGTCTTCCGCTCACGCCCCAACATCGTGCAGCCCGCCTCCAGTGGTGTCGCGACAGGCGTGAATGGAGGGACGAATGGAGACGTGTCGTCTTCAGCGATGAGAGTCGCTTCTGCCTTGGTGCCAAAGATGGTCGTATGCGTGTTTGGCGCCGTGCAGGTGAGCGCCACAATCAGGACTGCATACGACCGAGGCACACAGGGCCAACACCCGGCATCATGGTGTGGGGAGCGATCTCCTACACTGGCCGTACACCACTGGTGATCGTCGAGGGGACACTGAATAGTGCACGGTACATCCAAACCGTCATCGAACCCATCGTTCTACCATTCCTAGACCGGCAAGGGAACTTGCTGTTCCAACAGGACAATGCACGTCCGCATGTATCCCGTGCCACCCAACGTGCTCTAGAAGGTGTAAGTCAACTACCCTGGCCAGCAAGATCTCCGGATCTGTCCCCCATTGAGCATGTTTGGGACTGGATGAAGCGTCGTCTCACGCGGTCTGCACGTCCAGCACGAACGCTGGTCCAACTGAGGCGCCAGGTGGAAATGGCATGGCAAGCCGTTCCACAGGACTACATCCAGCATCTCTACGATCGTCTCCATGGGAGAATAGCAGCCTGCATTGCTGCGAAAGGTGGATATACACTGTACTAGTGCCGACATTGTGCATGCTCTGTTGCCTGTGTCTATGTGCCTGTGGTTCTGTCAGTGTGATCATGTGATGTATCTGACCCCAGGAATGTGTCAATAAAGTTTCCCCTTCCTGGGACAATGAATTCACGGTGTTCTTATTTCAATTTCCAGGAGTGTATGTCTCTGTCGATCCCATTTTTGAGACTTAGTATTCCTTTTCGCCTGCTTCATTTGCTGTAATTTTATATCTTCTCTCATCAATTAAATTCAATATTTCTTCTGTTACCCAAGGATTTCTATTAGCCCTCGTCCTTTGACCTACTTGATCCTCTGTTGCCTTCACTATTTCATCTCTCCAGGCTGCCCAATCCACTTCTATTGTATTTCCTTCCCCCATTCTTGTCAATCGTTCCCTAATGCTCTGTCTGAAACTCTGTTTAATCTCTGGTTGTTTCAGTTTATCCAGGTCCAATCTCCTTAAATTTCCACCTTTTTACAATTTCTTCAGTTTTAATCTACAGTTTGTAACCAATAGGTTTTCATGAGAGTCCACATCTGTCCCTGGAAATGTCTTGCAATTTAAAACCTGTTTCCCAAATTTCTGTCTTACCGTTATATAATCTATCTGAAACCTTCTAGTGTCTTCAGGCCTCTTCCACGTATACACCCATCTTTCATTATACTTAAACCAAGTGTTAGCTATGATTAAGTTATGGTCTGTGCAAAATTCTACCATGCAGACTCCTCTTTTATTCCTTACCGCCATTCCATATTCAGCTGCTACCTTTCCCTCTATTCCTTTTCCTACTATCGAATTCCAGTCCCCTGTAACTATTAAAATTTTCGTCTCCTTTCATTATCTGAATAGTTCCATTTATCTCATCATACATTTCTTCAATCTCATCATCCATGGAGCCAGTTATCATATAAACTTATACTACTGTGGTAGGCGTGGTCTTTATGCATATCTTGGCTACAATAATGCGTTCACTATGCTGTTCGTAGTAGCCACCCCCTTTTCTATATATTTTAATTCATTATTAAACCTACTCCTGCATTAACCCTATTTGATTTTGTATTTATAACCCTGTATTCACCTGACCAGAAGTCTTGTTCCTCCTGCCACCGAACTTCACTAATTCTCATTACATCTAGCTTCAACCTACCCATTTCCCTTTTCAAATTTTCTATCCTACCTGCTCGATTAAAGGATCTGACATTCCATGCTCTGATGCGTAGAACGCCAGTTTTCTTTCTCACGATAACTACATCCTCATGAGTAGTCCCTGCCTGGAGATCCAAATGGAGGACTATTTTAACTCTGGAATATTTTACCTAAGAGGACGCCATCATCATTTAACCACACAGTAAAGCTGCATGCCCTCGGGAAAAATTACGGCTGTAATTTCCCCTTGCTTTCAGCCGTTCGCAGGGCCAGCACAGCAAGGCCGTTTTGGTTAATGTTGCAAGGCGAGATCAGTGAATCATTCAGGCTGTTGCCTCTGCAACTACTGAAAAGGCTGCTGCCCCTCCTCAGGAACCACATGTTTGTCTGGCCTCTCAACAGATACCCCTCCACTGTGGTTGCACCTACGTTACGATTATCTGTATCGCTGAGACACGCAAACCTCCCCACCAACGGTAAGGTCAATGGTTCATGAGAGGAGGCTGACGCAGTTACGATATAAAAAATAGAGATTAATAATCCATTTGCACTACCCTATCAACTTAATAATTTAGCAATTTACAAGAGTCACATTGAATGCTTAAAACACTCTCTTCCACTTTATAATGAACATTTTCCTTAATAAAACATATTTTCGAAATTTGAGAATCACACGCAAACATGGTGCAAATCAAGTAATGAAATTTCCATCACGAACAGATTGTAGCGCTAATTAGATCGGAGATCCTATGTGCTTCGACGTTTGAAAACCCAACACCCTGCATCACCATAACATTTCCACTGAACATTTCAGGTGAAAAATTCCATCCGATTACATAAACTCGTGTTCAGAAAGAACGTGCTGTTCACCGACTGGCAGGAGCCACTGTCGCGTCATCCGCTGCTGGCACACACATCGCACGAACTCGCGACCGCCACTGAGAAGAGACCCGCACACGTATCGGCTCTGCCAGCAACTGCAAGCCCATCCCCCGGCATCCACACGCCCGCCATACCGAACGCTCAGAGGTCACAAAGTTTGTCACCGTGCAGTCAATTAATCACTTAAAATCGGTACAGCGCTAATACCTGTCATTTTGAATCTTCTCACGCAACGCACCTGTCCGCTTCTATCGCCGCTCAACCAGCACACTGGTCACTTTGCTAGCCTCTGCTGCCATGGACAAGATAAGACAGGTCGGCGCATTCTTTGTACCTAACTGCCCGTGACAGACTGAGCTAATACCTTATTTCCGATCCCCGACTCCTCCAGACCACTTCTGCCCTCGTACACTGTGAAACAAAATGCTGCAGCTTAGATGAATACTGTAGTTCTAACCAATTCTGCCCAACAGAGACACCCCAGTTCAAAAAATCCACGTTACCCAATCCGATCCAGCTATGTTGTTGACCATACATCTCGAATTACTCAAGCGAAATGTAGACTTCTCCCTTTTATGCAAATTATTTTCAAAGACAGAAGATATCTGGGCGTACACGCGTTTTCACATCGCCAAAGTATCGTTACATGTTGTGAAAATCCCGTAACAGTATGGCCTAGGCTACATTTTCTGTACGCATTTTCTCATCAGGCAGAAAAAAGTCCATTCTAATCAGCTTAATATCGGTTACGTCATGCATCACAGGACCCATTTTTGGCTCATGATGCAATGCTGAGATCTACCTCTGTCACAGGATGCCTCCTCATTTTCGTACTCCCTTACAGTAGTTACACGCTTCAACACATACAAAGTCTCTTAAGATAACAGCACAGAGAAATTATAAATATCAGGTTTATACTAAGTATCAGTTTATAAATTCGGTAATACTTCTGATTTTATTACGATGGTCGTCTCTCCGTGTGTAGGTGGGAGATTGAAATTCTGTTAAAAGATATCACCACAGCGCAGAACAATGCTTAATTACCACTCCAGCTCAAGATTCGTTCTTCACACCCTAGACATCACTTCCACTTGCCAAGCGGCATGTTATTAATATCAACTTGATAGGCTAATTAATGAAACTGATCATTAAAGTCTTTTTGCATGACGAGTATTATTTTTTTCAACATCTGGATTACACTCACGAGGTTCCTGAAATGGGAATCCTTAGAGGGAACAGATCCTTATCGAGGAACAGATATTTGAAGCTGACCGCAGTAGGATTCTACCAGTAGCAACATACATTTCGCTTAAGGTCATGCTATTAAAAACCCGATCACAACGACTATGCTACTGCCACTCTGCACAAAAAGCGGTCTTGGTTCTACAGGTATACACACAAGGGTCGGTGATAGCGTTACCCTTTCTGGTAGAAAGACTGTCTGTGATTTTGAATGAAGTCAATCCATTCAACCGTATACTTTATTGGATCTTATGGAGACGCCTTTTAATCATTAAAGCCAGTGGTAAATCATATTTGTGCCATTCTCATATGGGGGGCAACTTTTTCAAACCTATCTGCTAAGGACTGCATGCAACAATATTCCAGCATGGTTTTAGACGATCCCTCTGCATCTTGTAACTGTTACTTAGTCTCTGCTTGGGCTCCCTTCAGCTTTGTCCATATGATCGCACCAGTTTAAATCGGAACTAAGCAGAAGTCAGACAGTGCTACACCTAACACCCTCTGCATCCCTTGGAGAAACAGGGCGAGCTGAGTTAGCGCTAAAAGATCATGCTTTGACCACTCGTAGGGAATGGGAACATGGTGTCGTAGCTCCACCAACTATGTACAGTGTGTAAGACCAGCACTTAGTAAAGCTTTCTCCTGCTGCATTAGGTAGTAGAAGAGACAGTATGGCGTTTCTTATCAGAAAAATTTAGGAAGACTGCACATCATACCAGAACTGAAAGAAGGATGTGGATTTTTGCTACCACATTGCAGTGCATCTCCAAACTGCATACAGATACTGCACTCTGAAGGGGATCTGCGGCCCTCAGGGTTCTTACATGTCTGTCACCCAAAAATTCTCTCTATCTTCGTTATTTTGTAGCATCCAGTTGAGAAAAACTACGAACTATAAAAAGTCTACTAATATCATCCAGTAGAGCACCTAATAAGATTTTGCAACATACCTGTCTTCCAATACATGAGGAAACAAACACCATCTGTCTGCTTGCATCGAGCATATGTGGTGATCCCATTAAATATACATTTATTTGTCCTCCCAAGCGGGAGACCAGTGATCCAAGTCGCTTGCACAAACCAGTGTGTAAAGTTTCGTCACCTGTACTGTAGGAGGACCATATCCCACAGATTATTGCTGACAATAGAGGGTCCCTGTGCTGTTGTTTGATGTATTGTTTTCTTCTGAGTTAACACATTCAAGCAGTGTACAGCTTTGTACACAGCCGTAATTTTTTTTTTCTCCACCACTACCTTGAGGACTGTGGCAACTGCTAAACAAACATTAAAATGTTTTGATCCATTTGCTCAGACTGAAAGCTGGACATTGCATGCTTTAAATTATTTTGCTGCTGCTCTCCCAAGAAACAGGATGGTTGAAATAAAAGATGGAGGGGATGTTTCTTATTGAAAAAAATGGGGAATACATCGCAATATGTGGAAACTGGAAGAGTCCACATTTAGTCTCATCTTCCACAGTGACTGGGGGGGGGGGGTTAGCAGATGTGTCGGTGCTCAATTTCGAATGATTCTTCATGTTGCAGTCATGTACACAATCACTGTTTCAGTGCATGTCATCCCCAGAAGGTGGTGCTCCCAGTAAGACATTCCCTCCACGTCAAACAAGTGGTACCAGTCAATGTTTATGTGGTAATTAACAGTGTACCAATGGATGGATGGGTTGGAACAAACACTGTTGATCAGCATCACAGTTGATATTGTGATCAATTTTACCAGTTTTTTCGTAAGTTCAATGCCAATCAATGACATGGCAGCATGCTTCCCAATTTCTGTATGATCGCTAAACCTTCCCTCCACTGCTCTGCGTGTACCGTATACTAGTACCATATAAGTATACCAGACGGCGTCCTATACCGATCTACATAATTCTAGCACTTGAGTCATAGTGTATAATTTTAGATTACCTTTGCCTATTTTTCCCTATGCAGATCGGAGTGACAGAGCATCTTCCAAACTTTCGATAAAGTTAGAGATTGGTAGATTTCCCCACGTTGTCTTTGACCAACCCTGCCTGCAACACTGGCAGAAATTTAATTTGCAGCTGACCGGAAAGAGGAGGGTAATATGGACGCTACATTTTACATGTGGTGAAGGAATAGAATGATCAGAGTCCGCAACTGCTGTCGAGTGAAGACTTTTCTGCACCAGGCTTTCTCACATCCCTCATTCAAGTGCACAGCCTCCCTACAGATGGGTGCATGCCGAGGAAGTTAGCACCCTTTATCGCTGTGTAGTAGATATGAGAGTGTTGTGATGATATAACAGTCAGTTAAGAAGAAACGTCTGTTTCATGCTTGATGAAGCTCTAGATGGTTGTAGTTTGAAACATTATGCGTAAAACAGCTGTGCTATCTTTCCTGAAGTCATTTTCTGGCGTTTGGTGTCCATACCAAGAAGATACAGAAAAGAGAGAAGTGGTCATGAACATATACACATTATTAAACCTAAATGGTTCAGCATTTAAACATGCTGTAATGCTAGAGCAGAAGTAATGACGCAGTGTTAGGTTGCATTGCTCATATGCGGGACAATATTACTGTTTCGCCTTGACGCCATGTCTCTAGAATGTCTCCTCTCTCCACTATTTAGACGTTTTTAACTAGCATCAATCTACTCTCCTCCTCCAGAATAGGCAATTTTTTTGATTTTACTCGCAGTTAGTGTCCCTACAGTTCATCACATCGATAATTGACGTAGCAACAAGATGGCACCGAGTGTAAATTGCGGTTGTATTAATTACCAGAATAAACTCAACATAAACGTTATGAAGTGATTACCACATAAAAAAATTTGATGTATATCGTGTTGATATGTGTATCGCGTGTTTTGTTATTTTTGTGTTTCATCACACTTGGTATAAATATTACACTTCATATGTCTAGTGAATTTATTCAACTTCCAAACCAAGTTCAGTAGGCCTGATGCTGGCCATCCATTTTAAATTATCTCCATCTTTCTTGACAAAGGTTGTGCACAAAGTTGCTAAGACAAAGCTCGTTTGTAATACACATTAATATAGTTCCATACCATACTTGCAAATCTGATAAAGCTTTGCAATTGCTAAATACATATGGCAATTGTATATATATGTAGTAGTCTCCTCTTTCCCTCACTCTCTTCCATTTTCTGCCCCTTCCCCTTTCTATCTCCTCTTCCCCCTCTATCTGACCTTGTTATTCATGTAAACTACATCTCTATCCTGAAATTAAGTCACTTAAAACGAATGGAAAACCGATTGTGATCATTAATATAAGGGGTACAGGAAAGACTTCTCAAGCTGCTGGATAATAATTTTAACGATAGTATTTCTCAGGTAGGATTGCCAAGTTTTAGATGATTCAGATTCCACAGTGGTATTCAAATTAACTCTGATGAAGAAAGTAAAATTGCGAACTGTTGTGTATAACATTTTTGTTTGAAATTATGTATACGGAGAAACAATACATGTGGCAGAAACAATTTGTCTAATGGTTTAATTGCTCTGGTATCTAAGTTAAGACTGACAGAGAAAGCAAACTAGCCAAACATTTTCATAACACAACATTTTCTTTCTTTCAGTCGGTCTGTGCAGAAAATCTGTGCATTGTTTCAAAAACTATATTGTCTACACCCGTCTGGCAGTTTGTAGAGTATCATGTAACAATTTGAAGTATGATTCTCAAGAAATTTTTGCTAACAACATTTCCCCTGCACATATTAAGTCTAATATATTTATATTCTAGATATATTTTACAAATGTATAGCTGACTCTGCCATTTATTTATTCAGATATCGTGTAAAAATTTTAATTAAATCGATCAAGAACTTTCAAACAATTTTTCTTGCAAAACTTCCTCTTTATGTATTACCTACATATTTGTGCCATATATTAAACTGTATGCAGCCTATGCCTACCTGAACATTTATTACTGCATCATGTAAAATTTTCAGTAATCAGAAAAACATTACAAGCCTTTTCATAACAATGCTATCCCTTTTATAATACATATGTATTTATATACCACATATATTAAAGAAATATGTAGGATATTGCCATCTGAATGTACTGTATGTCAAAGTATCATGTTAACATTTTAATTAAACTGATTAAGAATGTTTTGAGATATTTGCTAACGACTGTTCCCTGTGTCTGTGAAATCACATTAGATCATTGAGTAAATAGTTCAAAGAAATTATTGAAACTATTAAAGATTTTTACTATTAATATTTTCCCTACTAATATTTTCCCTACATATATTACATCTATATTTGAAAGTGTATCACCTTTGACCATCCAAAATATTGATGTATAAAAATGAGAAAACAATTGGTCAAGAACTTTTGATGTACTTACTACCAGCATTTCCCTTCTATATATTACATATCCACATATATTGAAGAAATTAGTAACCTATTTCGATCTGAAAGAATGTTAGTGTCATGTAAAAGTTTCAGCTACATTCGTTAATATGTAGTACATATATAAAAAACGTGCAGCCTATGTCTGTCTGAATTTTTGTTAGAGCATCGTGTAACAAATTTCAAACAAATTGTGGAAGAAATTTTTGACATTTTTGCTTATAACATTTCCCCCTTCTGTATTAGATACATATTTATATATCACATATATTTATTAGGTTTTTAGTGCCAGTCCATCTGACTGGAGTATAGCATAAAGAAAGGAAAGTCAAATCAGAACTTTCACAAATTTCCTATGTTTAGCAATCATGTAAAACACACACACACACACACACACACACACACACACACACACACACACGTGTGTACATGTTTGTGGGTGGGGGGGTGTGTGCATACACATGTTGTTTATTATATTTAAAAAAATACTTACCCTATGTCCATGTGAAAGTATATAGGAGTATCATGTAACAATTTGAATTAAATCAGTCACAAATCATTTTAGGTTTTAGCTACCAACGTTTCCTCTTAACCAGCAATGCCATTTGTGCTTAGTAATTACTGAATATGTATGAGAACTGGCTATACATCCGAATCCCATTTACTTCTGTCTCCCTCTTTGTCCATCGCCCCCCCTGCTGCCACCCCTTGCTGTCCATCTCATTCTGACCCCTCTGTTTTGTCGAACTTCACGTTCCTCCTCTCTCAATCCATTTCTCTCTCACCCCATATCTATATTCTCATGTCAGCTCTCTTTGACCTTGAATCTTCTTTATTGTTATTGCTAACTAAACTTCGTTAGACAAATAAATTCACATAAAATGAGTGGGTAAAGGGATTTCGATCATTAATACAAAGGGTATGAGGGATATGTCTACGTTAGATCTGTAAGGATAGTAGCTTCAATGACATTATTCCTCATAGCTTTATTCTTTGAACATGTAGGACTGCCAAGTTTTCGATAATTCTGAATCCACAGCGGATTCTAATCATAAGTCAATAACCCATAGCTAAAACATTCATCTTTCTGACTGCAATGAAGAAACAAGAACAGCACAGTCTGTGGTATAAAATTTTTGTTTGAAATTATTTATAATGAGACAGAATGTATGTGGAGTACATAATTTATCTAATGGTTTAAATGCCCAGATGACTTAGTTAAAACTGACTGCGAGAAATAAAATGAAACTGAATATTTTCAAGGCACAGCAGTTTCATTCTCATGATTGATTTTAACAGGAAATCTGTACATCACTGTTTAAAAAAATGTATAGGCTACATGTCTCTGAATGTTCCTAGAGTATTGTATAACAACTTTAAAAATGGTAAAGAATTTTTCACAATTTTTTGCTAACAAAGATTTCCATTTATGTGTTAAATTTGTATTTACATATTATATATAATTAAAAAAAATTGCTCAAGAACTTTTCAAGGTTTTCACTAACAACTTTTTCTGTTAGTGTATTGAATATACATATATTACCACATACATTTAAAAAGATATGTTGCCACTGTCATTCTGAAAGTTGAGTACCATGTATAAATAGAAATAAAATGGTCAAGAATTTTCTAAATTTTTCTAACAACATTTCCCATTTTCGTATTACATACATACTGTACTTATTACCATATATTAAAAAGTATTTATCCTTTGTCTGCCTGGATGTTAATCACAGCATCATGTAGACATTTTAATTAAATAGATCAGGAACAATTCGAGACTATTCCTAACCACTGTTTCATCGTTACATCTCTATGTATAGTGTATATTTAACAAACATACAGGCTACATCTGTGTAAATTTCATTGGAGCCTTGTGTAAATATTTAAAATAAATCAATCAAGAACTTCTTGAGACTTTTTCCTACATTTCCCCCATATATATCAATGTACATTATGTATCTAAAATGTATGTAACCTATGTCTGTCTGAGTTTATTGGCGTATAATGTAAAAATAGGAAAAAATGAGTTAAGAACCTATTGAGGTGTTTACTAACAAGATCTCCCTTTTATGTATTACATATATTTTTACAGTCAGGTGACAAAAATCATGGAATCGCGATACACACGTAAACAGATGGTAATAGTGTCGTGTGCACAAGGCGCAAAAGCGCAATGTTCTGGCATAGCTGTCATTTGCACTCAGATGAGTCGTGTGAAAAAGTTTAAACTGTTTATGGTCACATGAAAGGAATTAACAGACTTTGAACCCGGAATGGTAGTAGCATGAGACATTCAAAATGGAATGCCCCATGCAACTAGCCCGTGGGATGTCCCATTTGGAAATTGTTAGGGAATTCAGAACTCCCAGCTCTATAGTGTCATACTGGAGCGACCAGCTCATGAGATATTCCATATGGAAATCGTTAGAGAATTCAATACTACGAGCTCCACAGTGTCAAAGTTTGTTGACAATACAAAATTTAAGGCATTGCCTCTCACCATGGACAATGCAGTGGCCGAACAGCCTTCACATAACTACCGAGAGCAGTGGAGTCTGCATAAGTTGTCCGTGCTAACAGACAAACAATAGTGTGTGAAATACCCACAGAAATAAATGTAGGGTGTACAAAAAACGTATCCTTCGTGATCATAAAGCAGTTACTGCATCGATGACTTCAGCCGTAAATAGATATATTAAAAAAGTTAGGAAGATTTTTCTGTTTAGCGAAAGTGACAAAAAGCTGATTTCAGAGTACCTGACGGCTCAACACAAAAGTTTTGTCTCGAGTACAGATAGTGTTGAGGATCAGGGGACAAAGTTCAAAACCATCGTACAGTATGCGTTAGATGAGTATGTGTCAAGCAAGATCGCAAGAGATGGAAAAGAGCCACCGTGGTACAACAACTGCGTTAGAAAACTGCTGCGGAAGCAAAGGGAACATCATAGCAAACATAAACATAGCCAAAGCCTTGCAGACAAACAAAAATTACGCGAAGCGAAATGTAGTGTGAGGAGGGCTATGCGAGAGGCGTTCAATGAATTCGAAAGTAAAGTTCTGTGTACTGACTTGGCAGAAAATCCTAAGAAATTTTTGTCTTATGTCAAAGCGGTAGGTGGATCAAAACAAAATGTCCAGATTCTCTGTGACTAAAATGGTACTGAAACAGAGGATGATAGACTAAAGGCCGAGATAGTAAATGTCTTTTTCCAAAGCTGTTTCACAGAGGATGACTGCACTGTAGTTCCTTCTCTAGATATTCGCACAGATGACAAAATGGTAGATATCGAAACAGATGACAGAGGGATAGAGAAACAATTAAAATCGCTCAAAAGAGGAAAGGCCGCTGGAACTGATGGGATACCAGTTCGATTTTAGACAGAGTACGCGAAGGAACTTGCCCCCCTTCTTGCAGCGGTGTACCGTAGGTCTCTAGAAGAGCGTAGCGTTCCAAGGTATTGGAAAAGGGCACAGGTCATCCCCGTTTTCATGAAGGGACGTCGAACAGATGTGCAGAACTATAGACCTGTATCTCTAACGTCGATCAGTTGTAGAATTTTGGAACACGTATTATGTTCGAGTATGATGACTTTTCTGGAGACGAGAAATCTACTCTGTAGGAATGAGCATGGGTTCCGAAAAAGAGGATCGTGTGAAACCCAGCTCGCGCTATTCGTCCACAAGACTTAGAGGGCCATAGACACGGGTTCCCAGGTAGATTCCGTGTTTCTTGACTTCTGCAAGGCGTTCGATACAGTTCCCCACAGTCATTTAATGAACAAAGTAAGAGCATATGGCCTATCAGACCAATTGTGTGGCTGGATTGAAGAGTTCCTAGATAACAGAACGCAGCATGTCATTCTCAGTGGAGAGAAGTCTTCCGAAGTAAGAGTGATTTCAGGTGTGCCGCAGGGGAGTGTCGTAGGACCGTTGCTATTCACAATATACATAAATGACCTTGTGGATGACATCGGAAGCTCACTGAGGATTTTTGCGGATAATGCTGTGGTATATCGAGAGGTTGTAACAATGGAAAATGTACTGAAGTGCAGGAGGATCTGCAGCGAGTTGACGCATGGTACAGGGAATGGCAATTGAATCTCGATGTAGACAAGTGTAATGTGCTGCGAATACATAGAAAGAAAGATCCCTTATCATTTAGCTACGATATAGCAGGTCAGCAACTGGAAGCAGTTAATTCCATAAATTATCTGGGAGTACGCATTAGGAGTGATTTAAAATGGAATGATCATATAAAGTTGATCGTCGGTAATGCATATGCCAGACTGAGATTCATTGGAAGAATCCTAAGGAAATGCAATCCGAAAACAAAGGAAGTAGGTTACTGTACGCTTGTTCGCCCACTGCTTGAACACTGCTCAGCAGTGTGGGATCCGTACCAGATAGGGTTGATAGAAGAGAGAGAGAGAAGATCCAACGGAGAGCAGCGCGCTTCGTTACAGGATGGTTTAGTAATCGCGAAAGCGTTAGAGAGATGATAAACTCCAGTGGAAGACTCTGCAGGAGAGACGCTCATTAGCTCGGTATGGGCTTTTGTTGAAGTTTCGAGAACATACCTTCACCGAGGAGTCAAACAGTATATTGCTCCCTCCTATGTATATCTCACGAAGAGACCATGAGGATAAAATCAGAGAGATTAGAGCCCACACAGAGGCATACCGCCAATCCTTCTTTCCACGAACTATACAAGACTGGAATAGAAGGGAAAACCGATAGAGGTACTCAAGGTACCCTCCGCCACACACCGTCAGGTGGCTTGCGGAGTATGGATGTAGATGTAGATGTAGATGTAGATGTAGATGAGGCGAAATTTGGCGATAATGGGGTATGCCTACAGACGACTGACTCGAGCGCTTTTGCTAACAGCATGACATCCCCTGCAACACCTCACCTGCGCTCATAACAATATTGATTGGATTATATGCGACTGTAAAACTGTAGCCTTGTCAGATGACTTCCGATTTCAGGTGGTAAGAGTTGGAAGGGTTCGAGTTTGGCGACGACCCATTGACATAAGTTGTCAAAACGGCACTGTGCAAGCTGGTGGTGGTTCTATACTGGCGAAGGCTGTATATGCATGGAATGGACTGGGGTGTCTGATACAACTGTCTCGATCATTCACTAGAAACTGTTATGTTCAGCTACTTGGAGACCATAATCAGCCATTCTTGGGTTTCTTGTTCCCAGAAAATGATGGAATTTGTATGAATGGCAATGCACCATGTCACAAGGTTGAAGAATTTTCTGGACAGTTGTAGAGAAGGATTTGGTCACCGAGATCGACCATCATGAATCACATCGAATATTTATGGGACGTAAGTGGGAGATCAGTCTGTGCACAAAATCATGCACCAGCAACACTTTCATAGTTATGGATGGTGTAATGAAACAGGCTGTACTGGGTCATGTGGAGTACCCAACAGAGCAAGTTTCGTAGTATGTGATACACACTAAAACAGATGTTTGTGACATCTAGTGAATATGTGCATCAGTGTGAAGTAGTTGTAACGAAAATGTTGAACTGTGTCACAGACAAATTGATGTATGTTCTTAAGCAAGTAATGTAATGTACAGTTAGGATAAGTCATTACCACTTTCATATAAATTTCGGGATGTTTTGAAGACAAAGAACAAGTTCTGGAATCAGTGTTAAAGGTGTGTAAATGTTAGTAACATTTTTCATTCAGGTTTGTAATTATAATTCAATTCGTAAAAATTCGTTGTTTACCATAATACAAATTAACTTTGGAAATCATTAATTTTGGAAAATCTTAACATTTATGTACCTTTGCAAGTCAGGACAACATATTCTTACGGAAATCACCTACCAAAAATACTGAATTAAGCTCGTAAGTAATGTTTCTGGAAAAAATACAGCAAAATAGAGAAGATTCGTTTAAACTGGGGACACAACCTGATTTAGAAAGACAGTTTGTATCATAAATAATGTTATAAGAACGATTCATTAATCTTTTATAACACGATTTAACGATTTTGGGTTGTACAAAATTATTCCGCATTTTAGCCTTAAAATGTTATAAAAAATGATTTTGATCATTTGAATTGTAATTTTGATTTTTTAGAAATATTACCAGTTCGAAATTGTCTCACCAAATCGCATAACTAATTAAATTACGAAAAGATATTCGAGAATGTTTTGGATTGAATAACTGTATGTATGTTTAAAATTGCACTTGTAAAAGGTCGTTAATTTCGGAAATATGCAATACCATTGTACTTGTTTTAATTTCTACTAAAACTCCGTAAAGTCAGTTACTACTGGATTAACTTACTGCATTTGTAACATCAAACCTGAAATAACATAACAATGTCAAAGAACGTAATTTTTAAAAGAGAGCGGTTAGAGGACTAGCTGTTGCGTTCTGGTACCTGTAGTGTTGTGACAAATAAACAAGTGTTGCTAACAAATTAATTGCTGTACTTCTGCTAGTGACCCAAGACTTTCTGCAGCGAAGTTATCACCTCCAAAAATCTAAAACATGCTGTGCATCTGGATCTGGTTACGTTAGAATGGCTATAGAGGCAAATGGCTCAATATATCTAGATGGGGTTCAAACAACTGTAGTCATACCATATGAACTTGCTTCGCAGCATTGGGCAAAACGATGTCTGACACGATATTAGGAGGTATCCCGTGGTGTGGCCTGCAGCACCTCAGTATATGTACCACATATATTAAAAATATGTAGCTACTGCCTATTTGAACGTTTATAATGTAAAAATTTGAAGTAAATCGGCCATGAAATTTTTGAACTTTTCCTTAACATTCCCCCTTTATGTTTGTACATACGTTTATGTACCATATATATCAAAGAAATACATGCCCTATGTCCACTTGAAAGTATACTAGAATATCATGGAAAAATTTCATTTGAATCGATCAAGAATGTTTTTGTGATTAGTGTTAATAACATTTCCTCTTTATGTAGTAAGTATATATTTAGACACCATATATGTTTAAAAAGGATGTAATGTATGTCCATCTGAAAGTTTGTTGGAGTATAGTGTAAAAATAAGAGAAAAATCGGTGAATTTTTCCAGATATTTATTTAAGCTTGTATCGCTTGTGGTTGTAATTCGACCAGCTGAACAAGTGGGCGTGAACTGTGATGAAAAATACCATGTATCCTAAAGTGATATGGGCCATGTAAAACCGCATCTGCAATTTTAACCTTAGAAATAACCCATAGGAAGTGCTGCAAGTATTCTGAAAATAATTTTTTGATATCTCTTAAACTGATGGAACATCTAAATTGAGTCATTGAGTGTATTGGAAAGAAATTTTGTGTTAATGATAGCAAATTAATTTTTCTCTTATGAAAGCACAATGTGAACGCCATTATTTTCTACAAAGTAACTTCAGATGAGAAAGAAAGTGCGTTACAAAATCTACACTGCGAATTCTTCAAACTGCTATTACAGCTCTCATAATTATTTGGAATTACGTTCAGTGCACATTGAAGTCTATCTTTCGAGACAGCAATACGACTGTCATTGTCATTGTCCGCACTATTCCTATTACTTTGTCTACACAAAATTGCCCCTTTCTGGCTCTTTGTCTTTCAGTCCAACCCACTAGTTTTCTTGTTTGAGGTACACCGTAAACCAAATATAGTTTCTGTATAATGAGGGAAGTCATAGCTACTCAGAATAAAGAAACCAAAAATTGGAACGCTCCAAATTTTGTGGTGACGACGGAAAACGAGTACAAAGCTAGACCCGTTTACTCTTAGCTGAAAGTAGCGAAACAATGATACTAACGAACAGCGTTTGTTCTCCTCAATGGCGTCATTGCTATGTTTCGTTTTGCGTCTCTGAAAACATCAATGACACAGCATTTATGACATTGAAGCTATGTGGTGTGTGTGTGTTACTGCAAGTGAACTATCAGCAACAATTAAACATGAATGTCCGTCGAATACAGTTTCATGAAATGTTTTTACTTTGATGTTACATTTGTACAGTAGCACCTGATAAACACATAAAGCAAAAGTTGGTAGCACTACAATTTTCGATGTTCAAGTACTGGAGATTACAATGCATGATAGAGAAGGTATTAACACAGTTATGAATACGAAAGCATGTAATTCCTTTCACCACTCTTAATGGCTACATACACATTATTCTTTTTTCTTTCTGCATCAATTTCGAATTATATAAGTTTCACCGGTTTCCTTGTATAATTAATACATATCAAAAATCGGTACTTCAATTTCCATGTTCATGTATTAATATTATGTATATTAAAAATATGTAGTCCATATTTTTTGTAATGTATATTAGAGTACCATACAAAAATGTGAAGTGAAATGGTCATGACATTTTCGAAATTTTTGCTAACAACATTTCTCATTTATATAGTGTGTATGCACATAGTCATATTACTTGTCTTTATATGTATAGACGCATCTGTTCAAATGTTATTAGTGCAATGTGTGAGATGGTGAAGTAAATCGATCTAGAAATTTTCGAGATTTTTGTAAGGATATCTTATTTCAAATTTTCACATGATTTTGAAATTAATATGTGGATGGATATATCTACATATATATATAAATGTGTGTGTGTGTGTGTGTGTGTGTGTGTGTGTGTGTGTGTGTGTGTGTGTGTAAGTTCTGAAATTTTCTTACTAGCAATTTCGATAGTCTGTCGACTCATTTACCTCAAATGATATTCTAATAAAAATTCAGATGGACATAGGCTGTATATTGTTTAAATATATATATAATATATAAATAAATATATTGTCTACATAATATATAAAACACATAAAAATAAATAATCTATGCACAAATCTTTAACATAATACAGCGCTTCAGCAGCCCTTAATTGTTCAGAAAATAAGAAATTCAGCCTTCAGTTGCAAGGTAAAGTTTTATTAGTTTACCTAGGTTTCGATTTCAATAATGGTATCTTCCTCACAACCTATAAATTAACCGATATGGACATATGTTACACACTGAAATATATTATCAATCTAATGATTTCATAATAATGAAAATCGTGAGACCTACAAAAATTTAATTATTTTGAGGGCCAAACGTTGGCCGTGTTACAGAATAAAATTAAAACACTATAAAGACCCATAGTCATAAGATTATGTCTGTCAAAACTAAAAACATTAAGACAATGTAGACAGAGATACGCTGGGTCAGGAATAAGGGTCACACGTAAGCAACAAGGAAACTAGGCATCACGAGCAGTCCCGCAGCGAGTCTTGGCCAGCGGCCAAGTGCATGCGCGAGCGTAAGCGCTATAGACAGCTGTCTCAAAATTACTTAGAGCAAACGTAAACTATAAACAAAACGAAATAGGAAGCAGTTCTGCAAATGGACAAACCTACTTATTGGTATAGTACATTAAACAATTTGAGAACTAGCTAATAAATCAGGGCATGAAAATTCACATTCAAATATTATAATAAGAGGGCAAAGCCCCACTACAGTAACTAATAAATTAGTATGGGAAACACAGGCGTGCGAAGCATAAAACATATTGAACATAAAACAGGCAACTTAAGAAACACCTTAGCAACTAGGTGTCATTACCAGTATAATACAAAATAATAGAGGTACAATGTACAATCGTACTACAATAAAGAGACGAAGCAGATAGGAAACAGCATTGGCTGGTAGAAGCGGACTGTGGGTCAACTCCACTGGAGTAAAAGTTGAAATCTTTCGAAATAATTTCTACTTTTTGTTGCAGCTGATCATTAAGTAAATTTTCTCTATCAGTAACAAGATGTTTAAGAATTTGCGATTCTTCGTGGGTGTCTAACTTACATCCTTTGACCTCATTATACAAAAGTTCTGCATGTTTTAGAGGCTTTGGAGCATGGGCCATTTTGACAAGATGTTCAGCAAATGTAGATCCTCGTGTTCCATCACAGCTTTATTCGGCAGATGCTCTTTGAACCTAACAGACAGGGCTCTTCCTGTCTGGCCAATGTAATAACAGGGACATTCAGCACAAGTGACCTTACACACACCTGACAGGGATGGTTTATCAGTACCTTTATCAAGAGAATGGACTAAATTCTTTTTAAGGTTGTTGGTGGTAGAGTAAGAAACCTTAGACCCCAGATTTTTTAATAAACGGCCTACCTTGTAGGATACGTTACCTATGAAGGGAACTGATACGTATTTCGTTGCCTGTGGGTACCTGAACTGGAAAGGGTGGTAGCCTTCCTTCGTGTTATTTTGTTAAACAACTGTATCGCTACACTGGGATTACGAGGTGCATTCAAGTTCTAAGGCCTCCGATTTTTTTTCTCTGGACTGGAAAGAGATAGAAACATGCGCATTGTTTTAAAATGAGGCCGCGATCATTGTCAATACGTCCCAGAGATGGCAGCACCGTACAGCAGATGCAATTTTACCACCAGCGGCGAGAATGAGAATTGTTTTAAATACTTAAAATGGCGACGTTTTTCTTACTTGAACAGCGTGCAATCATTCGTTTTCTGAATTTGCGTGGTGTGAAACCAATTGAAATTCATCGACAGTTGAAGGAGACATGTGGTGATGGAGTTATGGATGTGTAGAAAGTGCGTTCGTGGGTGCGACAGTTTAATGAAGGCAGAACATCGTGTGACAACAAACCGAAACAACCTCGGGATCGCACAAGCCGGTCTGACGACATGATCGAGAAAGTGGAGGGAATTGTTTTGGGGGATCGCCGAATGACTGTTGAACAGATCGCCTCCAGAGTGGGCATTTCTGTGGGTTCTGTGCACACAATCCTGCATGACGACTGAAAATGCGAAAAGTGTCATCCAGGTGGGTGCCACGACTGCTGACGGACGACCACATGGCTGCCCGTGTGGCATGTTGCCAAGCAATGTTGACGTGCAACGACAGCATGAATGGGACTTTCTTTTCGTCGGTTGTGACAATGGATGAGACGTGGATGCCATTTTTAATCCAGAAACAAAGCGCCAGTCAGCTCAATGGAAGCACACAGACTCACTGCCACCAAAAAAATTTCGGGTAACCGCTAGTGCTGAAAAAATGATGGTGTCCATGTTCTGGGACAGCGAGGGCGTAATCCTTACCCATTGCGTTCCAAAGGGCACTACGGTAACAGGTGCATCCTACGAAAATGTTTTGAAGAACAAATTCCTTCCAGTACTGCAACAAAAACGCCCGGGAAGGGCTGCGTGTGTGCTGTTTCACCAAGACAACGCACCCGCACATCGAGCTAACGTTACGCAACAGTTTCTTCGTGATAACAACTTTAAAGTGATTCCTCATGCTCCCTACTCACCTGACCTGGCTCCTAGTGACTTTTGGCTTTTTCCAACAATGAAGGACACTCTACATGGCCGCACATTCACCAGCCGTGCTGCTATTGCCTCAGCGATTTTCCAGTGGTCAAAACTCCTAAAGAAGCCTTCGCCGCTGCCATGGAATCATGGCGTCAGCTTTGTGAAAAATGTGTACGTCTGCAGGGCGATTACGCCGAGAAGAAACGCCAGTTTCATCGATTTCGGGTGAGTAGTTAATTAGAAAAAAATCGGAGGCCTTAGAACTTGAATGCACCTCGTATATCCATTATTCTGAGCAATATTTTCGAGGACCTTTAATTAGTTCAGTAAACTGACTGGCGAAAGCGGAATGGAAAGGGCTCGATGGACACTCGAGTGAAAGAAGGCCATTTTATGGGCCCGAAGATGGGTGGAATCAGCTGGGATAACGTTGTCGGAATAGGTTGCTTTTCAAAAAATGTAGAAATCTATTTTAATGTCAATAATGGATAGAGTCAGATCGAGATAAACTAAGGTCCTATCAGCTGTCTCATTTTCTTGCGTGAAACTGATTTTTTGAAGAAGGTTATTGAAAGTGGTAAATAACAGTTCTAGGCCTTCATGGGAACCTTCAAACACAACAGCAAGTCGTAAGCTCAACGGAGCAGATGTTTTTTCGGAATTATCCAGACCTGGCAAATAATACAATTTTCTATGCGAGATAAGTAGATGACTTTCCTTTTATATAAATATGTTCTGTGTCGTTCAAAACGTGCAGCCTACGTCCATCCGGAAGTTTGTTAAATTGTTGAGTAAAAATTTGAGTTTAATTAGATCTAGACACTTTCTAGGGTTTTGGCAAAAACATTAAACTTCAATTTGTCTTTATACAGCAGAATATGGTGTAGATTACTAGATTCTACCTTGCATCATTTCACCTTGACACACTTTTATACAGATTCGCCAAACTCGCAAATTGAGCTTTACAATACTATACTACTCTTGATACATTTTGTTACACTGTTTTGCACGCCTGTCTGAAGCTACCATCGCTTGTGGCCTAAAAACTCGAAGGTGGCCCTTGGCCAACACAGGTGGAGGGGCAAGTTTCTTAGTGCCAGAAGCTATAGTCAAGACAGAGTAAGATGATCCCGACAACTCGCAGCTCTGTTGCCAGCTTTCATTTGCGAAGGACTAACGACTGCAGGAGAGAACAGTAGCTGCGTATCAAGCTATGGCAACACTGAGGTGTTAACATAGAGGCGTTTGCAAAATTGGGTTATGTTACTGTTTGAGGTCGGTGCATAAAGTTGCTGCGCCGAGTCCGCAACTTACGCCGACTCAACTATAGCTTCAGTTGTCACAGAAAAACGGGCACAATATGCATGACCAAGAGGCTGTAGGCACAACTTGCTCGCTGCTCAGCTAAGCTACAAGGATATTGCTTCGGCTTGGCTCAGCTCAGAATACTCTATCAATAACGTAACGTAATGATCGTATTAGTTATACACACATTAAAAAAGTTTTGAATCACCCCAGTTCCCAGAACTCCTGCAGATGGACGTTGGCTATGGATATTGTATCACAGATACAGTCCCGTTGGCTGTTCAGAGATGTCACTAAACCTGCACTAAGATGTAAACAACCATGCATGAGCAGCGCCTATTAGACGGATGGGTCCGGCAGACAATCAGTTCCAGTCATTCTACCAAGAAGGATGTACACGGCTCGTCTTGTCAGTAGTTCAACCATGCCTAGACGGTCAATACCGCGGTTCGATCGGGTCCACATTGTTACTTTGTGACAGGAAGGCCTATAAACAAGAGAAGTGTCCAGGCATCTCGGAGTCAACCAAAGCGATGTTGTTCGGACATGGAGGAGTACACAGAGACAGGAACTGTCGATGACATCCAAGGGCTACTACTACAGTTTATGACTGCTACCTACGGATTAAGGCTCGGAGGATCTCTGACATTAACGCCACCATGTTGAATAATGCTTTTCGTGCAGCCAGAGGACGTCGTGTTACGACTCAAGCTGTGAGCTATAGGCTGCATGATGCGCAACTTCCTTCCCAACGTCCATGGCGAGGTCCGTCTTTGCAACCACGACACCATGCAACGTGGTGCAGATGGGCCCAACAGCATGCCGAATGGACCGCTGATGATTGGCATCGCGTTCTCTTCGTCGATGAGTGTTGCATATGCCTTGAACCAGACAATCGTAGGAGATATGTTTGGAGGTAACCTAGTCAGGCTGAACGCCTTAGACACACTGTCCTGCGAGTGCTGCAAGGTGGAGGTTCCCTGCTGTTTTGGGGTTGGCATTATGTGGGGCCGACATACACCGCCTGTGGTCATGGTAGGCGCTGTAATGGCTGTATGATACATGGATGCCATCCTCAGACTGATAGCACAACCATATCGGCAGCATATTGGCGAGGCATTCGTCTTCATGGACAACAAATCGCGCCCCAATCGTGCAAATCTTGTGAATGACTTCCTTCAGGATAACCACATTGCTCGAATGGAATGGCCAGCATGTTCTCCATAAGTGAACCCTATCACACATGCCTGGGGTAGATTGAAAAGGGCTGTTTATGGACTACGTAACCCACCAACCGCTCTGAGCTATCTATGCCGAGTCGATGTTTAGAAGTGGAACAATCTAGACCAACAGTGCCTTGATGAACTTGTGAATGATATGCGACAACGAATACAGGCATGCATCAATGCAAGAGGACGTGCTACTGGGTATTAGAGGTACCGGCTTGTACAGCAGTCTGGACCACCACCTCTGAAGGTCTCGCTGTATGGTGGTGCAACATGCAATGTGTGGTTTTCATAAGCAGTGAAAAGGGCAGAAATGTTGTTTATGTTGATCTCTATTCCAATTTTCTGTACAGGTTCCGGAACTCTCGGAACCAAGGTGACACAAAACTTTTTTTGATGTGTGTATATGTTACTGAAGCGATGTTTCAGTTGCTGCCCCTGAATGCACGCCACTGATGTTTGAGTTAGTCAGAAGTCAAACAGCTGAAGGTTGCATGTACGGACGTGATTAAAATGAGTACTGTACCAAAGGGACTAATAGAGACCCGACGCATGCAGGCCATCTATTCACCATTTATTACATTATCGTTGATTGCCTACGAAATATTTATAGACGTTAATGTAATCAGTATATGTATTGTTACTAAAGTTCGTTCCGTACATAGACTGTGAGCATTGTGAGGACAGGAAGTACTGGAGTGCTACTACATTCCATGCATTAAAAATTAGTTTGTGGTAAGGTACGCAACTTTGACCGCTGAGTGATTAATTTCGGAGACACAGAAGTACATATTTTGTTGAAAATAGTCAGGGATATCACAGAGGGCAGATTATTTGTGCACACGCTATTCATATTATTCTGGTGCAGTACAATTTAAACGGTTTTTTCGACCAATACAACTCAAGGTACGAGTGTAGTCGTACTGGTGGGTGCGGCTGGAAGGCGAAGCTGAGCTCCTGCCGTATCACAAGTTATCAATATATCAGTTTTCTGTAACTGTATTTTCGTCATGCCTCGGATTTTACATTCTCGTAACAAATCTTAATTATATCTGGCGAGAAAACGGAATAAATCCAGTGTTCTCCTACTCTCTGAAAATGAGACTGTGGGGACAGCCCTTCCCTTTGGCCCTCTGTCGCTTCTGTTTCCCCTCTGAACAACTGTATTTCACATGCCTGTGCGTTAATCAGCACCACTCTGACTCTAGAATTGTAATTCTTTCTCTCCGCCACTCTCGGTAGTCATCCATTAGAATGTTATTCTTTCTCTGCTTCGAGATTATCAGTAGTTGCGGAGTTCGTGTTTGTATCCACTTGCCAGTAGTTCCACACTTACGTTATGTGGATGAACCGCGGAACAGTGGTATCGTACATTCACGCTCACTATCAGAAATCAGATTGTTACTTGTATATTGCTCTCTCAGGCCAGCTGCTATTGTGGGGGAATAGTACCAAGTTATTGTTAATTACTTCCACCACATGTTGTAGTTTCGCGGGATATTCCATCTGCGCCTGCGCCTAATAGCGCTAAGAATTGTTGCAGAGGCAGCAGTGGAGAACTGCTTCCTGCAGCACTGCTATTGCCATTATTGGGCCGCTTTGACTATCCGCCATTACTCGCAGCACCCTAGCTACATCCATTCTTGCTTCTAAGAGACTGTACTCTTTCTGGGTTGTTGTTTATTGTTCACGTAGCCCTTCTCGTGAAGTATGCAAATTCCATAGCTAGCTCCTGCATCTTCTTGATGTCAGAACTCTTTGCTCCATGTTTGATAACTCCTTATTATGCAATTACACTGTGGTTTTAGTGGTGTTTGCTGTTTCCTGTATTGAATAGTTACATATCTTCAGTGTCTGCCGTAACAAAAACTATTTTCAGAAAATTTCTTCCTGCGTCTAACCATCCTCTTCTTCTCTACGCTATAGCGGCCGTCACGAAAATAGGGACCTCAAGATCATCTCACTGTCCTACAGCATTCTCAGTTGTGATAATTTCAATTGTCAATAAAAATTTCGGAAAACGTGTTAAAATTTCCGTTTCTAATGTCGAATATGATGGATTATTTTCCAAAACAATTATTGCTACTTACTGTGAAAAAAACTAACGTTAAAAGAAACTTTGGAAGATTGTTGTTACTTCAAGCTGTCGAAACAACAGAACCACTGACATATTTTGAATGAAAATAGTACGTGCACATTCTGAGAGCTTAAGGATGCACGTGATACATATTTTATTGTAAAGACGTAAAAGAATTCCGAGATCAGAAATAAAATACCATAAGACATGTGAAACTGTTCTCCCTGTCTAACGGAAAGTGTGATCCCTGACGAATCTGCGTTCAGTTGGACCTTGTAGAAACTTTCAGCGAGAAGGTTGTTACCAACACGATGAAATCAACTGGTAACGTCTGAGACCACCGTACTGTATCGTGTCACGTATGAACGCATTTTATTTACGAGATAACCCGTGCGCGACAACGTTCGAATACTTTTATGCCGCCGCCACGCTTTTAGTTCCAACGGCTCGCCTGATGTGGCTGAGAATACTCGCTTTCTCACGAAAAATTTTAATTTGCAACTCTTACTGTCCCTTCGTCATAGCGTCCATCATCCAAATCGCCAACATACGCTAACACAAAGAACTAATTGCAGATACTACCAGGGCAATATTTACATTCATATCGAGCAAAATATATTTATGCGCGGGATTTAGTGAAATCCAAGTCTTATCAAAATAAACCACAAGACTACTGTCCTCACCGTACAGCAAGTGCATTTTAAATGAAACTTCCTTCTTGCTGCCACAAAAAATGATTAAATATGTGTGAGTTTCTAAGGGACAAAATTGCTGAAGTCATCGGTCATTAGACTTACACACTACTTAAACTATTCTAAGGACACACACACACACACACACACACACACACACACACACACACACACACACACCCACACACACAAGCCCGCGGGAGGACTCGAACCTCCGACGGGAGGGGCCGCGCAATTCGTGAGGTGGCGGCTCCTGCTGCAATGCATTAAAAAAGTTTGGCACTTATAATACTTTCTGAATGAAAAGCCAAATGAATGGCGAAGACAAATAATGGGGGTCTCTGGAACAGAATAATTGTTTCCACGTAGATCACTTTTTATTTTTGTAGCCATCAGATATTCTCCACTGTCATAATATCAAAGTACAGTTGCACACACAAACTTTTTGCCGAATTTGTCAAAATCTGTAATTGACGTTTTGATTTATGTCGCTTTCTTGGGGAATCAAAACGCATGCTCACGTACAGAGATACTGCGGATGACACTGCACTGTTAATATGGAATACAGTCGATTCGGAAATATTATGCAAACCAACCAGAGTAATGCTACACTTAGGCTGTTGCTCCTACTCTTCGCTCATTGCCAAACACGCGTCAGTGCACTGTTCCGTGGAATACTGAAACCACACGTAAACACTCTACACTGCACGAAAGTACAGAACATAAGCTATTGCTGAACTGCACTGTTAACAGTGTACATGCAGCAACAAATATATGAGGCGGGCGAATCACAGCACTCAGCGCCAGCGGACTGCAGGGAGTGGGTATCTAATTTCGTGACGCCATCTATAGTGACTATGGTATTACGTTTGTTATTTTCTTTATCTGCGTTCTCAGTTTCCCGTGAGGGAGTCTCAAATCTTGGTACTTATCCCGTATTGCCGCTGGAACTCTCTCTCTCTGTGCTTCCTCGTGTAATTCCAAAAATATATCTCGAAACCTCCTAGCCTCAATCCTTACTTCTCCTATGTTGGAAGATAACTTCAATGTCCAACTGTAGCCAGTACTCCCCCCCCCCCCCCCCCCCCCCCCTGACGAAGCACAGCAACATCAGGACTTCCGCAGTCCTGCCGGATGTCATTGTTGGTAGCCATTTAAGCATTTAAGAGGAAGGCACCTTTATCAGTTGTCTCCCTGTCCCAAAAATTAGTTTACATGAAATCAAAGACAAACCTAAAAATCACTTCTGCCTCACTCGCAGGCAAAAAATGGGAAGTACCAACTTACAAAAACCACATTACATATCACAAAAATAAATTCATAACTACACTAACAAAGTAAAGACAATGATTGTACACAGTAACCACAAAAATAACACAGAAACATGACTTCAACTATTTATCCTACGATTTTTGTGTGTAAGGTACACAGCACATATCCTGATTATCATTAGGTAGTCGGTTCCTGTCTTTCTTTGAAGGTTGCTTAGTCGCTGGTTTAGCTGATGGAACTGGGCGGCAATGCATCCACAGTTCCTTTGAATGACTTGACTACACTCTCATGAACAATCGGCGTGTTCGTCAGCAATAGTATATTAGTCTTTACTGGCGAAGTCCTTTCAATAACTCGTTTTAGACCATGGTATTTAGTTCAATATTTCTTAGTTTCACTTGTTGGTGTATACGGGTTTGTTACTAATATCCATTGACTAGTACTATACTACGGTAGTTCCCTCACACATTACCCCATCCGTTCCAGACGTTTTAAGGCTTTCTTGTCGGCTGCCTTCACCTTTTGCCAAATTTCACGTAAACGTTTCGCAAATTCATATACTGATCCACTCTTAGCTTCATGTTTAGGCCTTATCCCATCGAAAGGAGTCAGCAACATTATGCCGTACTACATCTCGCATAGCGAAAGGCCTGTACTGATATGCAGTTTGGAATTATAATCCTAGACTTAGAATTCAAAGTACATGTCCCACTTGTTGCGTTGGCTGTTTACATAGTGGCTTATCGATTTAGAAATAAGTGGTTTTAAGTATCCCTCCTATTCAGTTTCCCTGCAGATGAAAAGGACTTGCTCAGATTTTCTGAATGCGAAGCAAATGATATAATTGTTGCACTAAAGCGATAAGAAATTCGCACATTGATCTGTAATTAAAGTATCTGTTACACCAAACTTGAGTATACAACTGTTTACCATGGGTTGTGCTACTGTGTTAACTTGTTGAATTATTGCTATAGCATGACTCCCATCAACACTGCTGAAACCTTCCAGCATGCTTACCAAGACCTGCAGAGAATTGTTATGGTCACTTGGTTGTAGAGATCAGTGATTAAACTGTTGATTAGATGGGCTTCATTGTTGTGCTGCCACCGAGTAGCCTTTGATGACATAAACTAATTCCAGACACGAGTTAGAGTAACGGTCAATAAATCAGTAGCAATAGGTCTCTCAAAGTAATGCGTCCCAGTACACAGTGAAAATCTCTCATGGAGGTGTGTAAACCTCGTGAACGACTCGCTAACTATGTACACCACAGTGTGATATGATGACAGGAAAATTTTATCAATGTTCACTGTACGTCTGAAGCTGATTTACCTGTGTTGTGCGTTTGTTGAGCACAAAATGAATGCAGGTGGTAAAGTAAACGTTGTAGACAATAATGTGCTACAGATATTGGAGCAGCAATTGGATATCCAATCTTTTCTACAGAAACATAAATATTCTGTTGTCCATAAAACGAACTGCACTGGACAGTGGTCCACAGATCTGGTGGATTTGCTGGAAAGACTTGCTCAGAATGCAGACCTGGATCACACATTCATTATATTTTCAATTAAATGGAACGTTAGGTTCTTATCTGATCAACTCGCTTAAAATCTCAAAAACAACTGTTATGGAGAAGAGCCTGTGGCAGGTAAAATCTTTTCGTCAATCCGTGAGGAATGTTCAGATGGCATGAATAGCTGCGCACTGTCTAGAAAAGGCTCAAATCAAAGTATGGCACATAATTATAATGCATTAACAAGTCTTTTCCCAAAAAAATGCCTTAATAGTAACCAAAGATCCCTGAACACTATTAACAACATGGCTGCTATCTTTAGGAAGACAACCAAGACATGTGTTGACTTACAATGGCAATTTATATAATACTGTGTCATATAAGTAAAACAACAGGTGAAACTGGCAGCAAATATTCATAATAGTAATATAATGTGGGTGACTGTTTAGTGATACTTCCGCTTTGGTAAGCTTATCTTCATAGAGGACAATTTGTTGGGTTCGGTATGGAAGTTAATTAACAGGTGAGGAATTTACTGCATACATTTATTACTGATAAACATTTCACCTGAGTGCAGGTTTCCAATAAGTTTCAAAGAAAGGGATAGGGAATATCAGCTACAAGAATGTAAGTAGTGTACATTAAAATGGTTTCATTTCTACAAAATATAAGTATTTTGATCATCTGGTAGATGACTGCAGTTATATTTTACAGATTATATTCTGAAACGATTAATACATTTCCAAAATTCACAAAAATCAATAAAGAAAACAAGAATACTCATATTATTTTGATTCTTATCTCGGAATTACTTTCCTAGGTGTTAAGTTATTTAACACACACTGAAAAGTTGCAGGAGTACATTTACTTTGAAGCGTTAGTGCATGTCATTCTGTAAAATTTGCCCTAGGCCATTCCTAACAGGTGATTAACAAGCTTGTATTCTTCATACTTCTTTATGGCAGAAAAATTATATGTGAGCGACACTTGTTGGTGCTTCATCAGAACCTCTTCTATCCACACTCAATGGAATGCACACTTTCCAAAATGTCCTTTTCTAAAAGTATTTCTGCATGTTCTTATGTAGTGGTTAGTGACGTTTAACGATATCAGCAAATCTCCATTTCAATAATAAATTTTCTGTTACTTGGGTCCCTTCGACTGGCCCTTCCATAGAGCTATTATCGCTAGCATTAGGAGTCAAAACACATTGGCCCTTCTGAGCACACAATAGCACTTGGTGGCATTCTGTAATGATACTGATGACTTCCTGAATCTTTCTTTCCCTACAGGAAATTGCTTTTAAATATACAGTAGAGCGGCGTTAGAAATTTGCAACAGAACAGTGGCTCCTAAGATTAAGATCAATATATAGCCTGTGAAGCCGCTGTATCTGATAGATTAAACACGATAGTGAAATTCACTAGTGAGGTACACAGCTAAGATTAACATGGAGCAGGCCGGAGTGGCCGAGCGGTTGTAGGCGCTACAGTCTGGAACCGCGCGACCGTTACGGTCGCAGGTTAGAATCCTGCCTCGGGCATGGATGTGTGTGATGTCCTTAGTTAGGTTTAAGTAGTTCTAAGTTCTAGGGGACTGATGAACTCAGCAGTTAAGTCCCATAGTGCTCAGAGCCATTTGAACCATTAACATGGAAACTAAGACCAGGTGGTTCACCCCTACACACTTAGGCGACGAAAGTCGTACCACACCTCCTAATATCTGGTCAGGCCTCGCTTTGCACGGTCTAACGCAGCAACTCGACGCAACATGGACTCAAAAAGTCCTGCAAAATTTTGCCGGTGTATGGTTTTGTGCATGAACTGACCCCTCGATTATTTCCCATAAATCTTCCATAGGATTCATGTCAGGCGATCTGGATAACCAAAACATTCATTCGAGTTGTCCAGAAAGTTCTTCAAACAAAGAGCGAATAATTTTGCACCCGTGACATGACACATAGTCACCCATAAAATTTACATCTTTGTTTGGGAAGATGGAGTACATTAATGGTAGCCAACCTGATTAGTCATGCGGTCTAATGCACAGCTTTCCGGATTGAGGAGTGCCTGGTCCCTGGCCCGAATCCACCCGGCGGACTTGTGTGGATGTCCGGTGAGTCGGCCAGTCTGTGGATGGTTTTTAGGCGGTTTTCCATCTGCCTCGGCGAATGTGGGATGGTTCCCCTTATTCCGCCTCAGCTGCACTATGTCGGCGATTGCTGTGCAAACAAGTTCTCCACGTATGTGTAAACCATCATTACTCTACCACTTAAACATAGAAGTTACACTCGTCTGGTGTGAGACGTTCCCTGGGGGTGTTCACCGGGGCCCAAACCGCATAATAACCCTGAAAGTGTGGTTCGATGTGCGGCGGTGGAGGGGTGATGTGGACTGCGATAGTGGTTGTGGGATTGTGGACCACTGTGGCTGCAGTGGGGACGGATCCTCTCCGTTGTTTCTAGGCCCCCCGTTAACATACAGCACAATACAATACAATACAATACATTAATGGCAGAAGAATAGTAGATGATAACCATTTCCAGTAAATGATTTGTTCAGTTGGAGCACAGAATCCAGTTCATACCACGTAAACATCGCGCAAAACATTATGGAACCACCACCAGCTTGATGATAATGATGATGATGATGATGATGATGATGATGATGATGATGATGATCATGATGATGATTGGTTTGTGGGGCACTCAACTGCGAGGTCATCAGTGCCCTCACACACTCTTAAAATGTACACAGTCCAAACTAGCTACTTTCATGAATGATGATGGAATGATGAAGACAACACAAACACGCAGTCCCTGGGCAGAGAAAATCACCAACCGGCCGGGAATCGAACCTAGGACCACGTTACCCAGAGGTAGCAACGCTAGCAATTAGACCAGCTTGGATAGTGTCTTGTTGATAGCTTGGGTCCATGGTATGGTGGGGTCTGCGCCACACTAGTACGCTACCATAAGCTCTTACCTACTGACATTGGCACTCATCTGACCAGGCCATGTTTTTCCAAACAGATATGGTCACAGGCCCAGGAGATCCATGGTATGGTGAGGTCTGCACCACACTCGAACGCTACCATCAGCTCTTACCAACTGACATCTGACCAGGCCACGTTTTTCTAGCAGCCTAGTGCCAAACAGATATGGTCACGGGCCCAGGGGATGCGCTAAAGGCGATGTTGTGATGTTAGCAAAGGTGCCCACATGTGTCGTCTGCTGCTATAGCCCATGAGCGCCAAATTCCGCTGCGCAGTTCTGACGGATACGTTCGTCGTGCGTCCCACACTGATTTATGTGGTCATTTCACGCAGTGCTGCTTGCCTGTTAGCAGTGACAAGTGTACACAAACGTTACTGCTGTAGGTCATTAAGTGAAAGCCATTTGCCACTGCGTAGTCAGTGGTGAGAGGTAATGACTGAAATACCAAATTTCAGGCATTACCTCTCTCCACAGACAACACAGTGGCTGATGCCTTTCACTTAATGACCGACAGCAGTAACGTTTGTTTGGATCTCAGAATACTGAATCTCCTAACGGTTTCCAAAATGACATGTCAGTTACGTCAAACTCCAATTACCATTCTGAGTCACAGGCTCTCTATTCCCGTTGCGCAGCCTTTATTGTGCTGGAAACTTTTCACTTGAATTACCTGAGTATAAGTGACAGCTCCGCCAGTAATGAATGCCGTTTTATACGTTATGCGTGAGATACTACTGCCATCTGTGTATTTGGACATCGTTATCCCAGATTTTTGTTTCTTGTAGTACAGGATAATCTATTCACGACATTCTGGTTGCCAATAAGATAAGCAGTACCACGTGCTAACATGATAACTGTGCTTCATTTATTGTATTTAAAGCAGAAGTATCTCAAGGTATATTCAAAGGTAGCTAAGACAATTAATGTTGAGTCTTCAGATGTTTCTAATCTGAGTTATTCTTCTTTCAACAGTATGACCTAATTGTATTACAAAAATTTATAGGGCTTCCTATAGAGCACACTATCTCTTCAGTTGACGTAAGTCTGAAGTCTAGCTGTACGGAAATGATTAACCAGATAAGGAGTTTATGGTTCTTAAATATACTTCAAACATTTTATGTTGTTGGTAACATATGAGGTTCTGCCGTTAGAACTGCAAAAGTATTACAAGATAGCACTTACCAGCTCCGAGGAAAGACACAAAGAGAGACAATGAGATACCAAAGAAACCAAATGCAGAAAATGGAGTCTATCTATAGGCAATCAGAAAACATCCAGTGTCTCCCATGTCCGCAAAAATACTTTGCCGGCCGCGGTGGCCGAGCGATTCTAGGCGCTTCAGTCTTGAACCGTGTGACTGCTATGGTCGCACGTTCGAATCCTGCCTCGGGCATGGACGTGTGTGCTGTCCTTAGGTTGGTTAGGTCTAAGTAGTTTAAGTTCTAGGGGACTGATGACCTCAGATGTTAAGTCCCATAGTGCTCAGAGCCATTTGGACCAGTTGAAAAATGCTTTAATTCTGGTCATTACGAGGTCTGACCTGATAACATGGTCTGCTGTCGAAGAGCATAACCAGCAGGTGATGAGGAACTGAATCAGTATGACAAATATCGACGAAGAAACTATGGACAGCGTGGAACATTTAGGAGAGAGAGACAAAATTGCCTGATACAACACCGTGAAAGCTAAGACGAAGCTGGCGAGGACATTCACGAGGAGCGCCGGTCCGAAGTGCTGTCGGCAGAGCCGGGCGCTGCGGTGCAGGGCCAGCCTGGCGCGCTGCAGCCGCCGCAGCTGAGCCTCCAGCGCCACAGGCGCCCCTGGAAGTCCTGCTCGCATCACCATCGCCTCCAGGCCCGCCTCGCTGTTCAAGGAGGGTGCACACTCCTCAGCAGCTGCGCGTTCACGCTGCCCAGCTGGTCCCAAACCGCCAGCACGTTGCTGATGAATTGGATGTGCTAAAAGGTGGAGAATACTTGCAGTGAAAGGAACTCCTGTATCCATGGAACATAGTAGAACATGCCACCTAACATACACACAATGGGTCCACTTGCAAGGACTACTAGCATACAATTTGGCAAGGTCGCTGTTTTTTGGGATTTGACATATCTTGTAATGCCATCAGAGTTTCTGCAACAGTCAAGTAATGTACGAGGGCTATCCACAAAGTACATTACGTTTTGGAATTAAAAGTAAATAAAGTATTGGAAATTTTTTTTATTATATACAGATGAAAGCCACACTTAAATACTACTTTTCTACATAGTTGCCATTTAAATTAAGGCACTTAACGTAGCGATGGACGAGCTTGGAAATTCCTTCGTCGTAAAATTCGGCCGCCTGCGCCTTCAACCACGTGGTTACCTCTTCTTGAAGCTGTGCGTCGTCATCAAAACGCTGCACAGCCAACCACTTCTTCATTGCTGGGAATAAGTGGAAGTCGCTCGGTGCCAGGTCGGGACTGTATGGGGGATGAGGAAACAACTCCCACTTATAAGATTCCAGAACTTCACGAGTCGCATTTACCGTGTGAGCCCGGGCGTTGTCGTGAATCAGAAAGATCTTTGAGCCCAACTTTCCCCTGCGCTTGGTTTGTATTGCTCTTCTGAGGTTGTGCAGAGTTTGGCAATACCTTTGAGAGTTTATTGTAGTGCCTCTTTCCAGGAAATCCACAAAAATCACACCTTTTCTGTCCCAAAAGACAGTCGCCATCACCTTCCTTGCCAACATTGTCTGCATGCATTTCTTGGGTTTTTGGGGGGAATTTGTGTGCCCCCACTGCATTGACTGCAATTATGTCTCGCAATTCACATGCTTAACCCATGTTTCGTCACCAGTAACAATGCGATTGAGTAATGAGTCGCCATCTTTCTCGTAAGCTGATTCACGACAACGCCCGGGCCCACACGGCAAATGCCACTCGTGAAGTTCTCGAATCTTTTAAGTGGGAGTTGTTTCCTCATCCGCCGTACAGTCCCGACCTGGCACCGAGCGACTTCCACTTATTCCCAGCAATGAAGAAGTGGTTGGCTATGCAGCGTTTTGATGACGTCGCACAGCTTCAAGAAGAGGTAACCACGTGGTTGAAGGCGCAGGCGGCCGAATTTTATGACGAAGGAATTTCCAAGCTCGTCCATCGCTACGATAAGTGCCTTGATTTAAATGGCAACTATGTAGAAAAGTAGTATTTAAGTGTGGCTTTCATCTGTATATAATAAAAAAAATTTCCACTGCTTTACTTATTTTTAATTCCAAAACGTAATGTACGTTGTGGATAGCCCTCGTATCTACAAGTTCAAGGAGATACATAATTTCCAGCAGGTATTGGTGTCCAATGAACGGACAAGGGATTAGAATTGCAGGCATGCGAGCAAGAAGAAAGTATATTCCTAACAGAGATTAACAGCCGGAGGCCAGGTTGTTGGCCTGTTTTAATCATGGTGTATGTTCTGTTTAAGGACACCGCTGGTGTGAGTCCAAATGTTTAGCTCATCACAAATAAAAGCCTTCTGGCGAGCCTAACTGCACACTTACTCATTCCCTATTGGTTAAAATGCCTTACAAGATGTCTGTGCCGTGCGTTGTGGCCGCGCAGTTTGAGGCGTCGTGTCACGGATTGCGCGGCCCCTCCCGCCCTAGGTTCGCTTCCTCCCTTGGGCATCGGTGTGTGTGTGTCGTTCTTAGGATAAGTTAGTTTAAGTAATATGTAAGTCTAGGGACCTATGACCTCAGCAGTTTGGTCCCTTAAGAATCCACACACATTTTAACATTTGAAAATGTCTGTAGAAGTGTACTAGATTGTAAATTCTCTCATGTCTCCAAGAGCATGTGTGGTATGAGGCCCTGTTACATAGAAGTAGATATAAACTATCTTTTGTCTCATGCAGAAATACATGCAGCCACTGGATAGTGAAGCTTCGAGTGACTATTTACTACCAAGTAATGTTCTCTGAACAGCGCATTTGTAGTCTAACTATCGCCTCAGGTAGGCCTGTCTTCTCTCTTGGCAGTTATTCGATGTACAGGTGCTTATCTGACCAGGCCTGCACTTAATATCTTTAATGCAATAGCGATCGAAACTCATCTGCTATAATTTATTGTAGCCTACGGTGCTACAGATCGATGAAAATGCGAGCGTTTATTTACTTCATTCTGTAGTTCACTGAAACTTGCAATTGTGTTTCTGTGTGTAAAGACTTCAATATGTTACCTGAAAGAAAGAGGATCTATTACTTATTAATGTTTCTTCTTCACGTTTTAGATCATTATCATACGTTTTGTATACTGAAACTCTTTACGTAAATTACAGACAAAACCTACAAATTTCACCGTTATTAATTTTCACCTTAGTTACATTTACACGTAAATTTACTGCTGACTGGGTTCCAACGCAGAGTTCAATTTCAGAGTATTACCCGATTCTTAATCCGTATATCGCTATGAAGCCATTTAACAGAACAGTTCACGTTTATTGCATTTATATACAAGGCACTTCACAAACATTCCTCCGGCTTGACAGGACTATATCTTATACACGAATGGAGAGACAAACGTGAGGTGAATTCTAACTTACACAGCGAAGCTAGAAGTTTAACTGGGGCCCCAGTTCGGAGTTGCCACTCCATGTGGTTCCCAATAGGGTCACTTTCCGGTCACTAGCTCCGTCGATCGCTCTTTAATTCCCCAACGTTCGTAAATTCGAGTTGCCGGTAACACGGCAACGAAACGTGCGTTGTGTTCTACGTTTCAACACATGCAATTCCATTACAATTCTGTGGCGTGAATTTCATCCAGTTTTCTGGCTTTGTCAAACGCTTTCTTTTCGTCAGTTTCCTTCCAATAAAGTTCGGTAAATTATGTCCCTGTGCAGCAACAGCTTTGAATGCAGTAAATCCAAACATCTTTGGAAAAGTGTAGGACTTGTTTGACTGTCATCTGCACTTTTGACGCGCAACTGGTGGAGGGCACATTCGCAATATGTAATACACATAGAACATTTGTGAAAGATAAACAACAGTTTTGACCCCAAACTAGTCTGTGAAATGCATCACACGGATATATATGTTAAAGATATGCCATCACAAAACCTGATGCTAGTTCTGAATATAAAATCCGTTCATTTTGATGTGTAAGTTAAAATTTACTCCAGCTATCTATCCTGTTTGCTGTAGAAGATATAGTCCTCTGTAAGTGAACAATTCCGTTTGAAAAACTCTTCATTTATGTTCACGAGCTGCTCAGCGCTAAGCCACCTGTCCACAGCCGCCACTGGCAGGTGGCCTATTGTTACATTACAGTTCATTGTTACATTTCTGTTTATTGTTACATTTAAGCTTGGTTTCTGTTCTTGTGTTACACACAGCATTATGTCCAACTCGTTGGGTTGTGTGGTGTGTATTTCACATGGAAATGTGCTATTTTAGACACTTTAACTAAAAAAAGTCTTCTTAAATTTCACTCCTTCCCTGCGACGGCACACTTGGAAAACCTGTATCTAAGCACCAACAGTATATCAGTAGTGAGGAATATTTGACAACTTTATCATTTTAGAGCTATTCTGTTAATGTTATAAAGTGATTAGAATATGCTCCCATGTTAGTATCTATCCAACTTGCTGATGACATGAAATTCTTTGTTGGGAACACTGAACAATTAATCATGATAGTCTAATACTGGTTTGAAGTTACTCAAAGTGGTTTTTGAAGGCAATCTTTTCTATTATATTCTCTCTGGTAAGGTAGCAATGAGTGGAGTGTCATGCAGAAAAAACTGAACATCTAAAAATTAAAAGGGAGGTTGTATTTTGAGTTCTTCTTCAATCTTTAGGAGTATCTCATAAAACTAGCCAATTCCAGTTGCTTACTACTATCCTACACTCACTTTTGGTGATAGCTCTCTACTCCTTTTACGCCAGTTGGACTGCTCAATCATTTCAGCCATTGATAGCATGACACCTTTACTAAAAACAGGCCGCATGCTGTACGCCTGCATTCTGCACGTCTGTTGCAGCTACCTGTTACATCTCGGCAGCCTCACAGACAGACCGTCTACAGCAAATATCTAGAGTAAAAAGTTCGATTCCAAGCAGCGTGCTGCTCTGGATTCGCGATGTTTGTATGAGCCACAAAAGTAATTACAGAAAAGGCGACAGTAGATGCCCTTGTATCGCAAATGAGTGCTTTTATTTTGCTTAGACAGCAATCATTTTCTCTGTGAAATTAGAAATGTAACATATCTCAATTACTTAACAAAAAGTTGTTCCTTAGTCATTCACATGCGTATTAAGGACTATTCAAGTGGACAGCCTTTGTTACACGATATCCATCCTTTTCCTGTCGCTATATAGCATAGACAAAGCCGCTATGTATTACATGAGTTTCTTCGCGACAGTTACAAGATTTGTTTGTTTCATTTGTTTGGCTTTCATAATTATGTCGTGCTAGATACTAGGGAAAGAGACAAGTAAATGATGGAATGTCAGGCTTCAATATCCTCTCGATATCGAGAACGTGAGAGATTGAGCGTTACATCGGAATGCAAAAGGATGACTTAGTCTTCGAAATTTCATTGAGTTATTTGAATAATTCCAAATTGTTAGGTAGAGGTATTATATGTTAGCCAAAGGCCTAGAAAAGACGGAGAGGCTTCGTCCCCGCCGCAGCCGCAGTGGTCCACAACCCCACGACGATTTCCGCAATCCACTTTACCCCTCCGCCACCCCACACCGAACCAGTCTTTCAGAGTTATAGTGCGGTTCGGTCACCGGTGGACAACCCCCCCCCCCCTCCCCCCCCCCCCTTCGGGAACGTCGTCTCCCACCAGACGAGCGTATCCCCTATGTTTGCATGGTAGATAAATTATGGTGTACGCGTACGTGGAGAAACCAACCAACTCCATTTGCTTATGACTTTACTACACTCACTCTTGGTGCAAGCTCATCATTTCTATTACACCAGCTTGGATGCCCAAGCGTTACAACCATTGAGAGTATGACACCTTAATTAAAGATATTCCTGGCCACTTGATGTGTTATGTTACATCTCAGCAGCCTTACAGAGCGACTGTCTGCAGTACATGTCTAGAGTTAAATGTGCGACTCCAAGCAGTGTGTACGCGGGTGTTGCGATCTTTTTCTGAGCCACAAAGGTAACTACACAAAATAAAGTTGGAGAAATGCATGATACACTCTGTGCTGTTTTACATTCTATGTGTTTATTCACAACTGGTTTCGATCATGGACCATCTTCACTGTAATTGGGAATAAGTAAATAAGTATTATAAGACAGCACGGTGTGTGTAATGCATTTCTCCAATTATATAGATGCTGTTGACAGTCGCCAGAAAAAGGTTTGTTTGCACAAAATGTGAGTGCTTTTATTTTGCTTGGACAACATTCATTTTCTCTGTGAAATCGGAAACATAACGCATTTAAAATATATATATGACGGTAGTATCTGTTCCTGAAAGAACAGTTACCGTGGATGACCATGCAGCTTTTCTAGGAATGAAATGATAATTAAATGGACACCCTAGCTGCAAACAGGCGTTGATGTATTTCATTGGGGACATGTTGGAAATGTGTGCCCCGACCGGGACACAGGTTACATTCAGTGCGCAATAGTCTGCCATGTAAGCAGGAGATCCCGGGTGCGAGTCCCGGTCGGGGCACACGTTTTCAACATGTCCCCAATGAAGTATATCAACGCCTGTTTGCAGCTAGGGTGTCCATCCAATTATCATTACATTTAAAATACTTAATTCTAGCGGTTATGTTTGTGGTAGATGACGCCACAATTAGTCTCTTGTAAGATAGTCGAGTAGTTGGTGGGCGAGGAGCTCTTATGGGGGATGTGGCTAATAGAAGATGATTTTCGTTTGAGATGCTCCCCGGCGTGACGGACGATAGAGGCTTGTTTTTAAGATGTTTTAAGACAGTAACTACATTTTTGAAAAGAGGTAACATGAGCAAGAGTTCTCACTTGCTACAAGTGCTAACTGTGAATTATTGCTGTGTAAAGATTGCATTCCGATTAACAATTGGTACATTTGGCATCCAGGGAGAATTACCGCTCATGTGCTCAGCGTATTAGTAACTATCCTTCCCCCTTCATTTTCTGTTAAGTGAATTTCTTAAGAAAAGCAAAGACTAAATTCCTTGTAATTCAAATAATCTTTAAGTGGATCAGTTTACATTGGTTGTATGAATGTTAAGGAAGGGCATAGTTTTCAAAAAGGATCTTAATCCAATTTCTAATTAAAAGAACGTTTTCTGTCATTCATGAAAATTATAGTTAGTTTTTTCTTACAGATTAAAAGTAACTTTTCTCAGATCTGTGCTTTCAAGCGTTGCACTGTTACGTGGCAGCAGAGCTGCAATTTTTGAAGGATAGTAATTTCTTATTTGACAACAGCTTAAAGTAAAGAAGAAGGCAAAGAGCCGCACAGCGACTTGTTTCACATAGTTGCATTGCAGTGTTACATACAGTGCGGGAAAGCAGAACAGAGCGCAGCTGTGTTGTCCTCTGCACAGTTAAGAAGCAATCATCGGACCAAAACAAACTTGCTGAGGTGGAGTTGGGAAACTGTATTCACTTGTAAATTTTTCATGTTATTCAGTAGACGCGTTTCTAACAGGTTACATTCAGTGCGCAATAGTTTGCCAATGTGTTGTGACCGTTACGAAACGGAACGAAGATTTAAAATGTTCCAATGCATTCTTGATCTCCCATGGCTCAGCACAGAACACCGAGAACTGGTTCAAGAGTGGATTTAAGCAAAAAACCGATCAGGCGAGACATTACCGCTGCTCCCAACAGATCACCAAAGTTAAGTACCGTCAAGCTTCGTTAGCACTGGAACAGGTCACCATCTGGGTCTGTCAAGTGTTGTTGGCACGTGCAGTGCACACAGCCCTTTTGAGATCAACTGAGGAGCTACATGATTGAGAAGTAGTGGCGCCAGTCACGAAAACTGACAATGGCCAGGAGAGTGGTATTATGACCACATGCCCCTCTGTACCTTTTCCAGTGATGTCAAGGGACTGAGGATGACTTGGCAGCCAGTCGATACCATTTGGGCTTCAAGGTCTGTCAGAATGGTGTTTGTTTTATTTTTCTTTCTGTTTCAACGTTATTTTGCAATTCATTGTGTAGAGTATCTTTAATGGATACAGATAACCAATTAACCACCCTATCCACCTACAACATGTGTGTACATGGAACCCAAAGACGTATTTTGCACAAATTACTGTGAATTAGTAGCCTTTCTCAGCAAATATAATATTATTTTCTGTTCAGGTCTGCTTCCAATTATTCACAATTGTGTGCCAGAAACAAACTAACGTAAAATTCTGCATATTTAAACGCTTGGAGTAGCACTTCCAATTATTCTGATGTATATCTCTGTGGTAATGTGATGAAATTAGCTTTCCTCATTTAGATAGCAATTTGATCATATCTATCATTCTAGTAAAAACATGAAGTGGGTTCTTTTAAAGGGTACGAAACTGCTAAATAATATGTTGTTGTAACATTCTTTTAATTTAACGATCTGACATTATTCTTTGACCGTGAGGTATGGATTAATGAAGAATGGTTTTTGGTCAAACATTTTTAGCTTTGATTCACATTATTTCACCCCTCTGTTTTTCATTGAATAAACGTTTTTTGTTGCGACGGAATCTTCTCACGAAATTCCAATCACCAGCTTTCTCCTCCGAATGCGAAAATATGTTGTTGACACCGACCTACGTAGGGAGAAACGACCACCATGATAAAACAAGGGAAATCAGAACTCGTAAAGATGTATATAGATGTTCGTTCTTTACCAGCGCAATACGAGATTGGAATAATAGAGAACTGTGAAAGTGGTTCGTTGATCCCTCTGTCAGACACTTAAATGTAATTTTCAGAGTATCCATGTAGATGTAGACATAGAAATAGACATATATCTGTGCCATATTCTGTGATCTGATGCGTTGGCGGTTTTGTGCACCGTCAGAATTGTCCTCATTGGTCAAATCTGATCCAGATGTAACACTTGCAAAAATGAGATCAAAACGAAAGATAACCAACACGTGTGGGATGACGTGAAGCATATACATTGGCCCATAGTACCGGTACTACTGATACCATGAACAGTCACGAGACTTAGTGACGTTTCAAAAGGACGTATGACCTGTGTTTAAAGAATGGGAAAATGGAATGGAATTGTTGTTCATTGCAGGTGGAGCTCCACCCCGCTACGCAACTCGAGTCAGAGAATTGCTTAACTACAGTCTCTCTGCAGATGGACTGGCTGCTGGGGACCGACACAACGGATGACATGCAACTCAGATCTAATCCTATGCTACTTCTTCTTTTAGAGTTGAGCCAACGATCAAGGTATGACTTGAAACCAAAGGATATTAACTGTCTTGAACAAAGTACTGTGAAATATTTGCAACTGTCCTAGATGACACGCTTAGAAAAGCTGTGCCTTCTATTCCTAACAGATTCATGACTTGTGTGGAAAAAGTGGAAGGATATATAGAAATGTTAATAACCAAATGTTACAACCTAATAATGTATTCAATAGGAATAAAACTATGCTAAGTTATTATTCTTTTTGAAATATTCATTATATGAATACCAGGATTGTCCAGAAAGTAAGTTCCGATCGGTCTAATGAGAAAATCTGGTAAAGCTTTGCACAGATGAGTTGGGCAGTGTTTTTAGTATGCCCGTCGATCCTGTCACGTCGCTCTTTTCAGTTTTGAGTGAACAGTTAGCACGTAAGGAAGCGTAGGGAATAGCGTCTCCCGCCAAGTATGGGGGCCTGGTTAGAGACTTCACCTGTGTCATGCAGCCCACATAACACAACTGTCGAGCAGTTCCTTCTACATGCCAATTCTCGGCCGCACACGGCAAGTGCAATGAAGACGCTCCTGCGGTGTTTCCGATTAGAAGTGTTTGATCACACACAACAAAGTTCGTAATGGGTTCCCCCTGAGTCTCATTTCCGCTCACAAGAACCGCTGGCTATGAAGACAAAAATTTCCACAGACAACGAGCTGCAGACCAGTGCAGACAACTGTCCGAAAGCACAGGCGGCTGCTTTCTATGACGAAGATATTGGAAAGTTGATACAACACCACGACAACGCTCGAATTTGGAGCTGCGACTATGTAGAGAAGTAGGTGGAAGGTGTACCTAACCGTTGCAAATAAAACGTTTCTGGTTTTCACTACGGTTTCCATTTCACGACCGACCGGAACTTACTTTCTGGACAACCCTCGTAAATACCGACTCTACGAATGTCCTGTGTATGTGGAGCCGAGAATCATGTTTCAAATACAGATGACATATTTCAGAGTTTATTGTGGTACTGTAAATTTTAGCAGTTTGGATCTATACGTGAAAAACCGTTACTGTTTATTAAGGACTGCAAATTAGCACAATACGGTCAATTCATGTGTTAGCCGGAAGTGAACATTAATTTCGTATGGTGTTAAAAGTAATGAAATATGTTCTAGCTGGGTTCAACATATGTACACAAGTTAAAACAAAGTGTCCTAGGAGGACATGCTGGAGAACTAAATCTTACAGCTGTGAAAGAAGGCCTGAGGATGTATACCCATTTTGACATCTGGGAAGCAGAGAAGATAAACAGGATAGGTACACGCAAGACATAGAATCTAGGACTGAAAGGGTGTTTTTAAGAAGAAGTAGGAACTAATCTTTAAGAACGTAAATATCTTACCATTTTTAATGTATTAAAATGAGTGCCAAATCTGCAGAAAACATCATCAAACGAACTACTTTCGGCGCACAGCATCAGGAAGTACGTGCGAAGCATGCGGATAGCATCGCATCGCCGAAGAACCTTTATGACAAGAAGTGGAACCTGAGCTATTAAAAATTCAAAATTTACGACTAAAACAACCAAAGCCTTGTTTAAATTGAAACCTCCGTCCCTGTTTAGTAGGTTTACCGAGATATTTATTTTGATAGACTCCTTAATCATGCCATTTTAGAACCTCTGCCTTTTGCGCCATGATATTGGTGTCATCGTATTTCATTTCATATTAATTCGAGGCAGTGCTCGACGGCAACCGATTTGCTTGGTTGTTTTAGTCGTGAGTGTCGCTGATGAACTCTGCACCTCTCACCGACTGTTCTAATTGCTCCACGTAAGACATGCCAAAGTCGTATGGAACGCAATACACGCTCGGCTCTAGGATACCTAGATCGATTTTAACATTACAAAGAAGACTTGTTATCTTTGTTGACGTGAGCGAAACAACAATTTGGCCTAACACCCACAGTCATACCATTAATGAGTATTTTTGTTTCTTTCTGGACGGAAAGTTATTTACAATTATTTGTTACTATACTTCTAGTTCCATTACAGTGTACAGGGTGATTTCCACAATGAATCTTTCCCTCCGAACAGAATAGTGCTCTGTATGGAACTGCGTGTGAGACCGGTACTCGAACTCAGAATCTTGCCTTTCGCGGGAAATGCTCTTACCCAACGAGTTATCTAGGCACAGCTGACAACTCGCCCCCACAAGTTGGCTCTTGCCGCTACCTCCCTGCCACCTTCCGATTTTCGCTCAAGTTCTGTTGTGATGTCATTCCTTACAGGAGTGCTAGCCCCGTGAGATATGCAGGTGAACATACATGACTTAATCTAACATAAAGAAACACCGCTATAAATTCATGCTGGAAGATAAATGCAGATGCTAACCAAGTCTGCACGTTGCGTCTTTGTATTTGATCACGCACGGTTGCTGTGTAACTTCCTCAATACGCTCGAAGTGTCAGTCTTGGTAAGGGCAGTTTTCTTTAAGGTTGCGTGTGCGATATGTCAGAACTAAATGAAATCGACCGCGGACAAAGTGTTGGTGCTCGTATGATGGGTGCTTCCGCAAGCAAGATAATTGGAGTCTGCTGTCTCAAGAGGCACTGTATCGAGCATTTGTATCTCAGTCGGGGAAAGCGGGAATACATGATCTGGTAAGTCACAATGCGGACGTAATTGTACATTGAGTCATCGTGACAGGCGCTCATTGAAGAGAATTATGGCGAAAAATACGGAGACGACAGCTGAAAAAGTCTCTGGGGAGCTGAGTATCGTACTCCCGCGCCTTGTCAGCATCCAAGCAACGCGAAGCGGATTCCACAAGCAGGAAACTGTATGACGAGCTGGAATTCCAAAACCATTGTTGCATATGCCCGTAAATGGAAAACGTGGTGCCATAGCTATAAAACCTGGACTATGGAGCAATGCAAGAAAGTAATTTGCTCCGATGTGTCTTGTTGTACACTGTTTCCAACTTATGACGGAGTTTACGTCCAAAGCGTGGAACATGATGGAGGTTCAGTGGTGATTAGGGCAGCCATATTGTGGTATTCCAAGAGCCCCTCGCATACTCTGCAATGTCAAATTACTGTCACGGATACTGCGACCATTTTGGCTGATCAGATCCACACCATGGCACAATGTCTGTTCCACAAAAGTTACCCTGTGTTACGAAATGACAGGACGCCTCATAACAGAGCTCGCATCGTCCTGAGTTGGATTTCTCAGCACCAGGATGAATTTGTCACATCTCCTGTGGCCACCATAGTTACTAGGTCTCAATATTATTGAGACTTCATAGTTTACTTTGGGGAGAAAGGTAGTGTGACGGCTATCCACCTCCATTATCGTTACCAGAACTTGCACGACTTTACAGGAAGATGGTATAACATACGCTTAAAAACCATCCAGTACCTTTATTTATCGAATCTGAGAAGACTGGAAACTGTTTTGAATGTCAACGGTTTCCCTGTTACGTATTTGACATGGTAATGTGCTGTGCTTTTGGTGTTTCCGTAGTTTTGTTTAACCCCTCCATATGAAGTATGAAAAGTAAGAGAGAGAGACTGACAAAAGTATAGCTGTGACGCCATTCCCAACCAGAGCGTAGATAGCCGATAGCACGCTTAAAGGCCACTTCCTGGCTTCGAAACCTCGTTCGAGATATGGTTTCTGTATCCTAGAAAATTTCGAAGTAATTGTTCATTGCGTATAATTTTACACTGTTTCTGAGTTTCAGCACATGTGAACCATTTTCCATTCGCTGTCGTCGATACATCGTCTGTGTTGGTATAAAGATTTATGTATCTGTAACATGATACCGTTTTAATCATAGAGTAGATAGGTCTAGTTTAGACCTACGGACAATAAGCACGCATGTGCACTATTGAACCATATCTGTGATGACGTCCTCTGACACTTACTAATGTTGCAGCCATTGTCTCTGTACACCATCTTCTGACACATGGCCTGAAGATGATTTTTGATAAAATCGAAACTGATTATCATTGTGATAGGTGATTTAATTATCCATCTCATCGCTCTTATTGCCAGCAATATTAAAAGTTGTTAACTATATCTATCCTTATGATACCTCTAATAATTCGTAAGCAGTCGGTACCAGATCTTGGGCCACGCACTGCAAGCAAACATGAAGCAATTACCGTTCTTCCTTTTTTTTCTCTCACCCACTTTTTTTGCAAATATTGTTTCGGAACGAAACTGCATGGCTATTTCTCAGAGCTATGGCGTAGGGACGTGGCGCTCCCTTCTCGCAGTGCAGAACTACTGCGATCAATCGGTCGAGTGCTGGCGAGAAAGTTGAAGTACGAGCTGTGGACGAAATGCCAACCAAAGACGAACACCAGGCTTTCTCAAAGGTTCACAGCCTCGAAATGATGTATTTAATCTGTAGCAGCATCAAACGTCTGTTACTGCTTTTTGTCTACCTGATGAAAGAAAAATTAGCGGAAGTTACTATCATAGGTGATAACCAATGCCTCTAATGCTCTAATGACGCATGCAGGCATTCAGATTGTGGGCAGCCTAGACGAATGCACTTGGAGTCATCTGCCACAAGCACTGATAACTGATTACCACAGACAATGTGAACTCTCTCATGTCCCAACGTGAAATTCTCATCAAATGATGCAAGAGACACAGTCCACTGACATACATGCCTTTGAATGAGAATTTCACATTAATGAGGGAACGATGTAAATCTGTGGAGAAAACCATCACTGTCAGGTTGTTGTATTTAAGCATAAGTTTTATTTTGTGAAACACTGCAAAGCTAAGAGAAATTTAAAATAATATCTTACATTTTCCTCGTCTTTTTCAATATTTGGCCTGGCACTTCGTCTACGGTGCTGCTATGTATGTCAAAGGAACCTCTACACTGAAGCAGTCCAGAGCAAAGAAAGAGAGAAGAAGAAGACATATATGGCAATTATCAGAACCTTGGGGAAAGTAGTGAGTGTAGAGCAGAAAAACAGTTCGCAGTTTCTGAGCAAGTGAAGAAGAGTGTTACAGGAAGTACAGAGCAGACAAATGGTTCAAATGGCTCTGAGCACTATGGGACTTAACATCTGAGGTCATCAGTCCCCTAGAACTTAGAAGTACTTATATATATATATATATATATATATATATATATATATATATATGTGTGTGTGTGTATGTATATATACTAACAAGTGTTCTTCTGTTTTTGTGTTAATAGTAAAAATTTGAAAAATATTAAATTTCAAATTATTCTATACAATATTTATCGTTATCTACTTCAGTTTCTTCATTAGAATTCGAATTGTTTTCTTCCATGTAGCATTTGTTAATGCCCTTCAGAATCACTGTTATTCATTTGCCTCTGACATTTATTTAAATCTTTACATCTAGAAATGTGTCATTTCCCTTATCATAAACAGTAATCTTTGTACAATCATTTTTCAGATAAAATTAAATCCAAACAGCAGTTTGCCATCTTATTCTGTTAAATTACTTAATTTTTCTCTCCTATCTTGGTAATATGTTATATTTTTTAAAGATCTAAAATTATAACGTTTCTGTCTTTATCCATTGAAAACTACGATTTTAATGACAATAAACGGAAAAACTCATTATTCTTAAAGAAATTGAACCTTACAAAATTTATGCGATTGTTTATATAATCAAGGAAATTACACAAAAGGATTGATTTCTGTTGTTATTTAGTTATTTGGGTTATAATGCCTCCCCACTAATGGCAAGGTCCATGGTTCATGGGGCTAGGACAAACATTTGGGTTATAATGTTAACCATACTTATTTTGCAGAAAATGGAAATTTCATTTGTCCTTGTTATATTTTTGGAAATTATTATATTCGTGAATATATAGAGAATTTAGCTGGAATTAATAAAGAATATCCATCACTAACGTTAAAATGTTTTGAAGAGAATAACATAGCCACTTCACAAAAATTCGAACCAACTTAAATAGAAACATAAAAAATGAAACAACAAACACTAATCTTTTCTTGCTCTCATTTGATGTTATAATTTTAGGTAATTCAACACTAATCATGCAATTTGGATCCATTTTCTTAATTCGAATTTCTTCTTCTATTAACAATTAGGGCAAGTACAGTCTAGTATATTTTGAATTTAAAAATATATCTAATTTATGCTGATAAGTTTCAATGATAATACTGGGAACAACTAGATCTAAAAGTTCTTCTAGATCTTCTAGTTGTTTTCATTTTTTGTATTTGTTTTTCCTTATATTTGACTCATTTTCATATTTTTGGTTATTTCTTTATCCTCTTTATAGAATAAACTTTCTTTGTGCTTGGAAACTGCGAGTCTCTTTAAGTAAATTATTTTAGGCAACGAATTACATTTAGACATGGAAACACAATCTGCTTTTATTCCAAAGACTGCTTCTTCTTTTTAATACTAAAATTCTACCCAAAGACTACTGTATGGAATAGAAATAGACCCTACTTTTTTTTTAGAATATTGGTATTTTTCTTTGTTTCTATGAATTTATTTTTGTTGGGATACTTGACAATGTAGACAAAATTTTTATCATTACTTTAACCTAAAACACCAACATATATAAACTTGTTTTTACTATTAGTTAAAAGAGCATAAACTTTATAAACTCCATTTTTCCTAAATTTATCGTTTGACATTTAAAATAATGATTTATTTCTTCTTCATTCTCTCTTACTTTTTGTTCTTTCTCCAAAATATTTTTGGATTCTTCCTTTAAGTATTGTATATTGTTGAAATATTCTAGTTTTCTTTCTCATACGCTTAAGTTTTCTATGTCTTGGTCTCATTTTTTAGTGGATTGTAAATATACCATATTAGTTTGTCCTATTTCTTTAACTGCGAATAGATAAATTTTATGGGAAATATTTATAAATTTTGTAGATACAAATGGAACAATATTATTTGCTTTTATTAATCCTAATTCCACAATATTTACTTCTTTCTGTATTGTTGAAAATAAACTATTAGATACAGAAAAATATGTTTCTGCATTTTTTATATAACAGATGTGTTTTACAGAAAGTAAATTCCCTGTGTCTTCGATGATTCCTGTACAGATAATAGGTAATAAGGTTAAACTAAAACGAAATGAAAGAAATTTAACTAACTTTTCTCTTTCCTCTTTATTTCTGCACCAATCTTTTTGCATTCCTGTTATTTTTTTGTATTTTTATGACCCTAATAGACATATTGTAAAAGGTTATTAGAAACAATACAAGAACTATTTTGTAAGTAATCTGCAAATTTTTACCACATTTTGGAATCTAGCGCAATAAAAAGGATGTTTTTTGAAGTATTTGCTGTTATTCGTTGTTAATTTTAAACAATCTGTAATGTATGTAATTCATGTTATTCTTGTGATTGTGTACTGATATAACTGTAAATTGTTCCTTCCTGTCCTGTTGTACAATTTGTTTAGATAATTCAGAAGCAAACATTTCTTTTAAACATTTATCTGGACAGTTTAAAAAACTTGTAATATTGTTACCTAAAATTTATTTACTACTGGACTTATCTGGCAAAGAAATTTATTGTACATTTTTTCTAGAACTATCATTAATTAAAGTTAAACAGTCTTTTTCCACATATTTGTTGCTGTTAACTATTATATTGCTATCTTCTTTATATTTTCTTTACATTTGATAAATTTTTTCTTGATTAAAAATTCCTGCAGAATCTCGTTTAATGTTTGAATCTATCAAATAATAGTGTTCCTTTTTACATTCTTCCAAAATTTGCAGTAATTCTATTAAAAAGCACTCCATCATCAGGCCACGAGTGGCCTACCGGAACCATCCCGACCGCCATATCATCCTCTTTGGAGGATGCAGATAGAAGGGGTGTGGGGTCAGCACACCACTCTCCCAGCCATTATGATGGTAATCTTGACTGGAGACGCTACTAATTGGCCGAGTAGCTCCTTAATTGGCATCTGAGTGCACCCCGAAAAACGGCAACATCGCATGGCGGCCTGGGTGGTCACCCATCCAAATGCCAACCATGCCCAACAGTGCTTAACTTCAGTGACCTCACAGGAACTGGTGTAACCACTGCAGCAAGGCCGCTGCCCGATTCTCTTGAAAGTATATCTAATTATCAGATAAATGTATCTTACAAGAAATATCAATAGCATTTTTATATTTTTGTTTTACGATTTTTATAATCCCTGTTACTAATTTATGACCTTCAGTTGTTTGTGTATTAGAATTTCATCAATATGGAATTTTGGGCAATAGCTCCATGTGAACTATATTAAATTTAAATACTAAAATACTGTTAAGACTTGCATATACTTCCTTTTTTACTATAAATTTTCAATTTTTTTATTTTTCGTTCAGAGTCTATAAAATTTTTGAATTTTTTATGACCATATTATTGTTCCAAAATGGTAATCACTTTAAAGTATTCTAATTTGTGTTCTCCATTTGTACAGGTAATGTCTCCAATATTTACAATGATTTATTATTATTTATTGCTTACAATAACCATAATCCAAATCTTTCATTTCTTGGTTTTACCTTATTTCTGAAAAATTCCCTTGTAGTACATTTCTTTTTGTTAGTAGTAAACATTTTATTTTCAACTCCCATTTCGAAAGGAAAAAGAAATGAGATTAGTTTTAAAAGCCGATAGAATTAGATATTAAAACTTCATTATTCATAAATGCAAAATTTAATTCATTTCAAAGAATAGCTGAAACTAGTTAGCTGACAGTAAAGTGAAATTATTTTCATACCTATATGAGGCAATGAAGTACTTATGTCTTCATTTATTTAATGTGAAATTTCTTAAGCTCTATTATATTTTTGATCTCTTTTTAATATAATTATTCTTTATTTTATTTAGATTTTTAAATGAGTTACCACACTTACATAGAGTTTTACATATTATCCTTTATTTTATATTAAACCTGTTTTTCAGTTGTTGAAACCATGAAAATTTTCTGCAAAATGCATTTTGCAGCTCATAATTGAAGAATATAGAATTCTGTATGAGAATGAATATTTTTAGATAATACTATCTCAAAACTATGGAAATTTTCATGTTAATGGCAATATTTTTCCTTAACAAGATCTATTGCTACTTCCCTAGGATGTTTGTATCCTAAAAAATAACGAACGTCGTTCCAAAAAAACCATAATAATTTTTATCATCAATCGGTAACACTTGGTTATCATTACATATAAGTTATTTTAAAATCAAAAAAGGTATCATTTCCATATAAAAATAATAATGTATAACTTTTTAAATTTTATTCAATTTCTAATTTTTTTGTTTACTAAATTTAATTTTTTATTTTCATTACATTTCCTAGTGTAAATATAAAATACAGGTAAAGTTATTTGTCAATTGTGTAAATATGAAAGAGAAATTAATAATGAAATAAAGATAGCAAAATAGGATTTACGCTCAAACACAGGTTGTGTTGATTGTAAAAGAAGAAGCGAAAAGAATAAAGGGAAAATAAATCAGAACATATCAAATTACTTGTTAATTATGCAAACAGAAAAGATTTACTTGTGAAATTTGGAAAAAAACTTAAAAACTGGTCTAAGTATAATCATAATTACACTGAAATAAAAAGAGAGAAAGTGTTTCACTTATCCAAACCATAACAATAAGTAATAGCAAAAGGTGAATGTTTTTCTCGAAAATTTGTTTCTAGAATACATTTAGAAATACGACATAAATTAGTTTATCATAAAAAAATGTTGAAAAATACAAAATAAGTTTTAACTGTATTGAAACGGAAATTATACAGGCTTGTTCGAAATAACTTAGTACAATTTCGTTGTGTGATCATCTTCTAGGTCTTAGCACAACTTCGATGTACTAATCCTTTTTTCATTTCTTTAATATTTTCAAAGGAAATGAAATAACAGCTAAAATTTAATATTTTAACTGGTTGTAAAACTTAAACCTTGAAACAGTCTTTTGAAAAACTGTTTAAAGTATGTTGTCAAACCTAAAATTTATCTGCTAAAATTTGCTGTTGTAAGCCATTTCAAGGTAAGCCACATATCTCATATATATACACTACTCTAGTCAATGATAATCATTTGTGTATTATTTTAGACAAATAAATAAAAAGAGTAAATAAATAATTTATAAGGCAATAAAATAAATACATAATAGTAATTTTCATAACAGAAAAAGAAATTAAAAAACGGTTTGCAATACAAAAATAAAGAGATGGATAATTCACATGTCTGACTTGGTAGTTAACTTGATCTTTGCTTGGTGTCAGCAAAAGGCAGAAGGCATGAAGTTCATAGGTTTATTTCAGTAAACTGTAAGTAAAAGAATAATTGTTACTGCAAGATATGTCCCCATATTCAGCATTTTAACAGTAGATAAGTGGGATACTGAATTTTTTATTATATTATCCATACAAGTGAACGACATAGTAGATGTCGAACTGTGCTTTAAAGAGGCATGTTATATTGGAATACTTGATAAGGAAAGGATCCTCACTTAAATAACATTGAACTGGAGCCAAGTATTAATAAGTCATCAATTACAATATAATAAAGAGTAATACAAGAGCTAATCCAATGTCAGGTAATTATTGGCTATAAAAGACATTAACATGTATTAACTCCTTAGCGTTGTTTTGCAGGAATGTAGAAACGATTTAGTACGTTTATTTACGTAGTACCAAAAGATACAATACAAGAGTCATAACATGTATAAAGCAGGAATCTAATGGTTTTAGTACTTGCGTCTCCATAAAATGAAATTGTAGACTTTATTTTATAAATTCAAACAGATCCATACAATCCTTTAACTATACCTGGATCTTTGTGCTATATATACCAGAGGCATGCAGTGTCTGTTGAGATAGCCAAAGCACTAAATATTTATTATTATATTACTATTATATATTAATTATGATTGTATTATTAATTAATTAATTAGTAATGTTTATATTATCATGTCAACCATATTATTCTAAATCAAAGGACAGGCTCATCTCAGTGAGTCTCACAATTTGTAATATGTTAAATTAGGAGAATAAATACTATTGACTGGAATCACAACTGGTAACAGTTTAAATTGAAAGAAAAGATGTTGAAATAATTAGACCTAATATAAATTGAAATTACTATAAAAAACATTCATAGGAAATAACAGGCTTTTGACTTTAATCTCTACCTTGGTCCTTCAGGAGGCCATCTCTGCAATGTCAACACAACTGAAATTTCGATCTTCTGTCTTGGGAAGCAAATTTGGTAATCATCTCCTCAGCAAAACATTCCTTCTTTCTAAGTTCTCCTAGTAGGTTAGCTTCAGTAGGAAGATGAGACAGTTTTTCTCCTCCAGCATAATTTTGTGAGCACCTTTCCATTCTCTTCACAGCTGAAAACAAACTTCTTACTAAAGACGTATTCACAGGAATTGTATACAGTAATGACACTAACATATTAAACAGCTGAAAACATTTGTTTGGCATTGAATTAATGTTTAATATTTTTGCCTGTTCTTTTGTGCTTCTATTTCTGTACAATTCAGTTCTGTACACTACAGTCAGCTTATTTTTCAACTGAATGATATCAAACAGCTTTCCATGTGCATGTATGGCCCTTTGGAAGCTGCTTTCATGGAACTGGTTAGAGTATTGCCAGTAGTTTTCCCATGAAAATAAATTTAAAAATTTCTATTTAGAATAACGTTGAAAACCTAAGTCCAAGTGGATATCAGTATTATCAAGCACTTCAGAATAGATACATTGATAGTAATTTATATTTTTCGTCTTCAAAGGTTCTCCTACCAGCGACAGAGTTATATGGACAACTATTTCACAGACATTATGAAGTGCGGCTATGGAGCAGTAAGTTTCTTTAGTATTTTTCACAGTACAAAATATCACTTGCTTTGATCTGCAGGACATTGTACAACTCATCATTAAAAGTAAATATGTAGTCGAATGTGTTGCAGAGAAAACTAATATGAAATATCCCAAAAGCTCCAAAAAGCCATTAACTGGCGCTAAAATACCTGAATCAGTTTTCTGGGGATGTTCTAGCATATCACTAAACATGGTACAAAGTTTAGGTCTGTCCCTGCACACAGTGTTCACCTATAAAATGAATAATTCCACCGTGTAGGGTAGGTGTGTGGAAAACAACATTGTAAATATTATCCAGAATTTTATATGTTTATAACATGTTGGAAAAGAAGAGCAAGTCCATTAAGCAAATTAAAAAAAGAAATGTTAGACTTCAGTATTTGAATGGTGCTTGGAGACAAAATTAGGTTTATTACATAGGCATAACACAGATAAAATATGGCTTCAGGATGGCTTTGATTAATACTTGAACATTTCATAGTTACTGCACCATCAAACATTTCTTCAATGGATTTTCATTTCATACGGATTCTGATAATAGGTACCAGAAAAGTTCTGCAATAGCCTGGACATTTTTGTCACTAATTATATGACAGAGTCCAAAAAATCTTTCCTTTATTTCTCCTTTACATACACAACCCATGATAATAGAAAACTGCACGAAATTTCTTGCATCTGAGGTTTTGTCAACCATGGCGACTGCAAGAGGAACATCCACAATATCCCTCTTTTTACCTGATAAAACCGTTGAACCTATGGCTTGTATTAAATCATTCTCAATAAGATTAAAAATTCCTTTCAAAACAGTATATGTTTCCATGTGGTCCTTGAAAGAGTACCATACTCTACAGCATACTTCAAAATTTCCAAGTAATTTCAGTGATTGCAAGAATTTGTTGTTTCATTGTCTCACCAAAACGCCAACTCTTGTGTTTCTAAAAACACACTGCCATAGTGAGACTTTTAATGATGTCGCAGTTCTGTCTTGCCTTCTCATTGTGTATAGGTATTTCATTTTCCAGCTGGTCATCAAACACAATTTCTGTTCTATTTTCCCAAAAAGCAACTACATCTACAGACAGTCATGAATGATTAACAAACAGTTCATGGTCGATTAACGACCTCACTCAATTTTGCAAATGCATGTACACAGTTTCGGTTGAACTAGCTATTTTGTCCTTTAAAAACAGCAGAAAATTCCAGCAAAAGACTGCATTTCGGTCACCACTACTGGATAACAAGTCATATTTAGTTAATATGTCCAGTGAATTTATTGATCTTCTGAACCAAATTTGGTAGGTCTAGTGTTGACAGTCCATGTTTAATTATCACCTTCTTTTCTGAGAAAGAATATGAACAAAATGGCTCACACAAAAACTCTTTTGTAGTACATGTTGGCATAGTTCTATATCATACTAACGAATCTGGCAATGTTTTAATATGTATGGGAATTGTATATATGTCCTAATCTCCTCCTTTCTCCTCTCTCTATTTCATCTCCCCTCCATGTCTATCAACTCTCTGCCTGACCCTGAGTGTTGTTTATTGTTATTCCAATCTAATCCTTGATTGAAAAATGAAGTCAAGTGAACAGGTTGGAATTATTACTGTTAGGAGTGCAGGAAATACCTCTCCAGCTGCTCAATAATAGTTTCAGTGATAGTATTCCTTGTAGTTTCAATATGTGAACAGGTAAGACTACTAAGTTATGGTGATTCAGATGCCACAGTAGTATTCTAACCATACATCAATAAGCCATATTTACAGCATTTCACTTTCCTCTTGACACCAACAAAGAAACAAAAACAGCACACTAATGCTTGTAAAACTTTTGTTTGAAGTTATATAGAAGGAGAAACAATATATGTTGGAGAAACAATTTGTCTGATAGTTTAAATACCCTGATATCTATGTTAAGACTCATTATGAGGAAGAAAACGAAGCGAAGCATTTTCATAGCACAGCATTTTCATTCTCACAGTCGGTTTAACAGAAAATCTGTACATTGTTGTTAGGAAAAGTATATAGCCTATATCCATCTGAATGCCTGTAGAGTATTTTATAACAATGTGATGTATGATGGTCAAGGAATTTTCGCGAGTTTTGCTGACAACATTTCCTCGTTACTAGCAAACCCATCAGTGCTTCACAGCTGCTAAATACGAGTGGGAATTGTACATACATCCAATTCTTCCACTCCTCCTCTCTCTGTCTGTCTCCTTCTTCCCTCTCTTTGCCCATCTATTCCTCTCTCCCTCTCTCTGTCTACATCTCCTCCTCCTTCCATCTCTGACAGACTGTCTCATTCTCACCCCTCTGTCTGTCGAATTCCACCTCCGCCATTTCTTAATACATTTTCTCAGACACCGCATGTCTGTCCATATGATCTTCTCATCTCTCTCTCTGACCTTGAATGTTGTCTATTGTTATTGCAGATTAAATCTCATTGGAGAAATAGTCACATAAAAAGAATGGGTAAAGTGGGTGGGATCATTAGAAGAAAGACCTCTCCACAAGATGTGTGAGGATACTAGCTTCAATGACATTATTTCTCATCGTTTTAATCTGTGAACATGTAGGGCTGCCAAATTTCTGATGATTCAAATGCCGCTGTAGTATGCTGATCATAAGTCAGTAAGCCATGGCTACAACATTCTCCTTTCCTCTTAACTGCAATGAAGGAATGAAAACATTACACTGTTGTGTATAAATTTTTTGTTTGGATCTACATGCAGGAAGAATATATGCAGACCCAGCAATTAGTCTCATGGTTTAAATGCCCTGATAACTGAGATAAAACTGATGGTTCAAATGGCTCTGAGCACTATGGGACTCAACATCTTAGGTCATAAGTCCCCTAGAACTTAGAACTACTTAAACCTAACTAACCTAAGGACATCACACACACCCATGCCCAAGGCAGGATTCGAACCTGCGAGCGTAGCAGCCTCACGGTTCCGGACTGCAGCGCCAGAACCGCACGGCCACCTCGGCCGGCGATAAAACTGACTGTGACAAAGAAAACGATACCAAATATTTTCACAGAACAGAAATTTCCTTCTGACAGTCGTTTTTAATGGAAATCTGTATGCTGATGTTTTAAAAGCATATATAGCTCACATTTGTCTGAATGTTATAGAGTATCATGAAACAAATTGACGTTTGATGGTCGAGAATTTTTCACTATTTTTAGTAACAACATTATCCATTTACATAGTAAATATTCATTTACTTATTACACATATTTAAAAAATATACAGCCAATGTCTGCCAAATGCTTATTCAGAAATCATGTAAAAATTTGAAATAAATTGGTCGAGAACTTTTCAAGGTTATTGCTAAGAACGTTTTGTGTTTATATATTACATATATATTTAGCTACTGCATGTACTTAAAAACATGTAGCCTATGTCATTCATAAAGCTTATTAGAATGCAATGGGTAGACAGAAAAGAATTGCTCGAGATCTTTCAATATTTTTACTAACATTTCCTCCTTACATAGTACATATGTACTGCATTTATGTATTAATAAAGGTACAGCATATCTGTGCCTGAGCGGTAACTGCAATATCATGTGACACTTTAATTAACCTGATCTAAAACATTGCGAGTCTTTTTCTAACCACTGTTTCCTCTTCATATATTTTGTATATATTTATATTATGTATATTTGACAAATGTGCAGTTTACATCTGTGTGAATTGCTATTAAAGCCTTGTGTAAATATTTTAAATAAACCAGTCAAGAACTTCTTGAGATTTTTACGTATGTTTTCCCTATATGTATTAAAAAACATGTATGTATAGGATATACGAGTATTTAATGTGTATGTAGCCTATGTCCCTCTGAAAGTTTACTGGAGTAAAGTGTAAAAATAGGAATAAAATGGGCCAAGAACCTATCAAGATGTTTACTAACAACATTTCCCTTTTATGTATTATATACATATTTACAGTGAGCTGAAAAATATCATGCAATAGCTATATGCACATATGCAGACGGTGATAGCATCGTGTAAAGTGGTGCTTTGGTGGTGCTGCCACTTGTATTCAGTCGTGTCATGTGAAAAAGTTTCCAAAGTGTTGATGGGCACAGGAATTAATACACTTTGAGTGCAGGATGGTAGTTGGAGCTAGACACTTGGGACATTTCGTTTTGGAAATCGTTGTGGAATTCAATATTCCTAGGTCCACAGCATCAAGAGTGCAGCGCAAATACAAAATTTCAGGCATTATCTCTTAATATGGACAGCATAGTGGCCGACAGCCTTCACATAATGATGGACAGCAGTGGATTCTGCATAGAGTTCTCAGTTCCAATATACAAGCAACAGTGCGTGAAGAAGCCGCAAAAATCAATGTGGGATGCACCATCAACGTATCTGTTAGGACTGCACAGTGAAATCTGGTGTTAACGGGCTATGACAGCAGACGATCTACTCGATTGCTTTTGCTAGAGAATGACATCACTTGCCTCAGCTCACCTGGGCTCGTAACAATATAGGGTGAACTCTAGAGGGCTGGAAAGTTGTAGCCTTGCAGATGAGTCCTGAATTCAGTTTATAAGAGCTGATGGTGGGGTTACAGTGTGGCACAGACCCTTGATGTAAGTTCTCAACAGGGTATTGAGCAAGCTGGTGGTGGTTCCATAACGGTTTGAGCCTTGTTTACATGGATGGTCTCGGTACTCTGGTCCAAGTGAACTGCCCATTCTGTAGAATGTTGTGTTTGGCTACTTGGGGACCATCTGCTGCCATTAATTCAATTCATGATCCTAAACAATGACGGAATTTTTATGAATGACAAAGCGCTGTATCCCCAGGCCTCAATCATTCATGATTGGTTTGAAGAATATTCTCGACAATGTGAGGGAAAATTCGAGAGAATGATTTGCCCACCCATACTGCCCGAGATGAATCTCATCAAACATTTATGGAACAAAATCAAGAGGTCAGTTTGTGCACAAAATCATGCACCAGCAACACTTTCACAGTTATGGATGGCTTTAGAGGCAGTATGGCTCACTACTTCTGCAGGGGACTTCAAATGGGTTATTGAGTCGATGCCTCATGAAGTCACTGCACTACACTAGGAAAAACTAAATCCAACAAAATATTAGAAGGCGTCCCATGCTGTCTGTCATCTAAGTTTATGTATGTAATATATATATATATATATATATATATATATATATATATATATATATATATATGTGTGTGTGTGTGTGTGTGTGTGTGTGTGTGTGTGTGTGTGTGTGTGTGTGTGTGTATGCCTCTAAAGCCATCCATAATTGTGAAAGTGTTGCTGGTGCATGATTCTGTGCACTATATATATATATATATATATATATATATATATATATATATATATATATATATGCGCACACATGTGTGTGTGTGTGTGTGTGTGTGTGTGTGTGTGTGTGTGTGTGTGTGTGTGTGTGTGTGTGTGTGTAGCCCTTATCCATCCAAACACTTATTAGAATTTGAAGTTAATATGCCAAGACATTTTTGAGATTTCCATAACATTTCCCCTTTATGTACTATAAATACGATTATGTACCACATACATTAAGGAAATATGTACCCTACATCCATTCCAAAGTATAACAGAGTATCATGTAAAAATTTCATCTAAATTGGTTAAGAATGTTTTCTGATTTTTTGGTAACATCGTTTCCCCTTTATGTATTAGACATCTGTTTGAACTCCACATATATTTAAAAAGTGTGTAGTGTATGTGTATCTGAAAGGTAACTGGAGTCAGAGTAAAAATAAGAGAAAAGTCGGTCAAGATATCTTCAAGTTATTTGCTAGCAACATTTCCTTTCATGTATCACCTGTTTATACAAACTAGTGTCTCTTGTGGTTGAAATTCGACCAGTTGATTCAGTAGACGTGATATATGATAAAAATTATCATGTCTCTTATAGTGATATAGTTGATGTAAAACTGAGTCTGAAATTTTAACCTCAGAAATGACGCACAGCAAATACTGCATTGTAGCTGCAAGTATTCTTGTAATAATTCTTTGTTTTCTCTTAAATCATTTGATGTTAGACCTTGATAGAGCGGACCGGAAAATAAATATTGTGTTAAGAGCAGCAAATCAATTTTTCCCTAGGAATTAGAGTTTTACTAATGTTGACCCACATATTAATTGTTTCTGCAGATTTGGAAAAGTGTTGTTTGTCTCGTTGTCATGAGGCCCTACAACTTTTAATCGTCAGACAAATCATCTGACTAGCTAACTAACCAAACATCCTACTTACTAACAAGTGAACTCTTTATCTAAAAAAACTATCTGACTCATGAACCTAATTCCTCTCTCTCAAACCCTACCCTATGGCGAGAGAGGGAGAGTTTTAGTCTTAGCGAATCAAAATTTATGAAGTAAATATGTATTTTTTTGTTTATCTGTAACCATTTTCAATCCATTACTGAGAACATGGATTTTCTTGAATTATAGTGCCAACTACCAAGAATCAAAACAAATTTTTAAGACAAAATGGACGTAGTTTTTATGTAGAATCTGATTCTGCAATAAGAAATGAGGGATCCCGTTTGAAATTTTAAAGTTTCCATCTGCCCTATCCCCAGGGGGCTGGGGTGGCGGGATAATCTAAGCACCAGCAGATGTCCCCCTCGAAAATAATCAACTTCAGTTTCCATATATTTTTTCGTGTGAAGCTTATTTTTCGAGTTATTCTGGTTTGTCACCTTATATTTACACCCTGTATGTATTTATATACTGTGTATGTTTGAAAATAAGTGCTACCTATGTCTGTCTAAAAGTTTGTTATAGTATTGGAAGTAAATTTGTCAAGAAATTTTTAGAGATTTTTGGTAACAAAGTTAAATTGCAGTTTGTGCGTATGTAACAGGATAGAGTATAGATTACTGGATACTACCTGGAACCGTGGCACCTGGACACACTTTAATGCAGATTCAGCATACTTGCAATCTGAGCTTCAGAATACTGTACTGTCCTCGATACACTCCATTACTTTGTTTTGTATGCCTATCTGAAGCTAGTATCGCTTGTGGCCGAAAAACACGCAGGTGGCCTATGCCAACAGAGGTGGAGAGGCAAGTCTCTCAGTGCCTAAAGTTATAGTCCAGACAGTGTAATAAGACCCCTGTCAGGTCGCAGTGCTGCTGCTAGCTTCCATATCCAAAGGGCTAACTGCTGCAAGCGAAATAAATGCACATCAATATGAGACAACACTGAGGTATTACAATATAGACATTTACAAAATCGGGTCATGTGTCGACGTAGCTATGTGTAGCTGCCAGTTGTGTAGACTCCACTGGAGAGTGTATATATATACGCGGGGTGGTCCATTGATCATGACTGTGCCAAATATCTCACGAAATAAGCATCAAACGAAAAAACTTCAAAGAACGAAACTTGTCTAGCTTGAAGGGGAAAACCAGATGGCGCTATGGCTGGCCCTCTAGATGGCGCTGCCGTAGGTCAAACGGATATCAACAGCGTTTTTTAAAATAGGAACCCCTATTTTTTATTACATATTTGTGTAGTGCGTAAAGAAATATGAATGTTTTAGTTGGACCACTTTTTTCGCTTTGTGATAGATGGTGCTGTAATAGTCACAAACATATGGCTCATAATTTTAGACTAACAGTTGTTAACAGGTAGGTTTTTTAAATTAAAATACAGAACGTAGGTACGTTTGAACATTTTATTTCGGTTGTTCCAATGTGATACATGTACCTTTGTGACTTATTTCCGAGAACGCATGCTGTTACAGCGTGATTACCTGTAAATACCACATTAATGCAATAAATGCTCAAAATGATGTTTGTCAACCTCAATGCATTTGGCAATACGTGTAACGACATTCCTCTCAACAGCGAGTAGTTCGCCTTCCGTAATGTTCGCACATGCATTGACAATGCGCAGACAAATGTTGTCTGGCGTTGTCGGGGGATCAGGATAGCAAATATCCTTCAACTTTCCCCACAGAAAGAAATCCGGGGACGTCAGATCCGGTGAACGTGCGAGCCATGGTATGGTACTTCGACAACCAATCCACCTCTCATGCAATATGCTATTCAACACCGCTTCAACCGCACGCGAGCTATGTGCCGGACATCCATCATGTTGGAAGTACAATGCCATTCTGTCATGCAGTGAAACATCTTGTAGTAACATCGGTAGATGTTATGGGGGCCAATTATCCTTCCTCTCATAATGCCGCACCATACATTAACCCGCCAAGGTCGCTGATGTTCCAGTTGTCGCAACCATCGTGGATTTTCCGTTGCCTAACAGTGCATATTATGCCGGTTTACGTTACCGCTGTTGGTGAATGACGCTTCGTCGCTAAATAGAACACATGCAAAAAATCTGTCATCGTCCCGTAATTTCTCTTGTGCCCAGTGGCAGAACTGTACACGACGTTCAAAGTCGTCGCCATTCAATTCCTGGTGCATAGAAATATGGTACGGGTGCAATCGACGTTGGTGTAGCATTCTCAACATCGAAGTTTTTGAGATTCGCGATTCTCGAGCAATTTGTCTGCTACTGATGTGCGGATTAGTCGCGACAGCAGCTAAAACATCTACTTGGGCATCATCATTAGTTGCAGGTCGTGGTTGACGTTTCACATGTGGCTGAACACTTCCTGTTTCCTTAAATAACGTACTAACTATCCGGCGAACGGTTCGGACACTTGGATGATTTCGTCCAGGATACCGAGCAGCATACATAGCACACGCCCGTTGGGCATTTTGATCACAATAGCCATACATCAACACGATATCGACTCTTTCGCAATTGGTAAACAGTCCATTTTAACATGGGTAATGTATCACGAAGCAAATACCGTGATACCACGTACTTATACGTTTGTAACTATTACTGCGCCACCTATCACAAAGCGAAAAACGTGGTCCAACTAAAACATTCATATTTCTTTACGTACTACACGAATATGTAATAAAAATGGAGTTTCCTATTTTAAAAAAACGCAGTTGATATCCGTTTGACCTATGGCAACGCCATCTGGCAGGCCAACCATAGCACTATATATATATATATATATATATATATATATATATATATATATATAACTTCGCTGTACCGGTCCCAAGCCCGGGGCCTCATTATGCAAGTGATGAGGAAGGAGGAGGGGGAGGAGTAACAACCTCGTTTAAAAAACCAGAGTTCACCTGGCCCGGGTGATAGTACTCTGTCAGGGCCCCTTTGCTAGGGTTACAGCGAAGACCTCAACGGTAGTGAAGGCGGAGAGAACGAATCTCGGTACGGTGGAACTAGCGGAAGAGGCACATAATACAATAAATCCACCTTGCGTCTGACTTGTAACAAGCGGCACTGTGGTCGGCGTCTGTTCACCAGAGGTGCGGCCGTAATACAAATTCTGGAACTAACCACACCAGTCTTAACCACTGAGCTTTTCTGAGCTCAACGCTTTGATTCTAAGTACTATTATGGAGCGTTTTAGTAATTACAAAATTACCCCAGGTGGTAACAAATCCTTCGCCATCAGTGGCGCAACTAGTCTATCGGATTCTGGGGAGACTAGGCTGAAACGCTATATCCCAAACCTGAGGAAATCGAAGTCTTTTGACCGACTCATGCCCAAGGTCGAAACATTTTTTGGAACTATCAATATTAACTCTCTCTTGACACCAGGAAAACTCTATAAATTAGGAGACACACTAAAAGAACAAAATATCAAAATTTTAGCCCTGCAAGAAACAAGGTTGCCTGATGAGAATACCATGGATTTTGGAAACTACCGATTGTTTAAAAGCAAAACAGACAAAAGAATTCTTAAAAACACTCCGCATCTGGGTGCTGCATTTGCAATTTCGCAAGACATTCTTGGCTCCGTAATCGAAGTAAATCCAGTAAACAACAGACTAATGACAATTTCCATGAAATGTGCAAATAAAATGTACTGTTTAATTAACGCACACATGCCTATCAACCAGGAGAATAAAACAAATCCAGAAAAAGTAAATAAGTCATGGGAAGTGTTAGAGAATACAGTCTCCAAAATTCCTCAAAATTATGTAAAGATTTTAATGGGTGATTTTAATGCACAGTTAGGGAAAGAGAGAAAATTTAGAAAAACGGTCGGTGAATTCCCTGCACATAAATGGACCAATCAAAATGGAAAGAGGCTGGTAGAATTTTGCAGAAATTTCAATCTCAAAATTATGTCAAGTCATTTTAAGAAAAAACCTTCAAAACAAAAGACATGGCGATCACCTAACAAGGACATAGGTGAATTCCAAATTGACCATATTGCAATCTCGTATCCATGTCACAAAGAAATTTTAAATGTTCAAGTTCGTAAAGGCGCCAATATTGACTCAGACCATTACTTAACCCGTGTGAAACTAAAGCTAAAACCCCAAAATTTCAACAAAAGGACACCATTAATCCCCAAATTTGACACCAGTCAAATCCAACCATCATTATTAGCAGACGAATTTGACAAAACAAGTGCACAAAATTGGGAACAACTCAAACACAAGATTTTCAAAACAGCTGAAGATCAAATTCCTTTACGAAAACACAAGAAACATGCTTGGTGGAATGAAAACTGTGATCATGCAATCAAAGCCAGACAAGAGACATTTAAAGCATGGAATAGCAACAAGACAGAAGACACATATGATACATTCCTGACAACTAGAAAAGACACTTCAAAACTAATTAGACAAACAAAAAGACAATATGAGAATAGTCAACTCTTAGAAATTGAAGATGATTTTCAGAAATACAATACCAGAAATTTTTATAAAACTTTTAAAACCAAAATAAAGGGGTACCAACCCCAGAATCTTTGCTTCAAGAAGGAAAATGGACAGTTGGCTCTTAACAACCAAGAAAATTGCAAAGAACTTTCTAAATATTTTAAGAATCTTCTTAATTGCTCCGAGCCCACAGAAAGATTTCCACCAAAAATTCCCCAACAATGCAATCCAGTTTCACTTGCACCAAATGAAGAGGAAATCATTAAAGAAATTCATAGGTTGAAAAACAACAAAGCATCTGGTGAAGATGGAATTGTTGCAGAACTTTTAAAGGCAGCTGGTCCAAAAACCGTTAAAGAAATTACTTCAATCATGCAAAACATTTGGCAAACTGAAAAAATTCCTGATGAATGGAAAACCGCCTTGATTCACCCACTTCATAAGAAGGGAGACAAAACTGATGTTAATAATTACAGAGGAATTTCTCTTCTTCCAGTCACATACAAAATCCTCTCTCAATGTCTTCTGAACCGAGCACAACAACAACTTGAATGGAAAATTGGCGAATATCGAGCAGGTTTCAGGCCAAATAGATCTTGCCCAGAACAGATTTTAGTCCTCAAACTAATTCTCAGACATCAAAAAATTTACAATAAAAAACTAGTTTGTACCTTTGTAGATTTTAGAAAGGCTTATGACTCAGTGGATCATGAATCTCTTTTCCAAATTGTGAAAGAACAAGGCCTGGATCCTAAAACCACGGCAATTATCGGAGACACGCTAACTGGTACAAAATCAAAAGTAAAGTTCAGAGGAGAAATTTCAGAATCCTTTGAAATAAAAACAGGCGTGAGGCAAGGTGATGGACTCCCTCCGTTGCTATTTAACTGCGTTCTAGAAAAAGTAATACAAGAGTGGCGCGAACGAAAATTGGAGTTCAAAATTGACCAACCAGTGAAATTAGGACGAACAAATATTCGAATAGACTGTTTGGCCTTTGCAGACGACTTGGTTATTCTAACGCAGGACATCCAAATTGCTCAGAAACAAATAGAAATTCTTAAAGAAGCAGCAGAAAGAGTAGGTCTCCAAATCTCATTTGAAAAAACACAGTATATGACTAGCAACAAACTGGCACCCAAACGTTTGGAAACTAAGTATGGAAAAATCAAAAGAGTTTCGCAATTCAAATATTTAGGTGAAACAATCTCAGAGACTGGTCTAGAAAAAATTGGAAATGAAATTCGTTGTCAAAAGATGGAGACAGCTTTTAGACTTACAAAAGACATCTACAACAAAAAATGTCTCTCGAGGTACTCTAAATTGAGACATTAGAACACGGTCATAAAACCAGAGTGCCTTTATGGGGCTGAAACGCTAATTTTAAACAGAAAAAAGGACATTCAAGAAATCCAAAAAAGAGAAAGGAAAGTAATCAGAAAAATTCTAGGTCCAAAATATACTGAAGAAGGAACATACAGGCTAAGAGCAAATAGTGAAATTCAACAATACACCAGCATATATTCGGATATGAAAAAACGCAGATTAAAATTTTATGGGCATATTAAAAGTATGGATGCTACCAGACTAACTAAACAAGTAGTGGAATTCTACGAAAATCGAAGTAAAGCTAAATTTGAGACAATAAAATGGATTGCTGCTATAAAAGAGGACATGAAAGAGGCAGATATAAAACAAGATGAAATTCAAGACAGAAAATTATTTGGGCAAAAAATTCATGACTGGGTAGTTGGTCAAGCTGAAAAACCAAAGAAAACTGGAACCACATGGTCTGATGAAAGGAAAAGAGCTCATTCCGAGAGAATGAAAACAATTTGGGCAGAGAGAAAGTCTAAAAGAAAATAACTGAATGCCCCGTGATTGTACTTCGCGTGGTCCAGTAGGGCCCAAACGTGAATAATAATAATAATAATAATAATATATACATATGACAACATCAGTGTGTAGTTTTTTTAATAGATAAGGATTAAGGATAAGGTAGGGAACTTTATTTAATTTCTATAATAATGAGTCAGATCACCAACGAGTGCGTTGTCAACACCTTTCACCCACTGAGACAGATTTCGATTCATTTATTTTACGATGATTCCTGGTCCTGAGAACCAAAGGCGTAGTCGACATGTAATACGATGAACCCTTATCTCTGTTGTAAACTTCACAAATCTGAAATTTCCGTAAGCCATGACATCACGTGAATTGAAATTATCTAGCCCTTTTACTTTATCGATTTTTGGTCCACGTACAAGAGCAACGGTGACCCAGCTGTTACCGTGTTCATTCGTATTCTTGTTAGCGAGAGCGAAGTTCAAAACTGCTGGCCAAAGCACCGATGGCCCATGCAAGACGACTTGGGCGCCTACGTAATTATTGGTAGTAATAGAAATGTGGTCTATTGCTTTAAAAACTGTAAGACGCGAACGCCTACTCCTCCTAAAATAGCGCGGCGTAACTCCTGTTCTTGTCGAACAGTACTTATCTTCTCTTCTGACATTTGCCACATTTTGCTTTCTGCTTTTCAACAACCTGAACAAGAAGTAGCAGTATTGTTTCGTTTGCATGAGATATGAATTTTACACTTCTCTCTCTTTGTAAGCCCTGTGTGGTTGGTCTTTAGTGTCTTCATGATCCTGGTCTGGCTCTTTATTTCTTGCTGATCGTACTGTGGTGGAAGCTCTTCATACAAATCAGAAGTATACTTCCATCTGCTAAATCACTTATCTGTCACCTCTTTATACAACACTCAGGAATTAATGGCAGCCAAATCAAGAAATACGCGCACTGGTCAACGTCCTGTACAGGCTTTTGTGGAGTACATCCTTGCCACCTGATCCAAATTTTGTTTCATTATAAAATTGCACTGTTTCAGGAGTCTCCTTCTGGCTGTTGGGCAGAGGTACGTGACAACATTCTTACTTTTTTCCCTTGCTAAAGTGTTAGGGTTGTTCTACCATCATTTTTATATACAACAGTCCAGTGAAATGGTTGTTTTTTCCAGTTTTGCAGTACAAAGCACCTCCCTTCGATTAAGGTTCAAAGAACCTACCAGCTTAGTGGATGCTGACCTCAGACAGCTAGAAAAGCTTTGTGAAGTAAAGTAACTGCCTGAAGTGACATTCAATTTTTGCCTATGTATAGTTTCATAACCCTAAGAACAACATTTTCACCTATGTCTTGGTCATCTGGACTAATGGGATCAGCACCAGTATGTGGCAAACCATTCAGCCTGTATTTACTAAAAACACATACAAGTAATCAGAATTTTATACCAAATTTGTCTGGCTCGATAAGAATATGTTGTGTTAATGGGCATCTTGTTTTACATGGCAAAAGTTGTTCATGACTTGTAAAATAAGGATCTGCTTTATAGCATGACGCACGGTATTCTATGAAATCATTTCGGATATCTGAGACAAGAGCAGATATGCCAGTCTTTAGGCGTTCAGACTAGTGGACTTGGTGTCAATCTTCATGTACTTTATTATTTCGATAGCTCTATTTCGCCCCGTAGTTTTGTGAGAAAAGTAGGGCCCCATAGTCTTGACCATAGGAAAATTTGATAGGAAAATTCTTTGACCCATACACTCCTCTTGCAATTATTATTGCGATATAAGCATCCAGCACTTCGATGCATACTGTCCAGGAATCGTCTTGTGTTAGACGATGAGCCTCAGTTTCAGTACAGTGCTTCATGTGACGCTTCATGGAAGTACTGAAAAGTAGCCCCTATGCTTACCAGTTTCCTACTTCGAGATTTGCTTTTAGCGTGTGATGTTGGTTCATGAACGTCCCATAAAATGTTATGAGTTTGCAGGCAACCTGAAAACACGAAAAATTGTCTATTTTTATAACGTTTAATATACTGGCATTACATGAATATATCTGTTCTTGTATTTATGATGTTCTATTTCTTTGTATAATTGCACGCTCTGTTATTATTACTACTATTTATTACACAAACGTTTTGGTGAAAAGACGTGCTAAAAACAGCTGGCGGTGGCATGTTTGGTGCTGTTAGAAGTAGTTTATCTTGTAGCGAAACTGAAGTAGACAGTTCCTTTGAGTTAATATGGGTAGAGGTCATTCTAGGCAACCGGAATAAAATAATTAGTGGATCGTTTTAACGAATTTGGACACTGTGCCCCACAGGCGCCTTGTAATGAAATAGCGTTGTTATGGAATATCGTCTCAGTTATGTGACTGGATTAATGATTTCCTGTCGGAGAGGTCACAGCTCGTAGTAATTGATGGTAAATATCCAGTAAAACAGACGTGATTTCTGGTGTTTCCCAAGGTAGTGTATACACGCTGTTTCTTATCTATTTCAACAATTTAGAAGACAATCTGAGAAGCTGGCTTAAGTTGTTTGCAGATTATGTTGTCGTTCATTGTCTAGTAAAATCATCAGGAGATCAAAACAAATTGCTAAATGATTTAGGAAAGATATATGTGTGCTGCGAACATTGGCAATTGACCCCAAATAACGAAAAGTACGGGTCATCAACATGAGTGCTAAAAGGAATCTCTTAAACTTCGGCTACACAATGAATCAATCAAATTTAAAGGCCACAAATTCAACTAAATCCTACTGTAAATGACAGTTGATTGAAACGCTCAGCTGCCGACAGGTGTTATTGATATACCTTGATGGGGACAGCTGAAAATGTGTGCCCGACTGGGACTCGAACCCGGGATCTCCTGCTTGCACGGCAGACGCTCTATTAATTGTCCTTTATTCTAGAGAAGCTGCGCGGTTATCAATGGTATCTGTTCTTTCGGCCAATGACCTTCGCCTGTGCAAATGCGCACATGTTGCCCCAACTCTTACGGGAATCGTCACCTTAGCTGCCTCGAGTAATGAGTGGATGGACGAATATCTATTAGGAACTTTACATATGTAGATTGTGGACAGTTCGAAATATGGGTCTCACGAGAAGCGTGCAAGGGATAACTCCCTGCAGTCGCGCTATTGATCTGTGTCCTCGGTGGCTGAGATGGATAGAGAGTTTGCTATGCAAGCAGGAGATCCTGGGTTCGAGTCTTGGTCGGAGCACACATTTTCAGGTGTCCCCATCGAGATATATCACCAACACGTATCTGCAGCTGAGGGTTTCAGTTAATTGTCATTTACTTCAGAGAAGCTGCACGGTCATCAGTGGAGTCTGTTCTTTCGAGTACAGTTCCTATCTTCATATATAAATCCTAGTAATTATAAATACGAACAACTTAAATTGGAAAGAATACATAGAAAATGTTGTGCGAAAATCTAACCAAAGACTTCGTTTTATTGGCAGAACACTTAGAATGTGCAACACATCTACTAACGAGACACTACTCTTGCCCGTCCTCTTTTGAAGTACTGGTGCGTTGTCTGGGATCCTTACCAGATAGGATTAATGGAAAATATCGCGATACTTCAATGAAGAGCAGCACGTTCTGTATTATCAAGAAATAGGGGAAAGACGATCACTGACATGATTTCGTGTTGACTTCATTAAAAGAAAGGCGCTTTTCGTTGCCGTGGAATATTTTCGCGAAGTTTTAGTCACCAACTTTCTCCCCTGAATGCGAAAATATTTTACTGACGCCGACCTACACAAGGAGAAACGATCATCATAAAAAATAATGGAAGTCAGAGCGCTCACCGAAAGATACAGGCGTTTGTTTCTTTCGATCACTATTGGAGATTAGAATAATAGAGAATTGTTGTGAAGATGAATCTATGAATCCTCTGCCAGGAACTTAAGTGTTATTTGCTGAGTGTCCATGTTGATGTAGATTTAGTCTTTGTTGTAGTTTTACAGACTGAAACTCTGCTCAAAGTGCAGAAATATTATTGACAAGCATTAGAGCCCACTGGTACAGTTTTCCACACATTCCCGTCTTTTGCTGTTTCTTTTTCCTGAGTACGTTTTTGTTGCTCAGTATCAGCTTTTGACTGACTTCCAGGGGAAACAACTCTTGTCCGGGTTGTTGATCTTATAAAGATAAAATCTGGAACATCAGAAGGCATGTTAGACGAATAAGCTTCACTTTTCCCTAAATTTGGCGGAAAATTATCATGGACCGTGTTTATATCTTCACTTTCGTTGCACGAATCACTTTTTTATGTGCAGGCACTAGGACTACTACACTTTCTCCATTGTTCTGATCGCTGTCAGGAAACTCAAATACTTCCCCTTTTCTTCCGTTTTTCTCAGAGCTTCTGTACATCAGAGTCTGTCAGGCGCTTCCTGTGTTCATAGCTCATGATTACAGGGACGACTATCAGATAGCGTCACAACAGACAATAACTAAAATCCTTGCTTCAACTGCCCTACAACCTACACGGGATTTAATGGCATTGTTGTCAAATAATTGAACAACGAAGGGACAACAGTATTGTAAAAAAATAGAAATGTTGTGAGGCGCCAAATTGGCCCCGCCGTTCTCCTAGGTAGTAAGCTCCAAATTTCACAGCCTAATAAAAACAGGACACTTCAAAAAACGATGGTTAATGTTTCGTATAATTACTTACTATTAAAAACAGTCTTGATCACGATTTATTTATTAAGGTGACCGGTTTCGACCACTACTGTGATCATCTTCAGACCATGGAGTAGGAACCTCTTTCTGCTGGGGAATCACAGTAGTAAATATTTGTAACTTATTGATCACTGGTACTCCGATAATGTATTCAAAAGAAATTTCGTATAATTGTCGAAAATCCAGAAAACATAAAGTCAGTCCAGTTCACGGTTTGTTCAGAAGACAAATGAAAATTTCGAAAAGGGCCAATTTGGCCCATCTGTGGTTCTAGTGTTAAATGTTATTTTTTGAGAAGGTACGCAGTTTTGGCCGCAGCAGTAACTAATTTCGCAGACAGAGCTGTACATATTTTGTTAACTATTAGCAGGGATATCACAGGAGTCATATAGTGTGTATAAAGCCTCTTCATACTATTGTGATGCAATAGTGTCTGGCCACGATAACTTGACGATTTCGCTAGAGCTGCCAGATGCGGAGAAAATCGGCTCTACATTAAAGATGTTTTTGTCTCCGAGCTCTGCTAACGGCAAGCTGCCCCTAAACGCGAAACATTACGAAAGGCTTGTGTTCACTAACAAGTAACTTAAGTAAGCACTTGCTGGTGTATTTGCATTAGAACATTACTCAAGTTGACTTCCTCAGATCACTAGGGCAAGTTTATTCCAGGAACCTGCTGCAAGTACTTGTTGCAGAAGTGCAGTTATTCTTAAAAACCAGAGCAGTCGCCAATGTTGTTGCATTATTTATTAATGAACAAAAGTTGTGACGAAACACAAAATGAAAAAAATACGAAAAAATTTTAGAGAGTACATACTGATATCACCAAGAAACATGAATAGTTAAACTATAATCAGAGGATTTCATTAAGATAAAATGCTTTGAGGCTGTCGTATCCAAATTTCGAATATCTCTTGTCTAATGTATAATCAAAGATCCTATAGCAGGAAACAAAAGTGCGGCACGGTGTGTCACCAACAGACTGCGTTGTAATTACTCTTCGATTTTTGCGAGCAGCATTCATTATCTTTATCACAAATGTAATGCCTTTATATTTATGGCAACATTAAAAAATCAGCTAAGGCATCTGTACTACCTGTCCACTTTTTATTCTGGTGAAAGAAATTGATTGGTAAACGCATTTCGCATTTCCTTGACGGGTGGTGCCAATTACGTATATGTGTTTAAAGGTTCTAATGGTACATTTGTTTTGGCCGATGTGCCTTTGTGTCATTCTCCTTTTCGACACCGGTACTTTTGGACCGATGCTGAACACACAGAGCTTCCGTAAGTTTGAGAAAAACTTCCACGAGACGACAAAAATGGTTCAAATGGCTCTGAGCACTATGGGACTTAACTTCTGAGGTCATCAGTCCCCTAGAACTTAGAACTACTTAAACCTAACTAACCTAAGAACATCACACACATCCATGCCCGAGGCAGGATTCGAACCTGCGACCGTAGCGGTCGCGCGGTTCCGGACTGCAGCGTCTAGAACCGCTCGGCCACTGCGGCCGGCTACGAGACGACAAATTCGACTAGTACTTGCAGGAAAAGGTAAGAAACTAGAACGAATTAGCACCCTCTAGCGGAATGTGCGATGATATGAAACTTCCTGAGTAATTAATACTATGTGCCGGACCGGGAATCGAAGTTGTAAACACGGTCCGGCACACAGTTTTAATTTGACAGGAAGTCTCTTGCAAGAGTTGTTTCCACTAACTTGCGAACTTCGGGAAGTGTACAAAACTAGCGGACGTTGATGGGAGGGGGCGACGGCGGGGAGGGGGGATCTCTAACATAGTGGTTGCTAATATTCCACCCAATTCTGTGATTGTGTGAAAATGTGCCATACCACAGCAGGAAGTTCGGCAGAACGCCTAATAAGTATGATTTCAGGATTACGATATTAAGAGTGGTTGCAAGACAGGCAAATAAACTGCAAATGCGAAAGGCTGAATTATTATGTAAAATAAAGGAAAACAAACCAACTGTAAAAGTGTACGTGGTGAATAAAATCACTGAGAACAGAGTCCACAAAGTAGTCCGAGTACAGGCACACAACTGCGATCTAAATTCAGTAGAACTGACATGGGGCAAAATAAAACACAATTTCCGAATGAACAGTGTCACTGATAACATTTCGAAGGGAGATTGCAGGATCTTGCTAATGCTGCTTTCCATTCGTTGACTGTTCAGGACTGTCAAGGTTACTGCTGGAAAGCGCAGCAGCTGTAGCAAGAGTAGGCCTATTGGACACGAGACTGAGTAATGTAAATGGCCATCAATGAAGCTATCATCAGTACCATGCCCTCAACCGATGATGATGGTGGTGATGATTTTGAATCAAACACAAATTACAGCGATCTTTAGTTAACATTATTTTGACAGTTCTTAAGTACACTTTGTAAACAGTACCACTGTGCTGTGTTTAATAAATGCAATGTGCAAACAGATTCCAAAAATCAGTTTTTTACTTTTGCTTCATAATAGCGTAAGTATTACATTCATCTACTTTCAATTTTCATTACTGTCGATGAATGAATAATACCTAAGCTGTATCTAAAACTCTCAAACACGAATGTGTCAACAAATTAGGCGATTTCCGATCCCACGGAAGCGTCATTTAAACGCGCAGTATTTCCGAGAGTGCCGCCTCCGATTTGGTGTTACGCACAAGGCGAGGGTAGTGGTGCCAAAACTTCTACAAGCAGCCGATGCTGCCTTCCCCTCACAGCTCCTCTCCCCTCATCAGCCATAACGTAGGGGCGCGGCCATTCCCGACAGCCACTGCATCAATTGTCAACTTATCATGAACAAACAGTACAACTTCTAATGGTTTTCTTTCGACCATTGCAAATCAAGATACGATAATTAGATTGCAGTCACACTAGTGACTGATGCTGGAAGACGGAACTGACTTCCTGTTATATCACATGTTGAACCATTTATAAATATACAGGTGTTCTATATCTCCATTAGTAGTGGGGCAACAGGGGCAAAGCGAAATTGTTAGTGCAGGTTACCTACATTCAGGGGAAAGCATACATTCAGGGGCTAATCTATTGTCCTCTTTTGATTGACAGGTGCTTAATATATTGTTTGCTAAGAGGATTATGACTCTTGGGGATAATATTTCCTTTTGATTGATGTTTCCTTAACCTACTGTTCCCCCACCCAATCCCTTCACCCTAGTCCGCCCCCATCCCTCTGGAAGCTCCCATCATCAATACAGGAACTCTTTAGATATTAATTTGATTGACTAATTAATTACATCGATCAATTAATTAACCCTTCCTCCTTCTGGAAAATCCTCCATCCTTCCCTCACCCCTCCTCCATCTGGACACTGGTGGAAAAGGAGTAAGTCTGAGCTGGAAAGAAAGGATCATATGACCGAAAATGAATTATATAGCACAGCACATACTGTATATCTATAAAATTCATTTTGCAGAGGTGGATCTCACTTTCATTTCTTGGGAAAACCTCACATTCAGCAACTGAATGTCCTAATTATGTAATTACACTTCTGAAGGCTGGAGGTGCCATCTCATTGGAAAATTTTAGTGTGTTGGCTCACATTTACATGCAGGGATCAACTGAGCTAGTCCACAGTGTCACCACAAAAGGATGCTGCAAACCTCCCCTACCGTTCCCCCCCTCCCCCCACCCCTTAAGGAAAATGTTGGTAGAGAAAAGACTCACTCTGTGCTCGAGAGGAAGTGTCTCACGACACATAATCCAAATCAAAGCCACTAATACACTGATAATGTGTATCAGTCTGTGGGGACAGGGTTCCCCTACTTGGGTAGAAATAATGATTGCACCCCTCCCCTACTCTTGATCCCCTTGAACTGCAATCAGCAGGGAACGGAATGAAGTGTGATATAGTAGCCATGGTTTGGGGTCTCCTGTGTGTGTGTGTGTGTGTGTGTGTGTGTGTGTGTGTGTGTGTGTGTGTGTGTGTGTGTGTGTGTCTATTGTCAGGGTACCATCATGAAGATCAAAACAGCCCAATATCATAATTACAGATCACATTACTAAATACCGCCAACCACAGACCGTATATCATTCTTGTTTGAACTCGAGGCCCCCCAAATAAACCATCTAGTGATGAAATTCTGATGATTGCCTGATTCCTGACTAACTTCATATCGCTGTCTCTCCTTGTTTGTCGGCATGAACCAACACGCAGATGAAAGTTTTCATCTCTCTTCAGAATACTGTATTCCTGTTGCCTAATGCTGGAGACAAAGGGAAAGCTGAGCCAATTTTGACATGAAAAACAAGGTGAAATAATCCTTTTGCACAACCCTATGAAATGAATTTCACCTCCACCTTACAACGATCCTTCTTCATAATAAAACATATTTTCAACATTTGGGTTTCACGCACAAACAGCTTCCAAATCAGTTAATGTAATTTTAGTCACAAATATATCGTAGCACTAAATGTATCCAAGTTTTTTTCTGCACTGACTTTTGAGAACACCAAAATCCTCCTCAACCACAATGTTCCCACTCAACATATCTGGCAAAAAAAAAAAAAGAAAAAAATACTGCCGATAACACAAACTTGCGAGACAAAGAAGAATGCCATCCACCATCTGCACGGTAGCTCCATCCGCACCAGCCAGGAGAGAGAGACCAACACTCACACTGGTTATACCTGCCTGGACGAAACGCATGCATGAACGAAATACAACTATCAGAAACAAATTGATCAGTCGGGAATCTGATGTCACTATTGGGGCTTTAAAGCACTATAGAATACCTAAATTTGTTCTCTCCACTACATTCAGAAGGAGGAATTCCTACTGCATGATAGAAAAGAGACAACAGCAAATGCCACTGCAAGGCACAGTCCACTGCGATGTGTTGAGAAGCACTAAACAAGACTCTTTGAAACAACCAACCAGTCCGTAGCAGTGGCTGCCAGGCGTAGATGTCGGAGATTGCTGAAATACTCGCATATCGTATGCGCCCTCCTCCTAGACATCCACACACAGCCTGCTTGCCCCTTGTACAACGCCAGCACTGAAAGTCGGTGAAAACCATCGCCGTGGCCCCATCCACAGTCATGGGCATGCGTATATGCCAGATTGCATTAGAGATAATTGTAGTGATACGAATTTGGATGTTATCAACAGGATTACTGCAGACATCCACCATTTTGAATATTCTCTCACGCAACAGACACATATCCACCTCTATTGCGCTCACCCAGCACAGTGGATAAGATCAGAGAGATCGGAGCATTGCTTGTACCCTGCCTAGGGTGAGCTTATCAGTTACTTCCAGTTGCCAACTCCTCACAACCGCTGCTGCAGCGAGCCGCGGTGCACTGCGAAACAAACAACTACTTCTTGGATGTATACAGTAGTTCCAAACAATTCCACCCCGACATAGGCCCACCAGTTTAAAGAATCCACTTTACTCAATCCAAGGCAGCGTTGTTGTTGACCATAGATCTCGAATTTCTCAAGCGTTTAAACAAGTTATTTTCTAAGATAAAAGAAATCGGACAATACAGTCGTTTTCACATCACTAATGTATCGCTACTTGTTGTGAAAATCCTGTACAAGACTGTGGTATAGGTAACATTCCCTCTAAGTATTCTTTCATCAAGTAGAAATATATATTTTCTTATCTGTCATGTCCTGCATCACATGACTAGAATAATCAATCTTTTTGGGTCATGATGGAGTGCTAAGATCTACCACTGTCACAGTACGCCTCCTCACTTTGGACCCTGTCTTAAGGTAACAGAACAGAGAAATTGTAAATATAAGATTTATACTATGTATCACATTATAAACTCGGTAATACATCTGATTTTATTACGATGGTTGTCTCTCCCCATGTAGGTGAGAGATTCAAATATCGTTAAAAGATATCGCCGCAACGAAAAAATCACCAAGCCAAGATCGCCTCCTCCCGCCAGGTGGCATGTCATTGATATAAAACTGATAGGCTAATTAATTAAACTGATCACTAGAGTCACTTTGCATTGAGACTAATTTTGCTTTGTCACAAGTCGGATTACCCTTACCAGATAGTTGAAACATGAATCCCTGAAGGAAGACGATGTTCTTTTCGAGGAACACTACTGAGAATTGACATTTGAAGTTGACCATGGGTGGATTCTACCGCTGGTAACATTCATTCCACGTAAGGACCACACTATTAAGAACACTATCACAACGACTATGTTACCGTCAGCAGCATAAATAGTAGTCTTGGTTCTACAGGCACACATAAGGGTCGCCGACAGCGCTACATTATCTGGTAGAAATGCTGTAGGAGACTTTGAATTATGTCTATGCAGTCAACCACATACTTGCGTTGGATCCTATGGAGACGTCTTTTTATGGTTACAGCCACTGATGAATAATATTCATGCCACTCACGTATCTTGAAACGAATCACCTTTTTCGAGCCGATCTGCTACAGCAAACTCCAATGTGGCTTTAGACAGTCCCTCTCCATCTTGTAATTGTTCCTCAGTCTCTGCCCCACCCTCCCTGGAACTTCATCTATGTGAACATCCCAGTTTAAATCAGAAATGAACAGAAGTCAGACCCACTGCACCCTGTGGAGAAACAGGTTGAGCTGAGTTAATGCAATGCTGTGGATGCGCGCACACTCCAGGAGGACCTAAGTGGTAGGAGTTCGAACGCTGTCTATACTCCCAACGCAAACACTCGTCGTATAGGATCTTCTCAAACATCCGCGGAGTATACACGCGACACACGCGGTCCTGAAGGCAACTCAATGCAAACTGGGTATTAGTTCACTATTCACCGCCCAGGGGGCGCCGCAAGCCAAATCGTCATAAGCCAAAAGCTTTCTCATACTCTCTGAATTGGTATAAAAAGCCCCATCTCGAAACAAAGGTGTCCACTGTAATACTGTTTCTGGCCCCAACCTGCTTGCTTGCAACGGCCATCTCCAGACTCACAAGAGTATTGGGAACCCGGCACATATTTATCACTGTAACTACAATTAAATAGGATTGCTGCTGCAGTTTGACATCGAGCAATGTACTGGAAATGTCTCCTCTTGGCGGCTATGGTTGTGGAACGAACCTCAATATCTTCACCACACATAATTTTCAATGCAAAAACAAAATTTCACCCTCCTTACGGATATCGATGTGCTGAATGTATACCTCCCTCACGATAGGGAAGACAGTAGTGACCACCAGACAGTCGTACATATATCGCGAAGACTGTTGTACAAGGCTGCGTCGGTTCCCGTCGGCACAAAGGCATCACTGTTTCTGGCCCAGACCTATTTGCTTGCTTGCTTGCTTTCTACGCCCGTTTCCAGACGCTAGGATTCAAATAACACATGTATTTTCACATGGTTTGCCAGATACCTTATATATGATACTTCTCGATATCAAGCACATAGCAATACGTTACCTGCGTGATAGGTTCGCCTTGAGCATCAGGCTTATAAAGTATGTATTTGTGATCCGACATGTGCAAAGGGAATGACTATGCTCAGTCGTAAGGAAGGTATGGATTTGAGGTGGAATTCTGTGATAGCAAAGGGGAAAGTCTATCAAGTCATAAGAATGGTTTCTATACACAGCCGTCAGCAGGGTGTATTTCCGATACTTCGCTCATTGTTGAATGTTGTCCAATTTAGACTGTGATCGTAATATTTAATTGTAAGTACAGTGATAAAATATATATGTTGCCGGATTCCTAGGATGATTCTGTCTTCGCTAGTGACCTGTGGCGCGAATGATTCATGTTTCCAACTAACAGTAGGAGCTGTCCGAATGGAGAGGCCTGTTGGGATGCAGGAATATAGATGAATTAACCGTGTCGTGCTCTAGACGGCCGAAAAGCGAACTAATACTTAGTATGGGCTGGATAGCTTGCGTGATCGCGTGGTAATTTGGGAAGGTTCAATATAGACGTGTGTTTGCGCCAGACCATTATTCCCTCCCATGTAAATTGTCAGTTGACTGCTTTTACACATTTCTCACCTTTATTTAGTTGAGGCTCAAATGGCTCAGAGCACTATGGAACTTAAGATCGGAGGTCATCAGTCCCATAGAACTTAGAACTATTTAAACCTAACTAACCTAAGGACATCACACACATCCATGCCCCAGGGTTCGAACCTGCGACCGTAGCTGTCACGCGGTTCCAGACTGAATCGCCTAGAACCGCTCGGCCACACCGGCCGGCTATTTAGTTGGGGGGACATCGACTGTGGTGTGGGCTTCTAGCAGGTGAAAGACGGGTGGAAGACATCTTAGTTGATTTTGTAAATTATAAGGATGATTTGGAATGTGATATATCACCGACATCGGTATTCGCAAGTGGAAATATCAGTTTCCTCTATTTTTTTCGAGTTTTCATTCACAGACGGTATACGTTTCTAGTTACTCAGTGGTTTACAGCATGCTACACCTCGCTAAAGTTTCGGGTTTCTAGAGAAATAATTTCCAGTCTATATCTTCGGAATTATACTGTGCAAGCAATCGGTAACATACTGCTATGGGCTTGATATCGAGAAGTATGGTATAAAAGTTATAATATTCTGGCAAACCATGTGAAAATACATGTGTTATTTTAATCCTAGATTCTGGAGATGGGTGTAGAAAGCAAGCAAGCAAATAGGTCAGAGCCAGAAGCAGTGACGCCTTTGTGACGACAGGAAGCGACGCAGCCTTGTACAACAGTCTTCGCGATATATGTACGACTGTCTGGTGGTCACTACTGTCTTCCCTATCGTGAGGGAGGTATACATTCAGCACATCGATATCCGTAAGGAGGGTGAAATATTGTTTTTGCATTGAAAATTATGTGTGGTGCAGATAATGAGATTCGTTCCACAACCATAGCCGCCAAGAGGAGACATTTCCAGTACATTGCTCGATGTCAAACTGCAGCAGCAATCCTATTTAATTGTAGTTACAGTGATAAATATGTGCCGGGTTCCCAATATTCTTGTGAGTCTGGGGATGGCCGTTGCAAGCAAGCAGGTTGGGGCCAGAAACAGTATCACAGTGGACACCTTTGTTTCGAGATGGGGCTTTTTATACCAGTTCAGAGAGTACGAGAAAGCTCTTGGCTTATGACGATTTGGCTTGCGGCGCCCCCTGGGCGGTGAATAGTGAACTAATACCGAGTTTGCATTGAGTTGCCTTCAGGACCGCGTGTGTCGCGTGTATACTCCGCAGAAGTTTGAGAAGATTCAATACGACGAGCATTTGCGCTGGGAGTATAGATAGCATTCCTACCACTTAGGTCCTCCTGGGGTGGGCACTCTTCCACAGCCTGCTGGCTTCTCTCTGACTGACACACGTTTCTTCGGTTGTGGTCATGGGCCGTGTTTACGGCGGCACTTTCCTCCGTCGGCGCTGCACTGTGGCACGGCGAGCACGTGGGATTTATATGACGATCTGTAGATAACTTTTGCAGGGTTTAATTGTCAGTGCAATACGGCGATCTCTACAAAATAGTTTTTTTGGCGCTGAAAGAAAATGAAAAATGCAGACAGTGCTCCCACACTGTCAGCAGCAGCAGTTTGACAGGTAATTCAGTAAGAGTCTGGCTGTCCCATTAGGATCATCAGGAACAATGCATTGGGCGTTCTTACGGCTATTTTCGTAAACAGGTACTGTTAGAACAAGAATTTCCATGCAGGCAAGCTGAAACAACACGAAAGCTCCTACAACACTGACAGTTAACTGAAACTGCAACTGCAACTGCAACATTTTACTATTTCCGAGAGGTAGACTTGGCTCTTATTTACATATACATTTGACGTCATTATAACAGTGACAACCCTTTAGCTGCGCCTGCAAGGGTGAGCCACTATGCAAACATCTCGTTGAGGGTGGTCTGCTACGCAAACATCTCTCTCAGTGCTGGACCCGCAGCAGCTATGCGTCATCGCGCCAGCAACCGTGCCTAGGTGAACACCAATTTCATAGGTATTTCTCAGGTGTCATTTGTGAAAGAGATGCCGCCGCATCCTTGTGGCACCCGAACTGGCATCTCCACGTGGTTCAGCAGCTGTGGGCCGCGTCGTCACTTCGCAGGAGCCGCCGGTGCTATCCGACACTTGGCAGCGTGTGTGGTGGCCTTTCCTGCGGTCCAGTCGAAAGATTTTTATCTTTGAATTACGTGTGATGTGTGTTTCATTACGGTATTCCTTGTGTGACTGGAATAAAAGGAGGGGCTATCGATTTAATTACTTCTTACAAGACCTGCATCTTTCCAAACAGCAGAGAATGATGGTGAAGAGAAATCCAACTTTTGCAAACTGATTATTTTATGGAAATGGAATGGAAATGAAGTCCCATGCTTCTTGACAGCATAGGGGAACTAAGCGGGAGACCCACACCGTCATAGTAGGCAAGGTCCTAATGGAGGTGGTTTGCTGTTGCCTTCCTCCGACCGTAATAGGGATGAATGATGATGACGAAGATGACACAAGAACACCCAGTCATCTCGGGGCACGTGAAAATCCCTGACCCTACCAGGAATCGAACCTGGGACCCCATGCTCAGGAAGCGAGAACACTACCCTCAGACCACGAGCTGCGATTTTTTGATTAATAAACAAAATACCCTTTAAATTCCCTTTCTCTCCACCACAGAGCCACAAATTTCTGGGTAGGGTTGGGAGGGGGAGAGGGGTGGGGGAGAGCGAGGGGGAGGGATGGGGGTTTACCAGAGGGAAGGAGTTAATTAACTGATCAATTTAATTACCAGTCACTCAAACTGATAAGAGTGAGAGGGGGTATTCGAATAATTCAGATCTGAAAGTGTACCTGTAGCAGCGAGGGAGAGGGGTCGTTTGGAGGTTTCCTGAGGGGGGAGGGTAGTGGGAGGGTGTGGGAGAATAATAGGTTAAGAACCTGTCTGTCAAAAGGAAGGATCCGGTTAGGGGAACAACAGGTTAAGGACCTGTTAATCAAAGGAGTACCATAGGTTAAGTACCTGTTAATCAAAGGAGCATAATGGTTTGCCCCTGAGTGCATACCTACACCCGCACTGCAAATTGTGCTGATGCCGCCCCTGTCCCTCTAGTTACTAGTGGGTGGATGGGATGGAAAAGACACCATCGATGACTGTAATAAGCACCACAGCTGATAGTGTGATCAATTTTAGCAATTTTACAATAATTTCAAAACCGATCAATGACATGGTGGCATGATTCGCAATTTCTGTATCTTCGCTAAAACGCTCCTCCACTACTTTGTGAGCACCATTGCGAATGTAGATAGATGACTGTGCAGTATGTCCATTCATTGTTGATTTTCCAACACATACACCAAAGTATATCAGACAGCAATCTACATATTTCTAGCACTTAGATCGTAGTGTGTAATTTACGATTACGATTGCCCTTGTTTCCCTATGTGTATGGAGGTCATAGAGAATTCTCACATTCTTAGGATAAAGTTAAAGATTGAAAGATCTCTTCGCTCTGTCGTCGACTGAAGTTCCCTGCATCACTGTCGCTGATTTAATTTGTGGCCTGTTAATCTTCCTGTGGCACACAGTAGTCATGGTCAGATGTTAGGTTGTATTGCTCATGTGCGGGATAATATTGCCGTTTCGCCTTGACGTCACATCTCTAGAATGCCTCCTCTGTCAACTAATAAGGTATGTATGTGTAGCATCAGTCCACTCTCCTCCTCCAGAACACGTAATTTTATTGATTTTCTCAGTATTCTTTTCAAGGTATTTGTCTGTAATTTTATGTATTCTCAGGCTGTTTCAGTAATTTTACAAAGTTTTCGTGATTTTACATATTTCATGCTCTTTTCCTCAATTTTTACGTATCTGCAGTCAGTTTTTCGTGATTATACAAGGTTTTCCTCGAATTTTACCGATTTTATGCCATCTTGCATTTTTTCACAGTATGTGGTCATGTTGCAGACATGCCCATGTGCTTTTTGATTTTCTAAGAGAATGTGGTGCTACAGAAGAATGCTGAAGATAAGGTGGGTAGATCACGTAACTAATGAGGAGGTATTGAATAGGATTGGGGAGAAGAGAAGTTTGTGGCACAACTTGACTAGAAGAAGGGATCGGTTGGTAGGACATGTTTTGAGGCATCAAGGGATCACAAATTCAGCATTGGAGGGCAGCGTGGAGGGTAAAAATCGTAGAGGGAGACCAAGAGATCAATACACCAAGCAGATTCAGAAGGATGTAGGTTGCAGTAGGTACTGGGAGATGAAGAAGCTTGCACAAGATAGAGTAGCATGGAGAGCTGCATCAAATCAGTCTCAGGACTGAAGATCACGACAACAACAACAAGAGAATATCTGCACATTTTATATGCCAACCTATTAAAAAATCCTAAGACTTGCCCTCTCCCCGATGATCCACTTGCGTGTTAGGACGAACATGTGAATTATAGTAATGGTCGTTTCGTACCTATAAGAAACTAAAGACTCGATTTAGGTCCAAAATGTGGCAGAGAAATGGCCTACCTCGCATGCATCTTCGTTCGTGTAGAAGAGGGTACTGAGGGTAAGTCGCACACAGAACATACACTTGTATACGTGTCGAGCGCCGGTTATATCACAAAACTGATGCACCCCAAGAGGACAATGGAAAAAAATTGTTAAATGCAGGATAAATGAGCTGTAGCAACATCTCCCTCTCTCCTTCTCAACTGGTCACTGCCTATATTTCCTCTTCTCCTTTAACGCAGGTTCACGTAAATTTAGAGGCAGATGGCTCTCTTTTCGAGGAAAGCATCAAAGACAGCAATCATCTTGCATGTATCACTGTTACTTTAATACGTATACAGTAGGACGTTGCCATACAGCAATAGTTTGTTAGCTGACACCGGATGGTTGTGACCGACAAAGAGTACAGGGAAGCACATTGTAAATACTGTTTGTTGGGGCTTAAAACACCTAAACAGTCATGCACAGGGTCAAACATGCGATCCATTCTATAGCTATATACTGCAGTCACCTCAGCCGGTAATACAATGCTCTTTAGCAAAGGACACTTTATAAAAATTTATAAGGCGGACACCGTTAACTTTGGGTCACACCTGGGACTGTGATCCGACATATATGAAATTATTAATCTACATTTGGTGGTTATCTACTTTAAAAAAAATGACTCTTTCCCCAGTTCCCAGTGCTTCCATGTCAACTTTTTCTTGTATTCCTCTTGCTGTAGCATACTCGTTCCCATGTACAAGAATTGTCCTGCACCAAGCAGAAGACATGCAAGTACTCCCATATTTCGCCGTATTTTCCCTCAATTTACGCGTGTTTTCCTTTCTTTTTCGTAATTTTATGTCACTTTTGCCCACGCCATCATGACATCACTTCTCTTTCAATATTCTAAAATTGCTTTTAAATGTACTACAGATGCTAACACCTGGCGTTAATGCACTATTTTTCAGGTTCAACCGCACAGTACAGCACTGTACTCAAATTCCAAATATGATGTGTTGTGGATCTGCCTCTGAGCGTCGCCCCAGGTATAATGCTTGGAGGATCCACCTTCAAACCCTATCCTCGCCGCGGCGTATTATGGATCCGCATGCCAACATTGCTCCAGATATACCGTGTGGTAGATCCACACTCGAAAACTTACTCGGTTCAACTCTGGGCGATGTTAAAGAAGGAGATTTGTGGCCATTTAACTATTATCTACGTGTTAAATTTTCTAATTTCGTCACTGTGATACACAGCATACAGACAATGCCGCCTTTTCTCCTACACGGGAAAGACGGTATGACGGTGAGAGGAATACGGGAAAAAGTCGGCATGGAAGCGCTGGAAATTATTTTGAGGAAATATACAAATCCAGTAAAGTGGAATTAGCTGACGTTAAAATGAATGTACTAATGGAAGATCTGCCTGGAATACTGCAATAGCTACGTCACTATTACCTTTTCGATTTTGACATTACACAAGACTTTGCCGGAATTTTGAACAAATAGGAGATGCTATTTAATATCAGTCCATGACATCTGCATGGAAGGAGATCGCCAGCGACACAGCAGTGTGATTGTGGACAACGATAAGACAGTCGGAACAGACTGTCTAACGTGCTTAAGCTCTAACTGTAAAGGAATATAACAAATTTATATATTAAATCACAAGTCCGGGAATGGACAAAGACATTGGCAACCACATTATAGATTTTGTAATTTGTCCAGACAGGCGACTGCAAGGAACTTTTTGGTCTTCCTTTGCTGACAGCCAAGGCATTGCCAGGTTGGAGGTTACAATATACAACTACAGAATGGATCGGTTTTCGACCTTATGCAAGAGAGTTTATGTGTATTAGAAGCCAACAAACAATATTTATAATGTTCTCCAGGTTACTCCATGCTTACACGTGTCAGTTGACGGATGACTACAGAACAGTTGTTGTGTTGTGTTTAATAACGCTCTGCAGTTTGTGTACTGGGGTAATGAGAATACCCGAAAATTGAGAGGTGTACAAAGAAGTCTTCCAGATACTCCAGACCGAGAAAATCTCAGCAGCTATGTTCCATCTGCATACAGTTTCAATTATCCATCTATAAACTACTTGGGGAATCTTAACTCTGACTCCAATAAATACCATATAACCATTATACAGAGGTGTGATGTTAAAGTAAGAGAAACTTATTTTCTCACTTCAGAACATTGTTTTCCACAGTACCGTCTGATGTAGATATTGCAGGATTTGGCTTGGTTGACACAGACAATGTAATACCAAAAGTCCTAAGAAAAAGAACCAATGGGTCAAACAGACTTAAACCATCCCCCATTGAAGAAATTACACCTTTAAGTACAGTTAATTTGTTATGCACACGAAAAAGGAAACTGACAATGGAGAACATCGAAGTAAAGACAAGAAAACTGGAGTATATGGAGAAGATAATTACCATAAAGGAAGAATATAAGATGCAAATTTAAAAGGAAGAAGCTATTGCGGATGTGCAGTCCAGGATTATACATGGCTTTAAACACACTGTATGGAGAAATCTAGCTACAACTCTGGAATACAAGATAATAGCATTTGCTGTAAGGAGCAGTGATAAGTAGTCATATGTTGAAGGACTTGCCGAAAACGGTGGATTAGAGCACATTTACTATATTAAAGGACACAAGAAAAATTTGTTTATGAAACTTCATTTTTGACACTGTAATTATATAAGATGGATCTTTCATGATGGTATTCCTTGCATGACTGGGATAAGAAAGTGTTATAGATTTAATTACCTCTTTTTGATATATTTTTACAAGACCTGCATCTTCCCAAGCAGCAAGGAATGATAACAAGAGATATCAAACCCATGGAAATTGAATTTTTTATAAATAAACAGCATACCCTCTACATTTTAATTTAATTTCTTGTCATGAGATCCTTCTCCTCCAGCACAGAGCAGCCAATTTACAGGTAGGGTGGTGCTGGTGGGAGGGTGGGGTTGGGGAGTTGCCAGAGGGGGAGGGTTTAATTAATTGATCGATTTAGTTTATTAGTTAATCAAATTGATATCAGAAGTATGCTTATATAGATGAGGGGAGTTCGCCGGCCGGTGTGGCCGAGCAGTTCTAGGCACGTCAGTCCAGAACTGCATGACTGCTTCGGTCGCTGGTTCAAATCCTGCCTTGGGCATGGATGCGTGTGATGTCCTTAGGTTAGTTAGGTTTAAGTAGTTTTAAGTTCTAGGGGACTGATGACCTCAGATGTTAAGTCCCATAGTGCTCAGAACCATTTTTGAGGGGAGTTCCCAGAAGATTGGGGGAGGAGAATGGAAGGTGAAGGTGGAGGGGAAGGAGTATGGGTGAGGGAACCGTATTTTAAGGACCTTTCAATCAAAACGAAGGAATATACCCTGGGGAACACAACCCTCTTAGCAGAAGAATAGGTTAAGCACCTGTCAATCAAAAGAGAACAATAGAATTGCCACTCAATGTATATTTGTCCCTGAATGTAGGCAAGCCGCACTAACATAATGCTCTTGTGTCTGCTTTGCGCTACTACTTCCATCTCGTCATGCCTTGGGTTTTAGTTTTTTGTAACAATTCATAATTACGATGTATGACGAGAAAATCGAATAAATTTATTGTGCTCTCACTCTCTGGATATGAGGTCCTTGGGATAGCAGTTTCCATTGGCCCTCTTTTTCTTCTGTTTTCCTATGAAGAACTGTACTTCAAATGCCTGTGCGTTAATCTGTACCACTATGGCTGGACAAATTGCAATTCTTTCTTTATCGCTAGTCATCCAGTAGCCTCAGAACGTAATTTTATTCCTGTTCGAAGATTATCAACACTTTCTGAGGTCATACTTGTATCCATTTGCCAATAGTTCCCCCACTTTATTTGATATGGATAAAGAGTGAAACAATGGTACTGTACATTCATGCCCACTGTCAGAAATTGAACTGTTACATACAGAAGGGTGCATAAAAATGTAGACACTCTTTGATATTCAGTGGTAATGGAACAAACTTATGTACCATTACAATCATTTTCACGGGAAAGGTTATTTCATGTGTTCAGTGTGACCCCATTAGAAGCCAAACATGGTCGATGTCTCTGAACTGTTGACCAAACTATGGCTGCTAGTGTCGCCAGTGTGATAGCAGCACACAACACCTCGATGGTTTATCGTAGTTTGTTCAGGGTAGCTGGCTCCTGTTGATAAATTTCAATTTTCAAGGTCGCACATTGGTAAGAGTCAAGAGGTGTAAGGTCTGGAGACTGGTGGATACTAAATAGCTCCTCTTCGACCTATTCATCCTTCAGGTAGATTTTCATGCAAGTAGGCTGCGAAATCTCTGTGGTAGTGAGGCGGTGCGCGATCTTTCATCTCCAAACACCTCAGGATGGCGGGTAAAATCGCTGTTTGCAGCATATAAAGATACACCTCAGTAGTAACCGTACCTGCGAAGGAGAATGGGCCAATCCAAGTGTGCGATGACAGACCACACCACACATCAACACGTGGGAGATTAACATGTTTGTCCACGCGAACGGCAGGACTTTCAGGAGCCCAGTACACGCAGTTTGGCGGTTTACAGTACCGTTGAGTCTGAATTGCACCTCGTCAGACAAAATAACCAATCCTGCATACTGTTCATACTCGCGAAGCAAAGCCTTCAAACCACTCGCAGTACTCCATCCTTCGAGCTGTGTCGTGCTCTGTCATAGAACGCAGCGATCTTGGACTGCACACTTACCACTTTGCAGCTTTCAGATTACGCTACAGCGCGAAATTGCAACAATATGGTATTTTGTTCCAAATATACTAACTCTCAAAGAATGTCTACACATTTCTGGAACCCCCTGTATAACTTTGCTCTGTCAGTATTGACCTCACCAGTCGCTATACGATAGACTAACACCAAGTTCTTAAATTCCGCCACGTGTTGTAGTTCCAAGGGAATTTGCCTTGGTGCGGAGACCACAGTGCAGAACGCCGCGCACGGCGTGGCAAACCGCATCCTGCAGCATTGCTACAACCATTTTCTTGCCGTGGATACTATCCAGCAATGCTGATAACGTCCTAGATGCAACCATTCTTACGCCTAAGAGACTGAATTGATTCTGTACTCTTTCTAGGTTGTCGTTTATTGTTCACATAGTGCTTCTCGTGAACTGTGTCAATTCCATAGCTAGCTCCAGTACCGTCTTAGTGTCAGGATATTCTGCTCCACATTTGATAACTGCGTGGTACGCCATTGACCTGTGGTTTTAGTGGTGCCTGCTGTTTCCTGTATTTGTCTCACCATGTTATTCAATTTTTGTATGTCTTCGCTGTTTGCTGTGCCAAAAACCGTTTTCACCAAATTTCGTCGTGCGTCTAAAAATACTCTTTTTCTTTGCACTATAGCGGCCGTCACGAAAATGAGTGTGAATTGCGAAGGGACCAAACTGCTGAGGTCATCGGTCCTTAGACTTACACGCTACTTAAACTAACTTATGCTAAGAACAACACACACCCTTGATCGAGGGTGGACTCGAACCTCCGGCAGGAGGGGCCGCGTAATCTTGACATGGCGCCCCAAAACGCGCTGCCATTCAGCGCGGCCGGTCGCGAAAAGAGGCTCCTCGGGGTCATCTCAGTGTCCTACAGTATTGCCAGTTGTGATAATGTAAGTAAATATTCCGAAAAAAAAAATACTAGAATCTCCATTTTTAGTTCGAATACGCGCGAGTACTTTCATGCCGCCGTCAGGATTGTAGTTCCAACGGCTCGTCTTAATACGACTGATAATATTTCCTACCTCTTTTATTTGTAGCTCTTACTGTCCCTTCGTCACAACATCCATTAAGCAAATCGCCGATATACGCTGTACAAGGATAGTAACTGTAGGTACTTTGAGGCCAATATTTCCATTGAAATCTAGCAAAATATATTTAGTCGAGTGATTCCGTAAACCAAAGATTCACTAAAAAATACTACATGACTACTGTCCTCCAGTGGCGTAGCGTGGTTGGAAAGGTTGGGGAGACTCTGCGGTTGTTATAGGGAGACAAAATAGTACAATAAACAATAATTTAAACAAATGAAACAAAACGCATCAAATAAAACAACAACAACAACTACTACTACTACTACTACCACTACCACCGCAATAAATAATAATGATAACTAACTTGTCCAAGAAACGATGACAAATTTGTAGAACTCCAGCAGCAAGAGAAGAATCACTTAAATTTTCTTGTACACAAGTGCAATGCGCCTGTCTTTTCTTTCCACGAATAAGTCTGTAACTCGGTCTACAAAGATCTGATCACTGAATAGCTCTCCAGGTAGTGACTTTTCTATTGCTAACGTGCTCAAACACGACAGACGGATGTTGGGCATTAAATTCCTTAAATAATTCTTCACTCGTTTAAGAGTACTCATGCTTCGTTCACTGCTTGCTGTAGTTGCGGGTAGTGTCAAAACCAAAATCCGGAACTTCGTTGTTTCTTCATAAACGGAATCTAAATCATTGTTGAAAATGTACTTTAAGAGGATTCTTGGAGACAAGTGTTTTTTTTTCTCATCAGCGTATATGTTACACATTTCATTTTCAACTTGTTCTTGTTTGAAAAAAAGGGTACTGTTCTAATAATTGAAGCAGTTTCAACTTTGGGAATTCTTTTTGACATTTCGGCAAGCACTTTTCGTTCAAAAGTTCAACAAACTGAATTTGGGGAAAGTCTTGAAACCTTCTGAACAAGTTGCAAATCCAGTATCTCGTAACTTAGTGACCTGAGAGATGTCTTTTGACTGTCAGAATGATAAGCTGCCATTCAAACACAAGCTGCATTTAATGCATTCATCAACGAATGTTTCCGTTCTTAATTGTCTTAAGTTTCCCAAAACAGTTCTTATTTCGTCGTGACAAGCAGTTATACTGACAAATTTTGACTGAAGAACATTGAAGAGATGATCAACATAAACAAAGCACCCTCTGTAGAAGCAAAGCAAGTAGACAAACGTAGGATCATCTATCCGTCGTTTCATTCCCAAAGCACTGCTCAAAGATTCTGGGTCCCACCGAGAGTCTGTATCATCAAATACGTAATTTTAAAAAACTAGATAGTCCTGAGAAATGACTAGATGTTGAAACTGCCCTGGAACGAATGTCCCAGCGAGTGTTGCTTGCATGTGGCAGTTTAAATCATGTCTCAATTAGCAATACAGTTCGTTTTGATGATTTGCTGAAAAACGAATAGAATGCAGTAAGATCACTTACAAACATGCGTACTTGTCGTATGATTTTGAAGGCGTGTAACAGTACCACATTCAGTTGGCGTGCGTAACAATGAAGAAACAGCGCGTAGGGACGGAACTGCTTCACCAATAGTTGTAGTCTTCTTTCTCTGCCCGCCATTACTGAAGCGCCATCATATGGTTGACTAACCACTTTTCCTTCCACATTCCATTCTTTCAATACTGCATGGACAATGTTTGACAAACCTTCGGCAGTTTTTTCTCCAAAACCATCGTAAAATCCAACGAGTCTTTCCTCAATTTTGTCTGCTATACAGTACCTGAATATTATACTCATTTGACTCTTGCATGATACGTCTAATGTTTCATCAGCCTGAATCGAAATGAAATTGCAATTCTGAATTTCAGATTTTAATTTCTCATTAACTGCCAGAGTTATCATTTCTGTTACAACATTCTGTATATCTGGAGACGTTCCTTTAAAGGTTGAGGATGATGACAGATAGTCTCGGATTAACTGCTCTCCTTGAGCTAGTAAATCCAACAATTCCAGATAGTTACCTTTGTTGCTGGAGGATTCGTCTTCTCGATGGCCGCGAAAAAATTGTTCTTGTTTACAAAGAAATACAATTTCCTGAATAAGACGAGCCAATACTCTCCTGCTGTATGCAAGATGTTCGTTGTATTTTATTGCCGTCAGACCAGTGGCTTCAGAAAGGGCGTGCTCAGTTCTACTATTGCCCAATAACTGAAATGATTCTTTGTTCTGCAGGTGACGTTTTGATGTCTGATGTTTTTGTGCTTTCCTGTCAAAGTTCTTTATTTTGCAAATGCCCTCACTGCATCATTCCTTTTCGCCACCAAACAGAAGACATATATAACAATATAATCTGTTATTAACTGCATTCGCAGTCAGCCAAGCATGCTTTTCCTAACAGTCTGTCTGAAAAGTGCGTTTTTATTTGGCTTCACTTAAAACTACACTGAGTATAGGAGTAGGTCGTTTGTCCTTCAATTCGCACTTTTTTCCGTACGTTAATGTAGAAAAAGGCGTTTTTAATAAAAATTCTATAAGGTGTACAGTTGCTGGCTCATTCATATTGGCGACACAACGAAAATATGAACTAAAGTCACCCAAGAATGACTATGAACACAAACCGCGCCACTGTTCACTTCCGTGTTAATAGCCAGCATAGAAGCGGCAGAGACTAGTCTTGATACCTGGCAGCAAGTGCAGCGCACATGCCTTCGTGGAAGAGGGGAAGTGGAGGGGAGCCGAGTATGCCACTGACACAGCCAGGTAAGGGAAGGGAGGCAGAGACTGAGAGCAGTCGAGTCTCAAGCAGGCAGATCACCAATACTCAGGGTGCGGCGGCGCGAGCTGCAATGATACCATCGCACATTCAGTCCTCTTAGTAGAAAGTTGTTTATATTTTTGTTATGAATTACTATTGCATTTTTTTAAGCACCAATACAGGGGAGACTAAGTCTCAAAGTCTCCCCTCACGCTACGCCACTACTGTCCTCACCATACAGCAAGTGCGTTTTAAACAAAACTTCGTTCTTGCTGCTGAAATGTCTCTGCATTCCGTTAAAAAACTCTGTTCCTCATTACACTTTCTGAACCAAGAACCAAATGAGTGGAGGAGACAAAGAACAGGTGTGTCTGAAACAGAATAATTAATTTTTCCATGGAGTTCATTTTGCATTTCTGAAGTGTCAGATATTTTCCTCGTCATAGTATCGAAGTTCTGTTCTACGCAATAACTTACTGTTAAATCCCGTAATTTCCGTTTTCGTTTAAATCTCTTTCTTGGAGAATCAAAACATATGCCCATATATCGAGATTCTGCGGATGGAACTGCACTGTTAATACGGAATACACTAAATTCGGAAATACTACGTAGACCGACCAGAGTAGTACTACACTTAGGCTCTTGCTGCTGCGCTTCGCTCACTACCAGACACGCGTCAGTGCACTGTTCCGCGGAAGACTAAAACCACATGTGAACACAAGACATTGCGCGAAAGTACAGAACTGCACTGGTGACAATGTAAACGCGGCAACAAATGTATGAGGGAGCAAACCACAGCACTTAGGACCAGCAGATTGTGGGCAGCTGACGCGAACCTGACGTCTAATCTTGTGGCGCCATCTCTAGTGGCTGTGGTACTACATTTGATATTTTCTTTAGCTGTGTTCTCAATCTCCCATAAGGGATGCTCAACTCTTGGTACTTATCCAATATTCCCGCTAGAACTGTGTCTCTGTGCTTCCTTGAGTAATTCTACGAATACATCTCTTAACCTGCAAACCTCAATCCTTACTTCTCCTATGTCGCAAGATAACTTCGGTGTCCACTGAAAGGCAGTTAGTGACACATCCAGCTGTCTGGAGAACAATATTCCGGAATATAGAGGCTGGTTCTGAACTGTAGTCGGTACTCCTCCCCTGACGAAATGCAGGAACATCAGGTCGATGGCAGTCCTGTCAGTTGTCCTTATTGGTAGCCATCTAAGAGGAAGGAACCGCTATCAGTTGTCTCCCTCTTTCAAAAATTCGTACACACGAGGACAAAAATAAACCTAAAACCCACTACTACCCCACTCGTCGACAAAAATGGGAAAAACAAACTTCCGAAATCCATGTTACATATCAAAAAAGTTAATTCATAACGACATTAACAAAATAAAGACAACGAATGTACAAAATAATCCTAGAAACAACACATAAATGTGATTACAACTACTTATCCTGTGATTCAAGTGCGAGAGTTACACTGTGTGTATTGTGATCGTCATTAGATATTCGTTTCCTGTCTTTCTTTGACGGTTCCTTTGACGCTTGTGTAACTGGTGGAACTTGAGGCAATGCATTCACGGCTCCTTTAAATGGCTTGATTCAGCTACCATGAACAATAGACGTTTTCGTCGATAGTAGTCTTTACTGGCGAAGTCATTTCAATAACTTGGTAGGGACCACGTTTAAGCACATATTAGTTTGTTGCTAAAACCCACTGACCAATTCTATGCTATGGTAGTTTCCGTACACGTTGCCCTATCTTTTTCTAATGTTGTAGGTTTTACGTGTCAGCTTGCTTCACCTTTTGCCGAACTTCACGTAAGCATTTCGCAAATTCCTTTACTGGCTCACTCTTAGCTGCACGTTTAGGCAATTTTGGAAATTTGTGGCGAGTGCCAATGGGACCAAACTGCTGAGGTCATCGGTCCCTAGGCTTACACACTACTTAATCTATCTTAAGCTAACTTCCGCTAAGGACAAAACACACACACACACACACACACACACACACACACACACACACACACACACACACACGCCCGATGGAGGACTCGAACCGCCGACGAAGGGGCGAAGGGGAAGGAGCCTCGCGAACCGTGGCAAGGCGCCCTGGACCACGGGGCTATTCGTTTAGGCTTTATCACATGGAAATGACAAAGCATCTTTATGCCGTACTTCACCTAGTATGGCGAAAGGTCTGTACTGGTATCTATTTGGAATTATAAGCCGAGACAGCGAATTCGAAGTACGTGTCCCAGTTGTTGCGTTGGCTGTTTACACACTGGCTTATCGTTTTAGAAATACGTAGATCTAGATACCATTTCTATTCGCTCATTTGCTTGCGGATAAAAAGGACTTGTTCAGAGTTTCTGAATGTGAAGCAAATAATATAAATGTTGCATTAAAGCTTATAAGAGTTTCGCACCTAGATCTCAGCCTGGTGATCAGGAATTACTGCTACAGAATGACTCCCATCTTCACTGCTGGCTAGAAACCTTACAGCATGCTTCCCAAGAACTACCTATAATTGTCATGGCCACTAAGGTGTAGAGATCAATGAAGAAATGGTTGGTTTGAATGGTTTCATTGTTGTGCTGCCGTCGAGTATCCTCCGATCGTAGGAACTAATGCCTGGCACGAGATAGAGTGACGGTCGATAAATCAATAGCAGCAGAGTTAAAACAATTGGTAGGTCACGTATAAAATAAATATGAAGCGATGGCGCTTTGACGGCCGGTGTGACCGAGCGGTTCTAGGCACTTCAGTCTGGAACAGCGCGACCGCTACGGTCACAGGTTCGAATCCTGCCTCGGGCATGGATGTGTGTGATGTCCTTAGGTTAGTTAGATTTAAGTAGTTCTAAGTTCTAGGGGACTGATGACCTGAGATGTTAAGTCCCATAGTACTCAGAGCCATTTGAACCATTTGATAGCGCTTTAGTAACAAAATATTAAATTAGAAGTAGAATGCAGCCCTTAGTGGCCTGCCTCCTATGGTTTCTTCCTTTCCCTTTTTTTTTTTTTTTTGTAACTAAAGCGTTATCGCTTCATATTTATTTTACACGTGACATGGCAATTTTAAATGTTTTATTTCTGATGAAACGCTTAGAAGTGGCCGAAACCTAGATCAAAAAGACTTTTTATCGGTGTTCATTGTACGTCTGGAGTTGGTTTACCTGTGTTGTGCTGCGTTCCTGAGCGTTTGTCGAGCGGAAAATAATTGCAGGTGATAACGAAAACATTGTAGACTGTAGTGTGCTACAGATACTGGAGTAACAATTGGGAATCCAATCTTTTCTACAGAAACATAACACTGCTATCGTCTACAAAGCAAGGTGCGTTGAATATTGGTTCACGTATCTGCTGGGTTTGTTGGACTGACTTCCTCAAAACGCAGACCTGGATTCCACATTCACTGTATTTGCAATGAAATGGAACATCTGGTACTTACCTTATTAGTTCGCTTAAAATCTCAGAAATAAGTGATAAGGAGATGAGCCTGTGGAAGGTAAAATCTTTTAGTCAATCCGTGAACATGGCCACATGGCATAAATAGTAGCGCACTGTCTATGAAAGGTGCAAATGCAAGTACGGCATACAGTTATAACGTATTAACAAGTCTTTTCCAAAGAAAAAGAAACCTTAATTGTAGCCAAAGGATTCCTGCACGTTGTTAGGAACTTGGCTGGTATTTTTGGGAAGAGAATCACGACATCTGTTGACTTACAATTGCATTTTATGTAATGCTATAATATATAACTAAAGCTACAGAGGAAAACCGGCAACATATATTAATTATAGCAATAAATGTTGTGTGACTGTTTCGTTATTCCATCGTTCTAGTAAGCTTATATAGGTAGAGGACAGTTTTGGACAACTACAGCAGTTAATTAAGAGGTAAGAGATTTACAGCATATCTTTATTATTGATAAGCATTGCACCTGATTACAGTAATCCAATAAGTTCCAATGTAAAAGGATTTTGAATATCAGTACATTAATTTAAGTAGCGTGCTTTAAAATCGTTGTATAACTAGACGATTGCAGCTATATTTTACACAATATATTCACAAAGGCTTAATATATTTCCAACATTCACTACAATAAACAAAGGAAACATGAATATACCTATAACTTTGACACTTATTTCAGTATTGCTTTCCTGAGTGTTAGTTATGACATTGACACAAACTGAATAATTGCAGGTTTACATTTACTTCGAAGCCTTAGTGCATGTCATTCTGTAAAATATACTCCACGGCTTTTCTAACAGGAGATTAAGAAGTTTTTATCCTTCAGTGCGACAGAAAAATTGTATGTAAGTAACATTGTTTGGTCTTTCTTCAGTACTTTCCAAAATGCACCATTCTTAAAGTATTGCTGCATTTTATTGAGTAATGTTTAGAGTAGTTAACCGATATTTGCAAATCTTCATGTCCATTTGAACCATAATTTTTCTAGTACTCAGGTCGCTTTGACTGGTGCTTCCATAGTGCTCTTATCGCTAAACTTGTGGGCCAACAAAATACCCATTTTGACGATACAATACCGCTTGGTTCCCTCCTGGAATAACATTGTGTGACCACCTCCTCAATATCTCTTTCTCTGCAGGTATGTCCTTTTAAAAATACAGCACATTAACTAACCGTGTCTGCAAAAACGGTTCAAATGGCTCTGAGCACTATGGCACTTAATGTCTGAGATCATGCCCCTAGAACTTAGAACTACTTAAACCTAACTAACCTAAGGACATCACACACATCCACGCCCGAGGCAGGATTCGAATCTGCGACCGTAGCGGTCGCGCGGTTCCAGACTGAAGTGCCTAGAACCGCTCGGCCACACCGACTGGCCTAAACAAATCTGCAACATAGCTCTGGTTCCTAAGACTGAAGCCTAATGTACAGCCTCTGATACAACTGTTGTTGATACATTTAATATAAACAGAGACTAAACTCGGTCATTAAATTCACTAGTGAGTTACGCAGCTAACATTGCTATGGACAAGAAGACTAGACGATTCACCCTTATACAATGAGGCGACAGAAGTCATGGGATACCTCTCAATACAGTTTCGTACCTCCTTTCGCATAGCATAATGCAGTAACTCGAGATGTTATGGACTCAATAAGTCGTTGGAAGTCCCCTTCAGAAGTGTTGTGTCAAGTTGCCTCTATATCCGTTCATAATTGCGAAATTGTTGCCGACGCATTATTTTGTGCACGAACTGGCCTCTCAATTACGTCCCATAAACGTTCTATGGGATTCGTGTTGGGCGATCTGGATGACCACATCATTCACTTGAACTGTCCAGAATGTTCTTCAAACAAAGGGCGAACAATTGTGGCACGATGACATGACGCATTGTCATCCGTAAAAGTTCCACCGTTGTTTGGGAGCATGAATGACAGAAAATGGTCTCAAAGTAGCCGATCATAAGCATTTCCAGTCAATGATCGGTTGAGATGGACTTGGGTCCATTGTTTCACGAGGTCTACACCACACTCGAATCCTACTATCAGCTCTTACCAACTGATATCAGCACTCATCTGACCAGACCACTGTTTTCCAGCCGTCACGAGCCCAGGAGAGGCTCTGCAGGCGATATCGTGCTGTTAGCAAAGGCGCACAGGTCGGTCGCCTGCTGCCATAGCCCATGAACGCCAAATTTCGCCTCGCTGTTCTAAGGAACATGTTCGTTGTGTGTCCACACTGATTTATGCTGTTATTTCATGCAGTATTGCTTGTCTGTTAGTACTGAAAACTTTATGAAAACGATAGTGCTCTCAGTCACTAAGTGAAGGCCGTCGGTCACTGCATTGTCGATGGTGAAAGATAATGCCTGAAATTTGATATTCTTGGCACCCCCTAGACTCGGTGTATTTCGGCATATTGGATGTCTTAACGATTTCCGAATTTAAATGTCCCATGAGCCTAGCTCCAACTACCAATCTGCACTCACAGTCTATTAATTCTTGTCGTGCCACATGTAACATGTCAGGAACCTTTTCACATAAATCACTTAAGCATAATGACAGCTCCGCCAATGCATTGCATACTTTGTGTATGCAATACTACCATTGCATCTACCATTCTGTGTTCAAAGTCTGTTAATCCCCGTCGTGGGACCATAATCACGTCGGAAACTTTTTCACATGAGTCACCTGAGTAGACTCACAGCTCCGCCAATGCACTGCCCTTCTATACGCTGTGTACGTGGTACTACCACTATCTGTATATGTGAGTCTAAATGACGCCTCCGACAATACACTACTCTTTTATACATGCTGTATGGTATACTACTATTGTCCATATATGTGTGTATCGCTATCCCATGACTCTTGTCTCTTTGTGTAAAGTAAGCTTTTCACAACACTCTGGATGCTAGTAACATAAGTAGTACCACAAGCTACACTGATAACTATGCTTCAAGTACTGGATTTTAAATAGAAGTATCTCAAGATACATTCAGAGGAAAGCTATAACAATCAGTAGTGAGTCTGTCGATATTTCTAATCTCGGACATCTTCTTTCAGGAATATTTAGGAGACCTAACTGTATCAAAAATTTTTTAGAATGTTTCGCAAGGTTGTGCTAGCTATTTAGTTGATGTAAGACTGAAATCTAGCTGCGCAGAAATGGTAATTAACCAGATAAGGAACTTATGATTCTAAAACGTTATTCAAAACATTTATGTTGCTCGCAATGCAGAGCTTGTAACATATGAGGTTTCATGGTGAGAATTGCAGAAGTATTACGATATAGCACATGACAGCACCGAGGAAAGGCACAAAGAGAGATAGTGAGATATCAAAGAAGCCAAATGCAGAAAAATAGAGCCTATCCATAGGCAAGCAGAAAACATAGAGTGTCTCCCAGGTTTGCAAAAATATTTAATTCTGGTCATTATAAGGTCCGATCTGATAGCACGGTCTGCTGTCGAAGAACATAACCAGCAGGTAAAGAGGAACTGACTCAGTACTATAAGTATCCACAAGCAAATAATGGCCAAGGTGAAACATTTCTGGAAGGGAGAGAGGAATTTACTGCGTGGCACCAACATTGCCTGATACGACAGAGTGATAAGTAAGACGAAGGTGGCGAGGACTTTCACGAGCAGCGCCGGCCCGAAGTGCTGTCGGCAGAGGCGGGCACTGCGGTGCAGGGCCAGCCTGGCGCGCTGCAGCCGCCTCAGCTGAGCCTCCAGCGCCACCGGCGCCCCTGGAAGTCCAGTGCGCATCACCATCGCCTCCAGGTCCACCTCGCTGTCCACTGGAGGGTGCACACCCCTCAGCAGCTGCACGTTCACGTCGCCCAGCCGGTCTCGAATTGCCAGCACGGTGCTGAGGAACTGAACGTGCCAAAAGGTGGAAAATACCTGGAGCGAAAGGAACTCCCGTATCCCTGGAACGTTGTCGAACACGCCACCGATGATACAGGCAGTGGGCCCACCTGCGAGAACTACTAGGACATACGTTAACAAGTTCGCTGTTTTTCGGGTTTTACTGTACTCTGTCATGCCGTCAGAGTTTTTGCAACGGGCAAGTAATGCATCTACCAGTTCTAGGTGGTCAATTGCTTGCACTATGTATCTGTGTCCTGTGAACAGACAAGTGGTCAGTATTGCAGCAGGCTCTAGACATGTGAGCAAAGAGGAAAGTACGTTCGTAACAGAGATTAGCAGTGGGAGGTCAGGTTGTTGGCCTGTTTTAATGACGCTGTATGTGCCGTTTATTCCAACAACCAGTACTGCAATTAGCCACAACAGGCTGCAGAAGGGACCAATTATCCATGCCAGACGGCCTTCTGCACGTTTAACTGTTTTTCGTTCCGCACTGCACGTCAATGGTGCGAGTCCACACGTTTGGCTCATCACAAATAAACGCCTAACAGCGAGTCTAAATCTATACCCATCCATTATCTGTTGCTTAAAAGACCTAAAAGATGTCTACAATAAGCTGTGATATGGTAAATTCTCTCACCTCTCTAAAACAATTATCATGCCTTCCACTGTTACATGTAAACGGATATAAATTATCTTTTGTCTCATACAAAAACATGTCCAGCCACTTGGTTGCAAAGTTTCACACGACTATTCATTAAGAAACAAAATCCACTTAACAACACATTTGTATTGTAAGTACGGCTTCAGCTACGTCTGTCTTCCATCTTGACAGGTATTCGATGTACTGGCGCATATTTGACCTGGCCTGCACTTAATATCGCTAATGTAACAGCGATCGAAACTCGTCTGCTTTATTTTAGTCTGTAGTGCTACAGACAGAGGAAATACGGACGTTTAATTTACTTCACCATGTAGCTCGCTGAAAACTGCGTTTGTGTTTGTGTGTGCAAAACGTTCAATACGTCAACTGAAAGAAAGAGATTCTATAACCCATTAATATTAATTTCGACTCATCATTATATATTTTGAATACTGAAACTCTCTACATAAATCGCAGAACAAAACCTACGAATTTCATAGTTCTTAATTTTTGCCTCACTTACATTTACACATAAGTTTACTGCTGACTGGTTTCCAGTACAAAGTTCAGTTTCAGACTAATGCCTGATTCTTAATCATGTTAATCACTATGAAACCATTTAACAGAACAGCTACGAACAGTTCACGTTTACTGCATTTGATATACAAGACGCTTCAAAAACATTCATTCGATTTGACAAGACTATATCTTACACAAAAATGAAGACAGAAACTTAACGTGAACTTTAACGTACACATCGAAGCTAGAACTTTACGTGGCGCCCAGGTTATGTGGTTCTCAGTAGAGACATGCCTAGCCTCTAGCTTAGTCTCTCCCTCATTAGTCCCCCAACGAATGAAGTGTCGAGGTAGCCCTAACACGGTAACTAAATGTACTTTCTGATCTTCATTTCAACACATGCAGTTCAGTTAGAACTGTGTGGCGTGAATTTCATCCAGTTTCTTGAGTTTGTCAAACACTTATCCTATGAGCCGCCCATTCCAATAAAGTTGGGTGAACTGTGTCATTGTGCAGCAACAGCTTTGAACGTAGTAACTGCTGATATCTTCGAAAAAGTGTAGGACTAGTTTGGTCAGTCTGAATGTTTGATGTGGAACCGGCCGAAGGCACATCCACGATGGATTAATAAACATAGAACATTTGTAAAAACATAAGTGACAGTTTTGTTCCTAAACTTATCTTTGGAAAGCAGCCCAAGATACGTTAAAGATATCCTGTCACAGCTGGCCGGTGTGGCCGAGCGGTTCTAGGCGCTTCAGTCTGGAACCGCGCGACCACTACGGTCGCAGGTTCGAATCCTGCTTCGGGCATGGATGTGTGTGATGTCCTTAGGATAGTTAGGTTTAAGTAGTTCTAAGTTCTAGGGGACTGATGACCTCAGCTGTTAAGTCCCATAGTGCTCAGAGCCATTTGAACCATTTTTTAAGGTAATTTTTTCTCTTACATTCTCTCTGGTAAGGTATTACTGAGTGGCGTGTCGTGCAGAAGAAACTGAAAATCTAAAAATTAAAAGGGAGGTTGTATTTTTAGTTCTTTTTCAATCTTTAGGAGTATCTCTTAAAACCAGCCAATTCCAGTTGCTTACTACTATCCTACACTCACCTTTGGTGACAGCTCTCTACTCCTTTTACGCAAGTTGGACTGTTCAAGCATTTCAGCCATTGATAGCATGGCACCTTTACTAAAAATAGTCCAAGCTGCATGCTGTACGCCTGCATTCTTCACGTCTGTTGGAGCTACCTGTTACATCACGGCAGCCTCACAGACACACCGTCTACAGCAAATCTATAGAGTAAAATGTGCGATTCCAAGCAGCATTCTACTCTGAATCCGCGATGTTTGTATAAGCCACAAAAGTAATTACACAAAAGGCGACAGTAGATGCACTTGTATCGCAAATGAGTGCTTTTATTTTGATTAGAGAGCAGTCATTTTCTCTGTGAAATCAGAAATGTAACACATCTCAATTACTTAACAAAAAGTTGTTCCTTAGTCATTCACATGCGTATTAAGGAGTATACAAGTGGACAGCCTGTGTTACACGATATCCATCCTTTTCCTGTCGCTATAGAGTACAGAAAAAGCCGCTATGTATTACCTGAGTTTCTTTGCGACAGAGATCAGTTACAAGGCTTGTTTGTTTCATTTGTTTGGCTTTCATAATTATGTCGTGCTAGATACTAGGGAAAGACACAAATAATGATGGAAGGTCAGGCTTCAATATCCTCTCGATATCGAGAACGTGAGAGACTGAGGGTTAGACTGGAATGCAAAAGGGTGATTTAGTCTTCGGAATTTCATTGAGCTAGTTGAATGATTCCAAATAGTTAGGTAGAAGTAGTATATTGTAGTGTATGTTAACCGGGGACCGAGAAACGAAGGAGAGGCTCCATCCCCGCCGCAGCCGCAGTGGTCCGCAACCCCACGACGGCTACCGCAGTCCACTTCACCCCTCTGCCACCCCACACCGAACCTCTCTTTCAGGGTTACTGTGCGGTTCGGGCCCCGGTCGACACCCCCCCCCCCCCCTCCCCAACCTCCCCCTCCCCGGAAACGTCTCACACCAGACGAGTGTAATCCCCATGTTGGTGTGGTAGAGTAATGGTGGTGTACGCGTAAGTGGGGAACTTGTTTGAGCACCAATCGTCGACATAGTGTAGCTGAGGCGGAATAAGGGGAACCAGCCCGCATTCGCCGAGGCAGATGGAAAACCGCTTAAAAACCATCCACAGACTGGTCGGCTCACCGGACCTCGACACAAGTCCGCCGGGCGGATTCGTACCGGGGACGAGGCTCTCCTTCCCAATCCGAAAAGCCGTGTGTTACACCGCACGGTTAACTGGGCGGGCTAGGTAGAAGTAACTGAGTAGAGCCGAGGGGACTGCTCAAAATCTTGCAATATCATACGCTCCATCTAACTTTATGTCTTCGATTACCGTCCCTTATACAAATTTTCTGCCACATCACCAAGTTCATGGTTCATACTGTGCTGTGAATCCTGCAAGTTGGGTGAAAGAAATACCTCTGTTTCTCCCCTGATTTGTGGCAGTGGTACACTGTCAACACATCCCATCTGCCTTGTGTCCTCACTTCCTTTGCATGCTTTTGCAAGTTTTGTATAGTTCGAGAAACGGCAGTTTAGCTTGGAACATTTTCCATTATGAGCATCTTTGGATGTCTGAACACATGAGTGATATGTTACCCTTTGACTAGCAGAGGTTGTGCTGGTAGTAGATGATGTCACAGTTAATCTGCTATAAAAGAGAGTGTTGTGTGGTCGGTGAGCCAGGTGCCGTGATGCTGGACGTAGCAAACGAGAATGAGTTTTGTTTGAGACGCTCCCCAGTGTGAGTGAGGGTAGAGGCTGGTTTTCAAGATGTTTTAAGAGTAACACACAAAGCTCTTACCTGCTGCAAGCGCTAACCGCGAATTATTGTTGTGGGAAGACTGCATTCCGATCACCAGGGCAAATTATCGATCATGCGTACAGAGTGTTAATAACTATTCTTTATCCTCCACTTTCAGTTAAAGGTATTTCATAAGAAAAGCAAAGACCAAATTTCATGTAACTCAAATAATGTTTGTCCTGATCAATTTCCACCAGTCGTGAGAATACTAAGGTAGAGCACACCTTCGAAGTTAATATGACCCATTTCTATGACATTAAAAATGATGTTAATACAATTTGCCAATATTTCAATAAATTTCTCCTCACAGTTTAAAAGTAAATTTTGTCAGGTCTGTGCTGTCACGCCTTGCACTATTACATGAAAGGCGAGCTGCATTTTGAAAAGATAGCACATTCTTATTTGGAAACAGCTTAAAGTAAAGAATAAGGCAAACAGCCACACAGTAATTCCTCTCAGGAACATGCAGTGCAGTATTTCATATTACGCAGGAAAGCAGAACAGAGCGAAGCTGAGTTGTCCGTTGCACAGGAAACACGTTCGTGGGGCGTAAACAAACTTAGTGAGGTGAAGTTATGGAAATGTATTCATTTGTAAATTTTTCACGTAATTAAGAGGCATTTTCTAATAGGACGCATTTGGTACACGATTGTTAACCAGTGTGTTGTGATTGTTTGAGAAGGAAGTCATTATATTTTTTGTATTCAGTTTAATTTATAAATGGTCAGTTTTAGATTAGGACGATTTGCATCATACATACTGAATGTAATTTACGCAGTTACGCTGGAATTCAAAAGTAGGGTGGTAAAGGCTGTTGTAGATCAAAATACGAGGGCTACACCGTAATCATAATAATTTAGATCACTTGCTTTCACATTGCTAGTAATACACTGAGACACAGGTTTCTTGTAGAAACTTAAAAATAATAATTCATTCTATTGCTAAAATGTATAAAATATACAGTGATGGCAATAAGAAACATTGTTACGTAAATACGTTTTGTAATACGCAGCTTCCAACTTACAGCCTAAGACTTTCAGAATCACAAGGCGCCTTCAAAAGATTCCTCGTCCCGCATCGTGACATCTACCATGAAGTCAGCTCCCATTAAACGTTGTTTCCGTCCTCTTCACACACCTACTCCTCTTATCCCACCATTACAGTATCAGTATACCTTCTTCATTCTCAAAAAAAATAAAAAAAATAAAAAATTAAATGTGCCTGAAATCTTATGAGACTTAACTGCTAAGGTCATCAGTCCCTAAGCTTACACACTACTTAACCTAAATTATCCTAAGGGCAAACACACACGCCCATGCCCGAGGGAGAACTCGAACCTCCGCCAGGACCAGTCGCTCTTCATTCTCCACAGGTCATTTCGCAAGTTGGAATTTTTCCTCCTAGCGTCATCTCATCTCGTCAGTAACCAAAACTATATCAACAGAATCTGTATCACGAGGAATTTAATACTAGCGCCCCATTTGGTGGTTCATCCTAATACACTCAGAGATGAAAAAACGACACACCATGAAAGAACTATCCAAATGAGACGGTTATCTGTAGAAGTGTTGCACATGTACAGCCAAACAAATCATTACACTTTCAGAAAAACTGGATGCTTTATTAAAGTCAAGAACGCACTGGTCCACTTCTGACCCATAGGAAGCAGTATCTCTGCGCTGAGATACATAGTGCCAAATTGTCACCAATTGGCACTTTAGTTCGCCAAAATCCTGAGCTTGTTGAAGGACTATGCCCATAATGCTCCAAACACTCTCTAACTGGGGAAAAATCCGGCGACCCAGTTGGCCGAGGTAGGGTTTGGGAAGCAGTAGAAACTCATGAAGGGTAACAAAACGGGGCACAGAATATACACTATTTGCAATTAAAATTGCTACAGCATGATGACGAGCTACAGACGCGAAATTTAACCGACAGGAAGAAGATGCTGCGATATGCAAATGATTAGCTTTTCTGAGCATTCACCAAAGATTGGCGCCGGTGGCGACACCTACAACGTGCTGACATGAGGAAAGTTTCCAACCAATTTCTCACACACAAACAGCAGTTGACCGACGTTGCCTGCCGAAACGTTGTTGTGATGCCTCGTGTAAGGAGGAGAAATGCGTACCATCACGTTTCCGACTTTGATAAAGGTCGGATTGTAGCCTATGGCGATTTCGGTTTATCGTATAGCGACATTGGTGCTCGCGTTGGTCGAGATTCAATGACTGTAAGCAGAGTATGGAATCAATGGGTTCAGGAGGGTGATACGAAACGCCGTGCTGGATCCCAACGGCGTTCTATCACTAGCAGTCGAGATGACAGGCATCTTATCCGCATGGCTGTAACGGATCGTACAGCCACGTCTCGATCCCTGAGTCAACAGATGGGGACGTTTGCAAGACAACAACCATCTGCACGAACAGTTCGACGACGTTTGCAGCAGCATAGACTATCGGCTCGGAGACCAGAGCTACGGTTACCCTTGACGCTGTATCACAGACAGGAGCGGCTGCGATGGTGTACTCAACGACGAACCTGGGTGCACGAATGGCAAAACGTCTTTTTTGCGGATGAATCCAGGTTCTGTTTACAGCATCATGATGGTCGCATCCGTGTTTGGCCACATCGCGGTGAACGCACATTGGAAGCGTGTATTCGTCATCGCCATACTGGCGTATCACCCGGCGTGATGGTATGGGGTGCCATTGGTTACGCGTCTCGGTCACCATCGTGTTCACATTGACGGCACTTTGAACAGTGGACGTTACATTTCAGATGTGTTACGGTCCGTGGCTCTGCCCTTCATTCGATCAGTGCGAAACCCTACATTTCAGCAGGATACTGCACGACCGCGAGTTTCAGGTCCTGTGCGGACCTTTCTAGATACAGAAAATGTTCGACTACTGCCCTGGTCAGCACATCCTTCAGATCTCACACCAACTGAAAACGTCTGGTCAATGGTGGCCGAGCAACTGGCATGTCACAATACGCCAGTCACTACTCTTGATGAACTGTGGTATCGTGTTGAAGCTGCATGGGCAGCTGTACCTGTACACGCCATCCAAGGTCTGTTTGACTCAATGCTCTGACGTATCAAGGCCGTTATTAGGGCCAGAGGTGGTTGTTCTGGGTACTGATTTCTCAAATGGTTCAAATGGCTCTGAGCACTATGCGACTTAACTTCTGAGGTCATCAGTCGCCTAGAACTTAGAACTAATTAAACCTAACTAACCTAAGGACATCACACACATCCATGCCCGAGGCAGGATCCCAACCTGCGACCGTAGCGGTCGCTTGGCTCCAGACTGTAGCGCCTAGAACCGCAAGGCCACTCCGGCTGGTACTGATTTCTCAGGATCTATGCACCCAAACTGCGTGAAATGTAATATATTTGTCCAATGAATAACCGTTTATCATCTGCATTTCTTTTTGGTGTAGCAATTTTAATGGCCAGTAGTGTAGTTGAAGTATTGCTGCGCTGTGGGAGTGTCTCGGACGCAGAAAAATGAGTTCAGCTATGAAAAGAAACGGTATCGCAGACCACCACTCTTGACTGTCAGGCTGTATGGCAGGCAACTGTCTGGTTAGTAACCCACCTTTGTCCAGGGCGTCTCAAGACACATCTTCGACCTGGAGTAGAATTCTCTACAGTGATGAGTACCATTTCAAATAAAGCCCCGATATCAGCTTGACTGTCACCCACCATACAGCCCGAAATCGAGGAGTCATGATCTGAGGTACCATTTCATTTCATAACAGGACCTCTTCGATTGTTATCTGTGGCATCCTTACAACAAAGCGATACGTCGACGAAATTCTACGCCGTGTTTCGGTACCTTTCATGGTAAGCTTTCTCGGCTTACATATCAGCAAAATAATTGCTGCCTACACACAGAAAGAGTTTTCTCTGCTTGTCCTCGCGCTTCCCAAACCCTACCTGCCCATCGAGTTCTCCGGATATCTCCCAATTTCGTAAGGACTGGAGCATTAAGAGCAGGAGCCATCGGGCAGCTCGAGATTTTGAAGGTCTAACCCGCATTTGGACAGAATATGGCTCGATTCTCTGAGGAGGAAATCCAACAACTTTATCAAACAATACCAAGACGAATAACAGGTTGTATAAGGGCCATACGGGAATCAATGTGTTACTTACTTGCTCAGTTTGTAGAGCTCTTTCTCTTTAACACATCTGAGAATGCAATTATTTGTTTGTGTGTGCAATATTTTCGTCAGATCTACCGATATCGGTCCCTTTCCGATAATCGCTTCGTGGTGCGTCTTTTTTTTTCCTGGCAGATTATATAAAATTTTTCATCGCTAATGTTACTGGGTACGTGTCGTTTACTGGACTGGATTGCATTTGTTGTTGTTGAGAGGTAAATGACGAAGTCGTTAGTTTCTGATATAAAATATATTTAAAATTCTATGAAAACAGTTCAATCCGAATGTGTTGTTGGTTGATGGTGAAATTAATAGAATGAACCTTCTGTCTTGAGACGTTGTAAAATCTTCGCCCAAAAATATCGTGGTAATTTGGACGCCAAACAACTTATTTTCTGACATACGACGTATATCGCTTAATGTGCCACTCTTTTGCTGACATATTAAGTACAGCAGTATAAAATTTTGTGCACTGAGGAAGCTACCCCACGACAATTGTATTCCAATGTGACTTCTCGTCAGAGGTGAGATGCGTATATCTAAGGACAGTGTCCTATTCGAAGATGAATGAGGACAAAATCGTATCTCGTATGATGTTGGTAAGAAACACAACACGTTCGGATTGTCGGCTTCACTGACCGCATTTACCCATGAAAAATCAGCCTGTTAGAGGGAATGAGAGCGACAACTGTGGTTTGTTGCCGGGTTGCATTTGCTGCTCTCTCCACCGCCACATTTCCCTCGATACCCAGGAGAAAACCACCTCCTTCACCGGTGTCTGTAGGAGAATGATAGCACCACGAATGGTCTGGAGTAATTCATCTCTCTGGTACAAACATTACAATTCGTGTAAAGCAATTTCAGATTTCAAATCTTACAGTGCATTCTTGATCACCCACAGGTCAGCAAAAAGTATCAAGATGTGGTTCGAGAGTGGATTTCAGTGACAAATCAACCACGTGTGACATTACCGCTATTTCCTGTTTTTACAATAAAGTTTTCTTCTTTCTGTTTCAACATTATTTTCCAATTCATTGTATAAAGTATCTCTGATGGATACAGATCACCAATTAACCGCCCTATCCACCTACAATATGTGAACACATGGATATCCAAAGACATACATTTTGCACAAATTGTATTTTTGTGAATTACTAGCCCTTATCAGCAAACATAAACGTAGTGTATTTTCTGTTCAGACCCGCTTTCAATTACTCATAGCCATGTGTCAGAAAAAAAAACAAATGGAACATTCTACATATTTAAACTTTTGCCATAACACTTCCATTTTTTCTTGTGTGTCTCCCTGTGGTAATATGACGAAATACGTTTACCTCATATTAATAACAATTTGGTCATATCTGTCCTTTTTAGCAAGAACATGAAGAGGTTTGTTTTACTGGGTATAAAAGTACTGAATAACATATCGTTTTAACAATCTTTCACTTAAACTCTCCAATGTTGTCTTTGACCATGCAGTAAGATATGGATTAGTGAGGAATGGCTTTTGATCAAACATTTTAACTTTGATTTACAATATTTCATCCGTCTGCTTTTAATAGAATAAACATAAATAGATACCAGACCTTGATCCATGCCTGTAAGTAAGTCTTGCATTAAGTTTAATTTAGATCATACATCGTATTTGTTTTCCAATGTAACCATCTTACTTGTTTCAACACTCTGTAATAGGTCTTCTAAAGTAGCAACCTTCTCGCCAACATTTATCATAGTGAATTCCAAATTAATAATGAAGAACCATATGCAATTTCAGATCACTAACTCAGATACGATGTAACCATGGCACTAAATTCCTAATCTGCTGCGTCAGGATCTTATGCCATGTACTCAATAGACAAACAAATTCAAACTACCCAGCACATCATTTAACACTTACAGAGACAGGGGAAGGATGGCTCACGGAACATATAGAACTTACAGAGCAACGGAACCCCTGGTGAGCAGTTAAGCATGAATGTGTGGAGAATGCACACTATATGTAATCACTTCGCCATTGATTATCACAACGAAGAGTCAGTAATGGAGTGAATATGTTTAAGGTGAGCATATTTCTGTGCACTAAATTTGAGTGGAATGAGTAGAATGTGGGTTCAGTTACCTCTTTAACAACTGAAGGGAGCCATGATGTGCGATATGATCAGAGGAGTGTCGTAAATAATTTATCATTTATTATTTCTTATGACCTTGCCGCTAATTTCTTAAGTTGTTAGAGATAGGAAAGAAGTTTTTCCTTTCATCATGATTGAACAGGAGTCTGGATTCCCATGGTCAGTGTACTGTTATTTCGCATGTATTTTAACAGTGGATCTTGTATTAAATAAGCTATAGAGCTATTTTAATTAGTTGTTGCTTCTGCTGAGAATGAGAACAAGAGTGGTTGCAGTGGGCCAAAATGCATTAGGTTTCAGTTAGGGATTTTACCTATTAAAACGTAATTTTAAATATTTAATCCAGACTTGGCTTAAGGGAGGTAGGACGTCAAACGGGCCGACTTGGTGCGGGAGAGGCACTACAGGACATTTTAATTTCCACTTTCTATACTTTTACAAATACATTTATGAAACTTTTTCAGCATGACCAGGAAGGATTCGGGATTCACACCCATAGCAGTGGAAGCTCAAAAACGCAACAAAATAATTTTTTCTTATATCTGAAATTTCATCAGTTTTTCACTTATTATTGGCTGCATTTGTTCCTATAGGTACACTTTTCTTCACAACTAGGAGAGATTTTTCGATGAATTTTGCACAGCATAAGAACCATAGTTACAGGTGCATGAAACTCTAGAATTTTCCAAATCTATTAAAACCTGTGGTAAAAATTTACATAATTAACTATAAAATTTGAGTTTTTTTCTAAACATGAAGTTTAAAATGTAACAGCTCATTCATTTTTTCATACACCTGTAAGTATGGTTTGCATGCTGTGCAAAATTCATCGAAGAGTCTCTCCTACTTATGAAGAAAAGTGTACCTATAGCATCAAATTCTGCCAACAGTAACTGAAAAAATGATGAAATTTCACATATAAAAAAAATTATTTTGTCATTTTCGGGAGCTGCCACTGCTATGAGCGTGAATGCTGAATCCTTGCTGGTCATGCTGACAAAGTCCTGTAAATTTATTTGTAAAGGTATAGACAGTGGAAATTAAAATGTCCTGTGGTGACTCTCCTGCTCCAAGTCGGCCCGTTTGACGTCCTACTCCCCTTAACAAGTTCTAGCAACATGAATAATGTAGAACCATATGCAGTTTCTGACCACTAACTCAGATACGATCTAACCATGGCACTAAATTCCTAATCTGCTGTGTCAGGATCTTATTCCATGTACTCAATAGACAAACAAATTCAAATTACCCAGCACATCCTTTAATACTTACAGAGACAGAAGAAGGGTGGCTCACGGAACATATAGAACTTACAGAACAACGGAACCCCTGGTGAAGCAGTTAAGCATGCATGTGTGGAGAATGCACACTGTATGTAATCGCTTCACCATCAAAATTAAAACATAATTTTAAATATTTAATCCAGGCTTGGCTTAACAAGTTCTAGCAACAGTGCTGAAGACTGCTTGATAAGACACCGACGCATATAGTAAAATACAGTTTGCTTCTAATTGCAGCAATGCAGCATGGACGGTTCAGCAGACACAAATAAAATTCTGACTTACCATTAACAGTAAAAACAACACTGCAGTCGTCGCGCATATGTTATCACTGACTTAATGACATTGTTTAGACAGTAGGACGAAATAGAAATGCAGTCGTAGGTACAGAGGGTCAATTCTAGTGTGCGTTTCCACTCGTCGGCTCTGAGCAATGAAGTCATAACTAACGCAGAGGCGCTATATAGAGGCAATCTTTGAAAGCAACTGATCATATTCATAAACAAACAAATGAAAAATTACACACACAGTTCACGTGATTAATTACTTAGCCAGAAATTATACCGACAAGAATTATAGGTAACGAAAATAAATAAGAACAGAAAAATAGAAGTATACATCTCTGAAATAAATTACTATCGTAATTTATGCGAGTAAGAAAAGCATAGGGAACCTTTAAATCCTATGCGGTATAGCGCATGATGAGATCATAATATTATGAATCAGCGTTAACTTTTAATACTAATTGTTAAATTTAACGAGACGAATGCGCAAGTAGCGAAAATTGCCAAAAATTAGGGTATAACAAATGCTGGAATCGGAAACTGGAACTGACCTAAACAGGATAATTTTAGTTACCGTTTCCAACCATTCCACTGATCGTTATTTAGATCGTTTTAATAAAAAGTGTATACACTAAAGTTTTACAAGATTTCTGCATATGTTATTACTATATTCAGTACTATGAAAAATAGAAAAATTTGGAAGCTGTACCTACAATATTTATTACTTTTTCGTTGTAGTTCTGAGTTAAATAAGAAATCCAGAAGTCCTACAAAAACATAGTCCACATGTTTATTGCAAAAATGTCCAGAATTATGAACCATTGAAAAGTTGGAATCGGTCAATTCTAGTTACCGATTGCAGCTATTCGATAATTCATTAATTAGATCGTTTTTTCAGCATGTGTGTGCACTACAATGTAAGCTAAGATGATTTCTGCATTTGTAATTGCTCTCTGAACTACTGCAAGAAAATTACTAATACTAGAATCGGTACTAGAATCGACCTATACAGAAGGTCAGTTCTAGTTACCGGTTCCAGTTTTTGTTATACACAGCATTAATTACAAATGTAGAAATGGTATTACGTTCCAGTCCATACAACTGCAGAAATAATTTATGTATGAATCATGGAGCGGTTGGAAGATGTAACTGAAATTTAGCTACAGAGGCTAATTGTAGTTAACGATTGCTGTAATTTTTTTTTAGATATTCGTTTGTCATGTACTGGCTTTTCTTTTAGAATTTAGTGTGTCGATTTTTCTGCATTTTATGCTACTGTTTTGTATTTGTTGCCATTCATTTAATTTTTCTGTTTTTCTGATACATTTTAGTGCCTCCCGCCCAAAATTCTCACTTTTCTGCGCTTCTTCCGTTAGATTCAATAATTAATATAAAATTAACGCTATTTTATGACATGCGCTTTACTGTAATGCAATTTATAGGTTCTCTGTGCTTTTCTAAACGTAAAAATTACGAGAATGCTTCCAACCAGACATGAAAATTTGTTTTTACTTCTTGTTCTTAATTATTTTAGTTGTCATTAGTTCGTTTCGATAAGATTCATGACTAAGTAAATGTGATTGTAATTTTATCCTATGCTACGTTCGTTTGTTTGCGAGTATATCCGTTGCATTCATAGATTGCCTATACGTAGCGTGTCTGCCTTAAGTACGACGTAATTGTTAAAAGCCGACGAGTGGAATCGCACACCAGAATTTATCCGGTACCAATGTATTGCAGCCATTAAATAACTCAAGGGAATATACTCCACAGCGTTAAACAAAATACTCCGTAGGAGTCCATCATATTGCACCTAATTCGTTAATTCCAGTTTAATAATACCACGACCATAAGAAAATCAAAAGAAAAATACATGGGTAATTCTGAAATAAAAACCGATAGTATCGAACTGTGGAGAAGGTAATTTAATTTTCAATTTTCTTTATTTGTTGTGTCGTATCCTTCCCTGTGAATAGTTATTAATGTTATAGAATAAATCTGGACTTCTCAGTTTTAATGTTAGTTCAGTTTGATGTAAACCTTTTTCCATCTGTATACCTTAACACTCTGCAATACTCTTATTTGCCTTTATACTAACATTCTCACAGAACGACCTTGTATTTATTTGAAATTTATTGAATTTTGTAGGTAGTATCATTAGAAAAATACTACTGCAGCATAACTTCCAAATGTATATGAGTAGCACTAGTTTTATTCATACGTGGATCAGTTTTACAAGGCTGATGGACTTGTCATGGCATAATAGTTTAAGAACTTGTGGGAAAACATGAATATAGCTATTTACATACTCACAGGTCTAGTTTGACAAGGATGGTTCAGGTAGTCGACTGTAGTCTTTTAGTAAGTACCATACCAGACTTTGCCTGAAGTAACTTAGCGAAACCATTGGAAACATAAATCATATGAAGACATGATCCTCCATTCTTCTGCACACAAGGTCAGACTCTTTAAAACATTGCAAACCTATTCACTTTCTTCCTAGTGTACAATTCAGTTTTGTAAAAAAATTAATTAGCAGTGGAAAATGCTAGTGCTACCCTGTGTAATCATTTCTCGCTACCAATTCCTACAGATACTACACACACTGCACACCTACGCTTCATAATGTAGCTCTATACACATTATCAGCTGACGACAGCGAAGATGTTTGGTTTCGTGCATCCGTAATGAGTGACATGCTCACCTCAGAACAAGGAGTTAGTATTATACATTGCAGAGCTTTGGCAGTCGGGTTTTACAGAAAAGAAAACATCATAGCGTAAACGTGTTGTATGAAATGTCAGAAATGTTTTATTATTATTGCCATTTATCAGTGTTACATTTTTTTAGCAAATCCCTACTCTATGATATCTAAGTAGTTCTTTGTTGTGTACAATTTATAGGTTAGGAAGTACATTTTCAATGCCCATTCAAGTAAATTCATTTCAGTAATATCTGTATCTCCTTGTACAGTTAACAATATAACTTCATTACTTCGCAGAGTTTCATGTTTACTCATTCTTGATAAATGTACATTCAGTGTTGGAGTCCTCCCTCGGGCATGGGTGTGTGTGATTGTCTTTAGGATAATTTGGGTTAAGTAGTGTGTAAGCTTAGGGACTGACGACCTTAGCAGTTTAGTCCCATGCGATTTAACACACATACATTCAGTGTGTATCTTGTTCCTGAGTTGACAGAACTGCATGTGCAGTGTTGCTCAAGACTATTTTTGATGTGAATGAGTGATTGGTAAAAGTATTAAAATTTTGAGATAAATTTTTACTATGGGCCCAATTAATATTTTTCGAATTGTTCTTACGGTTCTTTCAAAAATATGTTCGTAATTTGAGCCTTTGTTACCTAGACAAGAATCGATAGCTAAGAATGGAAGTACACACACTGAAGTGACTAAAGCTATGGGTTACCTCTAAAGTCGTGTCACTACATACACTGAAGTGACTAAAGCTATGGGTTACCTCTAAAGTCTTGTCAGTACATACTCTGCAGTGACTAAGGCTATGGATTACCTCTAAAGTCGTGTCAGTGCATACACTGAAGTGACTAAAGCTATGGGTTACCTCTAACGTCGTGTCAGTGCATACACTGAAGTGACTAAAGGTATGGATTACCTCTAAAGTCTTGTCAGTACATACTCTGAAGCGACTAAAGCTATGGGTTACCTATAAAGTCGTGTCAATATATACACTGAAGTGACTAAAGCTATGGATTACCTCTAAAGTCGTGTCAGTACATACACTGAAGTGACTAAAGCTATGGGTTACCTCTAACGTCGTGTCAGTGCATACACTGAAGTGACTAAAGCTATGGGTTACCTATAAAGTCGTGTCAATACATATACTGAAGTGACTAAAGCTATGGATTACCTCTAAAGTCGTGTCAGTACATACACTGAAGTGACTAAAGCTATGGGTTACCTCTAACGTCGTGTCAGTGCATACACTGAAGTGACTGAAGCTATGGGTTACCTCTAAAATCTTGTCAGTACATACTCTGAAGTGACTAAAGCTATGGGTTACCTCTAAAGTCGTGTCAGTACATACACTGAAGTGACTAAAGCTATGGGTTACCTCTAACGTCGTGTCAGTGCATACACTGAAGTGACTAAAGCTATGGGTTACCTCTAAAGTCGTGTCAGTACATACACTGAAGTGACTAAAGCTATGGGTTACCTCTAACGTCGTGTCGGGCCTCGTTTTGTCTGGTGTTGTGCAGCAACTCGAGGTGGGCCGCACTCAACAAGTCGTTGGATGTCTCCTGCAGGAATACTGAACCATGCTACCACAACAGCCGTTCATAACTGCGAAACTCTAGCTAGTGCAGGACTTCGCGCACAGACTGACCTTTCGATTACGTCCAATAAATGTTCAATCGGATTCATGTCGGGCGATCTGGGTAGCCAAATCATTTCCTCGAACTGTCTAGAATGTTCTTCAAACAAGTCGTGACCAGTTGTGGCCCAGTGACATGCTTCAAGTCATCCATAAGAATTCTGTCGTTGTTTGGGTACATGAACGGCTGCAAATGGTCTCCAGCTAGCCGAATATAACATTTACAATCAATGACCGGTTCAATTGGAGCACAGCACCCACTATATTACATGCAGTTCTGGGCCCTACAGTCTGGAACCGAGCGACCGCTGCGGTCGCAGGTTCGAATCCTGCCTCGGGCATGGATGTGTGTGATGTCCTTAGGTTAGTTAGGTTTAATTAGTTCTAAGTGGGAGTGTCTCGGACGCAGAAAAATGAGTTCAGCTATGAAAAGAAACGGTATCGCAGACCACCACTCTTGACTGTCAGGCTGTATGGCAGGCAACTGTCTGGTTAGTAACCCACCTTTGTCCAGGGCGTCTCAAGACACATCTTCGACCTGGAGTAGAATTCTCTACAGTGATGAGTCCCATTTCAAATAAAGCCCCGATATCAGCTTGACTGTCACCCACCATACAGCCCGAAATCGAGGAGTCATGATCTGAGGTACCATTTCATTTCATAACAGGACCTCTTCGATTGTTATCTGTGGCATCCTTACAACAAAGCGATACGTCGACGAAATTCTACGCCGTGTTTCGTTACCTTTCATGGTAAGCTTTCTCGGCTTACATATCAGCAAAATAATTGCTGCCTACACACAGAAAGAGTTTCCTCTGCTTGTCCTCGCGCTTCCCAAACCCTACCTGCCCATCGAGTTCTCCGGATATCTCCCAATTTCGTAAGGACTGGAGCATTAAGAGCAGGAGCCATCGGGCAGCTCGAGATTTTGAAGGTCTAACCCGCATTTGGACAGAATATGGCTCGATTCTCTGAGGAGGAAATCCAACAACTTTATCAAACAATACCAAGACGAATAACAGGTTGCATAAGGGCCATACGGGAATCAATGTGTTACTTACTTGCTCAGTTTGTAGAGCTCTTTCTCTTTAACAAATCTGAGAATGCAATTATTTGTTTGTGTGTGCAATATTTTCATCAGATCTACCGATATCGGTCCCTTTCCGATAATCGCTTCGTGGTGCGTCTTTTTTTTCCTGGCAGATTATATAAAATTTTTCATCGCTAATGTTACTGGGTACGTGTCATTTACTGGACTGGATTGCATTTGTTGTTTTTGAGAGCTAAATGACGAAGTCGTTAGTTTCTGATATAAAATATATTTAAAATTCTATGAAAACAGTTCAATCTGAATGTGTTGTTGGTTGATGGTGAAATTAATAGAATGAACCTTCTGTCTTGAGACGTTGTAAAATCTTCGCCCAAAAATATCGTGGTAATTTGGACGCCAAACAACGTATTTTCTGACATACGACGTATATCGCTTAATGTGCCACTCTTTTGCTGACGTATTAAGTACAGCAGTATAAAATTTTGTGCACTGAGGAAGCTACCCCACGACAATTGTATTCCAATGTGACTTCTCGTCAGAGGTGAGATGCGTATATCTAAGGACAGTGTCCTATTCGAAGATGAATGAGGACAAAATCGTATCTCGTATGATGTTGGTAAGAAACACAACACGTTCGGATTGTCGGCTTCACTGACCGCATTTACCCATGAAAAATCAGCCTGTTAGAGAGAATGAGAGCGACAACTGTGGTTTGTTGCCGGGTTGCATTTGCTGCTCTCTCCACCGCCACATTTCCCTCGATACCCAGGAGAAAACCACCTCCTTCACCGGTGTCTGTAGGAGAATGATAGCACCACGAATGGTCTGGAGTAATTCATCTCTCTGGTACAAACATTACAATTCGTGTAAAGCAATTTCAGATTTCAAATCTTACAGTGCATTCTTGATCACCCACAGGTCAGCAAAAAGTATCAAGATGTGGTTCGAGAGTGGATTTCAGTGACAAATCAACCACGTGTGACATTACCGCTATTTCCTGTTTTTACAATAAAGTTTTCTTCTTTCTGTTTCAACATTATTTTCCAATTCATTGTATAAAGTATCTCTGATGGATACAGATCACCAATTAACCGCCCTATCCACCTACAATATGTGAACACATGGATATCCAAAGACATACATTTTGCACAAATTGTATTTTTGTGAATTACTAGCCCTTATCAGCAAACATAAACGTAGTGTATTTTCTGTTCAGACCCGCTTTCAATTACTCACAGCCATGTGTCAGAAAAAAAGAACAAATGGAACATTCTACATATTTAAACTTTTGCCATAACACTTCCATTTTTTCTTGTGTGTCTCCCTGTGGTAATATGACGAAATACGTTTACCTCATATTAATAACAATTTGGTCATATCTGTCCTTTTTAGCAAGAACATGAAGAGGTTTGTTTTACTGGGTATAAAAGTACTGAATAACATATCGTTTTAACAATCTTTCACTTAAACTCTCCAATGTTGTCTTTGACCATGCAGTAAGATATGGATTAGTGAGGAATGGCTTTTGATCAAACATTTTAACTTTGATTTACAATATTTCATCCGTCTGCTTTTAATAGAATAAACATAAATAGATACCAGACCTTGATCCATGCCTGTAAGTAAGTCTTGCATTAAGTTTAATTTAGATCATACATCGTATTTGTTTTCCAATGTAACCATCTTACTTGTTTCAACACTCTGTAATAGGTCTTCTAAAGTAGCAACCTTCTCGCCAACATTTATCATAGTGAATTCCAAATTAATAATGAAGAACCATATGCAATTTCAGATCACTAACTCAGATACGATGTAACCATGGCACTAAATTCCTAATCTGCTGCGTCAGGATCTTATGCCATGTACTCAATAAAGAAACAAATTCAAACTACCCAGCACATCATTTAATACTTACAGAGACAGGGGAAGGATGGCTCACGGAACATATAGAACTTACAGAGCAACGGAACCTCTGGTGAGCAGTTAAGCATGAATGTGTGGAGAATGCACACTATATGTAATCACTTCGCCATCGATTATCACAACCAAGAGTCAGTAATGGAGTGAATATGATTAAGGTGAGCATATTTCTGTGCACTAAATTTGAGTGGAATGAGTAGAATGTGGGTTCAGTTACCTCTTTAACAACTGAAGGGCGCCATGATGTGCGATATGATCAGAGGAGTGTCTTAAATAATTTATCATTTATTATTTCTTATGACCTTGCCGCTAATTTCTTAAGTTGTTAGAGATAGGAAAGAAGTTTTTCCTTTCATCATGATTGAACAGGAGTCTGGATTCCCATGGTCAGTGTACTGTTATTTCGCATGTATTTTAACAGTGGATCTTGTATTAAATAAGCTATAGAGCTATTTTAATTAGTGGTTGCTTCTGCTGAGAATGAGAACAAGAGTGGTTGCAGTGGGCCAAAATGCATTAGGTTTCAGTTAGGGATTTTACCTATTAAAACGTAATTTTAAATATTTAATCCAGACTTGGCTTAAGGGAGGTAGGACGTCAAACGGGCCGACTTGGAGCGGGAGAGGCACTACAGGACATTTTAATTTCCACTTTCTATACTTTTACAAATACATTTATGAAACTTTTTCAGCATGACCAGGAAGGATTCGGGATTCACACCCATAGCAGTGGAAGCTCAAAAACGCAACAAAATAATTTTTTCTTATATCTGAAATTTCATCAGTTTTTCACTTATTATTGGCTGCATTTGTTCCTATAGGTACACTTTTCTTCACAACTAGGAGAGATTTTTCGATGAATTTTGCACAGAATAAGAACCATAGTTACAGGTGCATGAAACTCTAGAATTTTACAAATCTATTAAAACCTGTGGTAAAAATTTACATAATTAACTATAAAATTTGAGTTTTTTTCTAAACATGAAGTTTAAAATGTAACAGCTCATTCATTTTTTCATACACCTGTAAGTATGGTTTGCATGCTGTGCAAAATTCATCGAAGAGTCTCTCCTACTTATGAAGAAAAGTGTACCTATAGCATCAAATTCTGCCAACAGTAACTGAAAAAATGATGAAATTTCACATATAAAAAAAATTATTTTGTCATTTTCGGGAGCTGCCACTGCTATGAGCGTGAATGCTGAATCCTTGCTGGTCATGCTGACAAAGTCCTGTAAATTTATTTGTAAAGGTATAGAAAGTGGAAATTAAAACGTCCTGTGGTGACTCTCCTGCTCCAAGTCGGCCCGTTTGACGTCCTACTCCCCTTAACAAGTTCTAGCAACATGAATAATGTAGAACCATATGCAGTTTCTGACCACTAACTCAGATACGATCTAACCATGGCACTAAATTCCTAATCTGCTGTGTCAGGATCTTATTCCATGTACTCAATAGACAAACAAATTCAAATTACCCAGCACATCCTTTAATACTTACAGAGACAGAAGAAGGGTGGCTCACGGAACATATAGAACTTACAGAACAACGGAACCCCTGGTGAAGCAGTTAAGCATGCATGTGTGGAGAATGCACACTGTATGTAATCACTTCACCATCAAAATTAAAACATAATTTTAAATATTTAATCCAGGCTTGGCTTAACAAGTTCTAGCATCAGTGCTGAAGACTGCTTGATAAGACACCGACGCATATAGTAAAATACAGTTTGCTTCTAATTGCAGCAATGCAGCATGGACGGTTCAGCAGACACAAATAAAATTCTGACTTACCATTAACAGTAAAAACAACACTGCAGTCGTCGCGCATATGTTATCACTGACTTAATGACATTGTTTAGACAGTAGGACGAAATAGAAATGCAGTCGTAGGTACAGAGGGTCAATTCTAGTGTGCGTTTCCACTCGTCAGCTCTGAGCAATGAAGTCATAACTAACGCAGAGGCGCTATATAGAGGCAATCTTTGAAAGCAACTGATCATATTCATAAACAAACAAATGAAAAATTACACACACAGTTCACGTGATTAATTACTTAGATAGAAATTATACCGACAAGAATTATAGGTAACGAAAATAAATAAGAACAGAAAAATAGAAGTATACATCTCTGAAATAAATTACTATCGTAATTTATGCGAGTAAGAAAAGCATAGGGAACCTTTAAATCCTATACGGTATAGCGCATGATGAAATCATAATATTATGAATCAGCGTTAACTTTTAATACTAATTGTTAAATTTAACGAGACGAATGCGCAAGTAGCGAAAATTGCCAAAAATTAGGGTATAACAAATGCTGGAATCGGAAACTGGAACTGACCTAAACAGGATAATTTTAGTTACCGTTTCCAACCATTCCACTGTTCGTTATTTAGATCGTTTTAATAAAAAGTGTATACACTAAAGTTTTACAAGATTTCTGCATATGTTATTACTATCTTCAGTACTATGAAAAATAGAAAAATTTGGAAGCTGTACCTACAATATTTATTACTTTTTCGTTGTAGTTCTGAGATAAATAAGAAATCCAGAAATCCTACAAAAACATAGTCCACATGTTTATTGCAAAAATGTCCAGAATTATGAACCATTGAAAAGTTGGAATCGGTCAATTCTAGTTACCGATTGCAGCTATTCGATAATTCATTAATTAGATCGTTTTTTCAGCATGTGTGTGCACTACAATGTAAGCTAAGATGATTTCTGCATTTGTAATTGCTCTCTGAACTACTGCAAGAAAATTACTAATACTAGAATCGGTACTAGAATCGACCTATACAGAAGGTCAGTTCTAGTTACCGGTTCCAGTTTTTGTTATACACAGCATTAATTACAAATGTAGAAATGGTATTACGTTCCAGTCCATACAACTGCAGAAATAATTTATGTATGAATCATGGAGCGGTTGGAAGATGTAACTGAAATTTAGCTACAGAGGCTAATTGTAGTTAACGATTGCTGTAATTTTTTTTTAGATATTCGTTTGTCATGTACTGGCTTTTCTTTTAGAATTTAGTGTGTCGATTTTTCTGCATTTTATGCTACTGTTTTGTATTTGTTGCCATTCATTTAATTTTTCCGTTTTTCTGATACATTTTAATGCCTCCCGCCCAAAATTCTCACTTTTCTGCGCTTCTTCCGTTAGATTCAATAATTAATATAAAATTAACGCTATTTTATAACATGCGCCTTACTGTAATGCAATTTATAGGTTCTCTGTGCTTTTCTAAACGTAAAAATTACGAGAATGCTTCCAACCAGACATGAAAATTTGTTTTTACTTATTGTTCTTAATTATTTTAGTTGTCATTAGTTCGTTTCGATAAGATTCATGACTAAGTAAATGTGATTGTAATTTTATCCTATGCTACGTTCGTTTGTTTGCGAGTATATCCGTTGCATTCATAGATTGCCTATACGTAGCGTGTCTGCCTTAAGTACGACGTAATTGGTCAAAGCCGACGAGTGGAATCGCACACCAGAATTTATCCGGTACTGATGTATAGCAGCCATTAAATAACTCAAGGGAATATACTCCACAGCGTTAAACAAAATACTCCATAGGAGTCCATCATATTGCACCTAATTCGTTAATTCCAGTTTAATAATACCACGACCATAAGAAAATCAAAAGAAAAATACATGGGTAATTCTGAAATAAAAACCGATAGTATCGAACTGTGGAGAAGGTAATTTAATTTTCAATTTCCTTTATTTGTTGTGTCGTATCCTTCCCTGTGAATAGTTATTAATGTTATAGAATAAATCTGGACTTCTCAGTTTTAATGTTAGTTCAGTTTGATGTAAATCTTTTTCCATCTGTATACCTTAACACTCTGCAATACTCTTATTTGCCTTTATACTAACATTCTCACAGAACGACCTTGTATTTATTTGAAATTTATTGAATTTTGTAGGTAGTATCATTAGAAAAATACTACTGTAGCATAACTTCCAAATGTATATGAGTAGCACTAGTTTTATTCATACGTGGATCAGTTTTACAAGGCTGATGGACTTTTCATGGCATTATAGTTTAAGAACTTGTGGGAAAACATGAATATAGCTATTTACATACTCACAGGTCTAGTTTGACAAGGATGGTTCAGGTAGTCGACTGTAGTCCTTTAGTAAGTACCATACCAGACTTTGCCTGAAGTAACTTAGCGAAACCATTGGAAACATAAATCATATGAAGACAGGATCCTCCATTCTTCTGCACACAAGGTCAGACTCTTTAAAACATTGCAAACCTATTCACTTTCTTCCTAGTGTACAATTCAGTTTTGTAAAAAAATTAATTAGCAGTGGAAAATGCTAGTGCTACCCTGTGTAATCATTTCTCGCTACCAATTCCTACAGATACTACACACACTGCACACCTGCGCTTCATAATGCAGCTCTATACACATTATCAGCTGACGACAGCGAAGATGTTTGGTTTCGTGCATCCGTAATGAGTGACATGCTCACCTCAGAACAAGGAGTTAGTATTATACATTGCAGAGCTTTGGCAGTCGGGTTTTACAGAAAAGAAAACATCATAGCGCAAACGTGTTGTATGAAATGACAGAAATGTTTTATTATTATTGCCATTTATCAGTGTTACATTTTTTTAGCAAATCCCTACTCTATGATATCTAAGTAGTTCTTTGTTGTGTACAATTTATAGGTTAGGAAGTACATTTTCAATGCCCATTCAAGTAAATTCATTTCAGTAATATCTGTATCTCCTTGTACAGTTAACAATATAACTTCATTACTTCGCAGAGTTTCATGTTTACTCATTCTTGATAAATGTACATTCAGTGTCGGCTAGTCCCGGTGGAGGTTGGAGTCCTCCCTCGGGCATGGGTGTGTGTGGTTGTCTTTAGGATAATTTGGGTTAAGTAGTGTGTAAGCTTAGGGACTGACGACCTTAGCACTTAAGTCCCATACGATTTAACACACATACATTCAGTGTGTATCTTGTTCCTGAGTTGACAGAACTGCATGTGCAGTGTTGCTCAAGACTATTTTTGATGTGAATGAGTGATTGGTAAAAGTATTAAAATTTTGAGATAAATTTTTACAATGGGCCCAATTAATATTTTTCGAATTATTCTTACGGTTCTTTCAAAAATATGTTCGTAATTTGAGCCTTTGTTACCTAGACAAGAATCGATAGCTAAGAATGGAAATACACACACTGAAGTGACTAAAGCTATGGGTTACCTCTAAAGTCGTGTCAGTACATACACTGAAGTGACTAAAGCTATGGGTTACCTCTAAAGTCTTGTCAGTACATACTCTGCAGTGACTAAGGCTATGGATTACCTCTAAAGTCGTGTCAGTGCATACACTGAAGTGACTAAAGCTATGGGTTACCTCTAACGTCGTGTCAGTGCATACACTGAAGTGACTAAAGGTATGGATTACCTCTAAAGTCTTGTCAGTACATACTCTGAAGTGACTAAAGCTATGGGTTACCTCTAAAGTCGTGTCAGTACATACACTGAAGTGACTAAAGCTATGGGTTACCTCTAACGTCGTGTCAGTGCATACAATGAAGTGACTAAAGCTGTGGGTTACCTCTAAAGTCTTGTCAGTACATACTCTGAAGTGACTAAAGCTATGGGTTACCTCTAAAGTCGAGTCAGTGCATACACTGAAGTGACTAAAGCTATGGGTTACCACTAACGTCGTGTCAGTGCATACACTGAAGTGACTAAAGCTATGGATTACCTCTAAAGTCTTGTCAATACATACTCTGAATTGACTAAAGCTATGGGTTACCTCTAAAGTCGTGTCAGTGCATAAACTGAAGTGACTAAAGCTATGGGGTACCTCTAATGTCGTGTCAGTGCATACACTGAAGTGACTAAAGCTATGGGTTACCTCTAAAATCTTGTCAGTACATACTCTGAAGTGACTAAAGCTATGGATTACCTCTAAAGTCGTGCCAGTACATACACTGAAGTGATTAAAGCTATGGGTTACCTCTAACGTCGTGTCAGTGCATACACTGAAGTGACTAAAGCTATGGGTTACCTCTGAAGTCGTGTCAGTACATACACTGAAGTGACTAAAGCTATGGGTTACCTCTAACGTCGTGTCGGGCCTCGTTTTGTCTGGTGTTGTGCAGCAACTCGAGGTGGGCCGCACTCAACAAGTCGTTGGATGTCTCCTGCAGGAATACTGAACCATGCTACCACAACAGCCGTTCATAACTGCGAAACTCTAGCTAGTGCAGGACTTCGCGCACAGACTGACCTTTCGATTACGTCCAATAAATGTTCAATCGGATTCATGTCGGGCGATCTGGGTAGCCAAATCATTTCCTCGAACTGTCTAGAATGTTCTTCAAACAAGTCGTGACCAGTTGTGGCCCAGTGACATGCTTCAAGTCATCCATAAGAATTCTGTCGTTGTTTGGGTACATATAGTACATGAACGGCTGCAAATGGTCTCCAGCTAGCCGAATATAACATTTACAATCAATGACCGGTTCAATTGGAGCACAGCACCCACTATATTACATGCAGTTCTGGGCCCTACAGTCTGGAACCGAGCGACCGCTGCGGTCGCAGGTTCGAATCCTGCCTCGGGCATGGATGTGTGTGATGTACTTAGGTTAGTTAGGTTTAATTAGTTCTAAGTTCTAGGCAACTGATGTCCTCAGAAGTTAAGTCGCATAGTGAAATATATATATATATATATATATATATATATATATATATATATATATATACATGCAAACATAGCCCACACTATTATGGAGCCACAGTGCATTCTGTACAACCAGGATCCATGGCTTCGTTGGGTCAGCGCCACAGTCGAACTCCACCATCAGCTATTACCAACTGAAATCGTGACTCATCTGATCAGGCCACGATTTTCCAGTCATCAAGAGTCAAACGGATATGGTTGTGAATCCAGGAGAGGCGCTGCAGACCATGTCGTGCTGTAGGCAAAGGTTTTCGCGTCGGTAATCTGCTGCCTTAACCCATTAATGCCAGACTTCTCCGGTCTTTCCTAACGGAAACGTTCGTCGTACATGCCACATTGTTTCTGCAGTAATTTCACGCAGTTCAAAATGGTTCAAATGGCTCTGAGCACTATGAGACTTAACTTATGAGGTCATCAATCCCCTAGAACGTAGAACTACTTAAACCTAACTAACCTAAGGACATCACACACATCCATGGGCAAGGCAGAATTTCACACAGTGTTGCTCGTCTGTTACGACTGAGAGCTCTAGCCAAACGCCGTTGCTCTCGGTCGTTAAGTGAAGGTCATCGGCGACTCTGTTGTCCGTCGTGAGAGGTACTGCCTGAAAGTCGGTATTCTCGGCACACTCTTGAGACTGTGGATCGCAAAATACTGAAGTCCTATGCGCCTAGCTCCTGCTTCAATTCCGCGTTCAAAGTCAGTTAATGCCCGTCTTGCGGCTGCAAGCAACTAGAAATCTTGATCCTTGAATGACGTGAGTACAAATGACATCCCCACCAGTGCACTGCCATTTTATAGTTGTGTACGCGATACTACCACCGTTTGTATATGTACATTCTAGTATCCCACGACTATCCCACTGTAGTGTATATGTACTGTTGGCTTCTTTTGTGCCTGCATTTGCATTTACTGGCGGCTGCGCTGAGCAGTAGCGTAGAGCGACTCAGAGCGTGGTTTTCCACTGTTGGATCAAAGGCACTGAGGCATGCGCCGTGTCTCATGGACTGGGCTGAACGGACGAGTCGACTATTAGGCGACTGGGCCTGTAACTGCAGGTCTGCTAGAGCACCGACATTACCTGCAAGAACTGCAGAGTTGCCGTGTCATCTGTGATTGTGAAGTGTCTGTCAGCTGCTTGTGAGGTACTTCCGGAGGCAGTTTTCTTATCAGGGCAGAACAAAAAAAAATGGTTCAAATGGCTCTGAGCACTATGGGACTCAACTGCTGATGTCATTAGTCCCCTAGAACTTAGAACTAGTTAAACCTAACTAACCTAAGGACATCACAAACATCCATGCCCGAGGCAGGATTCGAACCTGCGACCGTAGCGGTCTTGCGGTTCCAGACTGCAGCGCCTTTAACCGCACGGCCACTTCGGCCGGCAGGGCAGAACAGCTGGAGGCAATCTTTAGTTAGATTATAATCATACTGATTTGTGCCATTTGTAATTTGAAGAAATATCTGAAAGAGCTGGTTGAGGAGTATGATTCGTAACGCATTTTTTAAATTTTTTAATTAGCAAAGACACCTGTTTTTATTGTGTTTTTAACTGGACCGTGACGCCTGATAATTACTGTAGAAACTTTTCTTTTCTAGTAAATACTGTAAGATTAGCCACGTAATCAGTCCATTCCTTCCATTCGCCTGTCGTCCACTACAATATGAACGCTATGAAGCTATGAAGAAACACTGGTTATGACACACTGATGACAGCACTCTACATATTGATGACATTCAGTTCGTAAGTATATTCAGCTATGAAATCAACAGTCATCCCTAGAAATTTTCTGTTTCTTACGCAGTCTACTTTTGATTTAATAGTACTATTTTTGCTTTTCAAACTTAAATTCATGACATCTGTCTTATTTGCGTTCAACATTGTTACATATTGACCATTTGTGAACTTCCTTAAAGGTTTCATTTGTTTCCTTTGCAAGCAGTCCCCAGTGACTATAATGGTACAGTCATCAGCAACATTGGAGGAAGTTCTGATCAAAATAGTTTCACAAGTCCGTAATTGTTTCGTTACAAATTCAAGAATAGTGGAGACGGTTACAGAACAGTGGAACCACTGCATTTTGAAACCAAATTTGTAAACTACACCAATCTACAAATTTTATTAGCCTTATGTATGAAATATTAACAAACAATTAAATACACCGATAACAGCAACCACAAAACTGGTATAAGTAAGGAATTAATCAAAGAAAGATTTGACTTACAAACAAATATATTCTCTTAATTTCTGCACAATTTGTGAAACTGTTGTTTTCAGGATTTTAAAAGTTAGTGCTATGACCAACAACAAAGATTTTTCACAAAAATGGGGTGAAATAGAGAGATACTCTAGACCTTATGAAATATATCTTGCACCTCAAGGAATAGTGAAGTAAAAAATAATATCAATATATATTCAACTATTGGTTGGATAGTTGATATTTACCTCTTGGCAGATTGACTAAAGATTACCACCTTCTTAACTAGTGAATTCTGCCGAAGTTTCTTGGTATATTGTCAAATACACGCGCGACAGTGATTGTGAATCTAAAGTTTTTAGGTACTAATTAAACTCACATGTGTATTTGAGAGAAGGATACAATCATTTGGAGTTCCCAGCTGTCGTTAGAGCTTCAACTCGCGTTTTCAGTAGGAAACTGTACGAGCACCACTAAATAGGTAACAGCAGCACTAACAATAGACACAAAGAGAGGCAAAGCTATATCGAAGAAACCTGCAGCAGAAAATTGAAGAGGGCCGATTTCCAGCCGCAAAGTATCAGATGCTTCTCTATGCTGTAAAAGTGTCTGGACTTTATTCAGTAACAGAGACACTCTGACAGCGCGATGGGCCGCAGAAGAGCACGCCCAGCAAGTAGCGAGTACGCTTTCCAGTACGATCAGCAGCCAAATGCAGCGCAACACCAGGTACAGGCTGTACTGATTCGCTCCAGGTGTCGCTATTATCGCGTAGCTCACGCAGACGATGGTGCCGAAGCTGCTGACGGCGGACAGTAGCAGGGCTGGTCCAAAGTGCCGGCCACACAGGTAGGCGGAGCGGTGGAGCGACATGCGGACTCGTTGCAGACGCCGTAGTTCCCCAGCCGCCGCTAGGGGCGCTGCGGGCAGCCCTGCTCTCGACACCGCCTCGTCCAGGTCTGCTTCTCTGTCGATCCGTGGCCACACGCTTCTCAGCAGCTGGACGCTCACGGCGCCCAGTCGGTCTCGTACTATGAGGACGATGCAGGTGAATTGTGTTCGCCAAACCAACGAGAATATATGGAGAAAAAAGAGGATGCTCATTGACTGAGCATAGCTGAAAACGTCATATGTGAAGTACATTACAGGTACGACAAGGTACACCAAAGGGTGAACTAGCAAAATAATTCCAATTAATCGCGTTGTACGGTATCGGTTTTGGAAATAATTTTTCTCACACTTGTCTAACAATTCATCTGCTAATTGCAAAAGTTCAAAAATTTCTCCTATATGCCTGTTCGCAGTAACTAAACATGTTGTCAGCATCACAGCCGGTTCTACCCAGCTGACGACGGAAAACAATAAATTCAAAAATTTTATTGCCGGTGCAGGTCTAAGATCTGGTTGTAAAGCTATCTGTCCGTAGCTACAGTATGAACCAGTCACCACTATGCAGATAAGCCAGACAACTGCTATCCCTATTGAAATACTTCTCCTAACACTTGCATCGAAAATATTATGTGCTGAAGAGGTCTGACTATCACATGTAAGTGGAGCCACACCACACACCTGAGTCAGCATGTATAGTGGTCTGATGGCATTTTTCACTTTGTAGTCATTCATAGCGAAACAGGTACAACCGATCTAAAGTAGAAAACTACAGGTGCTTGTACATTCGCTGAGGACAACCAGAACGTATGGACGGAATTTCAAGCTACGTTGTTTGTGCGCATATAATTTCTCCCCCCGGGAATAAAATAATTCTTATTATGTTTTATATCGTTCCTTCCGCTGATGTAAAGTAGGGAGTTACGCACGGATCACTAATAACTGTGTAAGTAACAGTGCTGGGAGAATAACGGCAATCACAAAGTTACCAACACTTTGTTGTTAGTGACGAGCTACCATTCGTCGAGGCACACGCTGCCACGTGTCACTTCCCACTGTGCGGTTACGCAAGAAAAAAAGGTCATCGCACTTCATACTGATTAACGTCGACTTCCGGCTCGGCGGGAGTTCTTTGACTCCACCTGATAATACTAAGTGTACTGTGAAAAGTTACATGCTGTTAATGGAGGAACGATCGAAGTTCATTTGACTTAATGTACTAAAAGACCCGACGGTAATCTGCATATGGGTGTACGAGGCAATGCTGGCTCCTTAAATGAAATAACTGAGAAAGTTTCTCTATGTTCGTCTTGTATGAGATCGTTTATTATAAAAGCTATAACTTATAAGCGCGCTGTTTGCTACTCTCCCTTTCTTGAAGCAAGCACTCTTGTAAGGGCAGGGGAAAAGCGGAAATCTCATTAATTAAAACCATTCTGCTGTTAATTCAGCAAGTAAGTTGATTTTTTTCACTTATATTTCATTACATTTTGTGACAACTTCCGCATGGTCAACACACTGTAAACAGAAGAAAAATTGTAATCGAAAAGAAGTATTTTAGTAATCTCTTAGCTTTTCTCGGCGTGATTGATTAATGGTGTGCTTCTGTTTCTTCACCGCAGTTTTTTCCTGACCACAAATCAAGCTTAGCAATGTTCCTGCTTTCGTAACCTCATCCCGGGGGTTTTACGTTAAGGGGGGGGGGGGGGGGGGGGAGGCTGAGCCAGATCGCCGGTCGATCATCAGCGATCGGCTTAATATCTTTGGTGCGTCCCCGGGGATGAGCATCTTTGCATGTTCGGCTGGGGCGCGCGGGACGGCGAAAGGGAGTCGGTTTGGGGCGGCCGGTAAGACTGTTGGAGTTGTGGCTCGGGCGTAAGCACATGTGTGACGTCTGTTACGCTGGGGCTGTTTGCGAATCGTGAAACTCCTGTGGCGGTTACTGGTTGCCTGGGAGGCATTTCGTATAAACTCTGCCAAGCCTCGCAGTGAGAGGGGAGTTCGGAGTTGGTGTTGGCCTAGATGTTTGTACAAATTGAGGTGCCTGTGTGAGAAGCACGGCGTGGGCCTGTTGGTTGCTTCGTCCTTCTGGCAGCCACCGCAAGCGGATTTTCGGCCGGAATGTTTACAGTTTGTGGTGAGCATAGTGTGAACAAGTTCTCGTAGGATGTTCTCCCGGCCTGACTCTTAGCCTGTGTTATTTGTGGGTGCCGACCCCTTGTCTGTTACTGCTTCCGGGTGTCCAGTAGGATTTCACAGCAAATCTGTGTTTTTGTGGCATTCTGTGTTTCTGGCTCAGCTCCACCTAGAAAAGGGAAAGATTTGGAATTTCTTAATGCTGTAGTTTAAACATAAAAAATATATATATTTATTCCTGTTTAATGCCAGACAGATTCAAATTTAGTTTACCTGGTTATTGGCTTAACGCCGGCCGGTTCTAGGCGCTTCAGTCTGGAACCGCGTGACCGCTACGGTCGCAGGTTCGAATCTTGCCTTGGTCATGGATGTGTGTGATGCCATTAGGTTGGTTAGGTTCAATTTGTTCTAAGTTCTAGGCGACTGATGACCTCAAAGTTAAGTCGCATAGTGCTCAGAGCCTTTTTTATTGGCTTAACTCGCGCTTCACGCACTAAATCAGCTGATATTGAAATTGGTTTTTTTAATTCCTGTTTAATGTCAGACAGATGCAAATGTAACTTCATTTATGTATTTGAAATAAATGTGTTGGATTGACCTTAATGAATTATGTGCAGTCGAAGTAAGGGACCCAGTCCTTCATTACTGCTTAACAGTGGCGTGTGGTTCGGGTTGTGAGCCCCGTGCTCGGACCAGTTCTGGTAGCAGAGCGTGGTTGCTCTGTGGTTGCTGCTACTGCACATGGTTCATGTTTTAATTAATGGATATTGTCTTTAAATTATAAATTTGTTGTTCTGCTGTGTGCTGTTCGTGTGCGTATTTTACAGAATTGTCATGTCGGCACGTGCGGTCATGGGGATTGGGTGCCTAAAGAAGGACCAATTGCAACACGAGTTACAGATTCGAGGGGAGCCTGACGGCGGTGGCGTGAGTGAGCTGTCTGCGCGGCTTCGAGACGCGGTGGCGCTCCCGGTCCAGGTATCCGCGGAGCGCGTCGTTCAGGTGGGGGACGCCTTGCTGTCTTGCGCCGCCTCCCTGGGTCAGATTCAGTCAAACTTAGATTTCTTAACGGGTAGTTCTCCCTCCCGCTCGCAAGTATACCGTCTGCATGTACAGATCACTCACTTCATTAACCGACTTAGTGATCTTGTTCAGGTGGCTGTTGGCGCGGGTTTCAAGGATAAGGCGAACGAGTTATGGGAGCGGGATTTGAAATTGCAAGTTTAGTTGAGTGCTTTGGAATGGGAAAGCGCTGCGGTGGAGGGTGAACAGGGAGGTGACACTTCGTTGAATTTGTCAACGGAGTCCCCTGGGACCGGATCCCGAGATCAGACGGGATAATTATTTTGCTAAACTTCCAAACCCCTTGGTGTCCATATTTCACGGAGTTGAGTCCTTGTCGATTGAATCCATGGAGCATTTAGTTCAGTTTTTGTGGTTTTTAGTTAAGCTGGAGAGGATTGCTGATGTGTTAAATGCGCCGGCAAGGGTGGTGTGTCAGTTGCTCTATCCATTGGTTCCTTGACTCAATTAGTAGCATCCGTTCTTGAGAGTGATGGTAGCTTGAGTGGGTTGCGAATAAAGATCGTGCAGGAAAGGTTAACCGCTTGGGACAAAAGCCACCTAGTGAATAAATATGTATTCAGAGTACAGAGGAAGCAGGAGTCCCTGAGTGACTACATAACCGATGTACGAACAGCGGTGCTGGCCTTTCACAGTCGCCTCCCGGAGCATGAAGTCGTTTCAAGTATAGTGCGGGGGTTGGAACCGGAAGATCGGAGTCGTGTATTGTTCGGTGAAAGGCCGACATCTTACGCAGACTTGTAACGGCTAGTTCATAAAATTGAGGGGGTTTTGCGAGCAGATGACATGCGGGAGTGCGAAGGAATTTCCGGAACAGTTGGTATAAGGGAAGGGGAAGAAATTACCAGCCTGCAGATAGCGTTCCCGCTAAGGTCGTGAACTACCGTTGTAACCAACCGGGCAGTTTCGCACCTGAGGGCAGGGTCAAGGGGGGAGCAATGTCGAACATCTGACGCCAGCTGGCACGCAGGCGATGTCGCCGCGGTTCCATGCCTAGGGCCTGCAATAGAGTCTGGGCGGTGTCGAAGGCTGGATTACCGTTCGCTTGTGTAACTTTGAACAACGAGCCGGTGTGTGCTCTGATTGATTCTGGCAGTAATATACACTCCTGGAAATTGAAATAAGAACACCGTGAATTCATTGTCCCAGGAAGGGGAAACTTTATTGACACATTCCTGGGGTCAGATACATCACATGATCACACTGACAGAACCACAGGCACATAGACACAGGCAACAGAGCATGCACAATGTCGGCACTAGTACAGTGTATATCCACCTTTCGCAGCAATGCAGGCTGCTATTCTCCCATGGAGACGATCGTAGAGACTCTGGATGTAGTCCTGTGGAACGGCTTGCCATGCCATTTCCACCTGGCGCCTCAGTTGGACCAGCGTTCGTGCTGGACGTGCAGACCGCGTGAGACGACGCTTCATTCAGTCCCAAACATGCTCAATGGGGGACAGATCCGGAGATCTTGCTGGCCAGGGTAGTTGACTTACACCTTCTAGAGCACGTTGGGTGGCACGGGATACATGAGGACGTGCATTGTCCTGTTGGAACACCAAGTTCCCTTGCCGGTCTGGGAATGGTAGAACGATGGGTTCGATGACGGTTTGGATGTACCGTGCACTATTCAGTGTCCCCTCGACGATCACCAGTGGTGTACGGCCAGTGTAGGAGATCGCTCCCTACACCATGATGCCGGGTGTTGGCCCTGTGTGCCTCGGTCGTATGCAGTCCTGATTGTGGCGCTCACCTGCACGGCGCCAAACACGCATACGACCATCATTGGCACCAAGGCAGAAGCGACTCTCATCGCTGAAGACGACACGTCTCCATTCGTCCCTCCATTCACGCCTGTCGCGACACCACTGGAGGCGGGCTGCACGATGTTGGGGCGTGAGCGGAAGACGGCCTAACGGTGTGCGGGACCGTAGCCCAGCTTCATGGAGACGGTTGCGAATGGTCCTCGCCGATACCCCAGGAGCAACAGTGTCCCTAATTTGCTGGGAAGTGGCGGTGCGGTCCCCTATGGCACTGCGTAGGATCCTACGGTCTTGGCGTGCATCCGTGCGTCGCTGCGGTCCGGTCCCAGGTCGACGGGCACGTGCACCTTCCGCCGACCACTGGCGACAACATCGATGTACTGTGGAGACCTCACGCCCCACGTGTTGAGCAATTCGGCGGTACGTCCACCCGGCCTCCCGCATGCCCACTATACGCCCTCGCTCAAAGTCCGTCAACTGCACATACGGTTCACGTCCACGCTGTCGCGGCATGCTACCAGTGTTAAAGACTGCGATGGAGCTCCGTATGCCACGGCAAACTGGCTGACACTGACGGCGGCGGTGCACAAATGCTGCGCAGCTAGCGCCATTCGACGGCCAACACCGCGGTTCCTGGTGTGTCCGCTGTGCCGTGCGTGTGATCATTGCTTGTACAGCCCTCTCGCAGTGTCCGGAGCACGTATGGTGGGCCTGACACACCGGTGTCAATGTGTTCTTTCTTCCATTTCCAGGAGTGTATCTCTTCTCGACTATCGGTGGTATCAAAGATATAAGTCCATTTGTAAGTTCCTGGTGCTGCGGAGTGTTTCGGTAATCTGTCGGGGTGTGAATGGCCAGCGTTTAGATGTGGTTGGCGAAATGAAGGTGGGGTCCAGAGCTGGCGATTTTTCTTGGCCTTTTAAAGTATGTCTAGTGAGGAATTTGGGGAATGGATATCCTATTGGGGTGTAACTTTATAGAGCTTACAGGGCTGGTGTTGGGTTACGTGGGAGGCGTGTTCTATTTTCGATTTTCTCCAGTTACCAAGTTTCAGTTTTGTAGCCATTGTACGAGGGATTTTCGGGTGTGCAGTGCTAGTAGTAATGCCTCTGGTTGTAACTTGCGTCATCTTACCGAGCAGCAAGCCTCGCAGTTGTTGCAAGTCTTGGGAAAGCTTCCTCGTGTGTTAACGGACGAGCTGGGGGTCACCAATAAAATTCAGTATTGTATCCGTGTCACCGATAATCAACCGGTGAGGCAAGTACCGTATAGGTTGTCGCCTCCTAAGATGATGGTGTTGAGGGAGATAGTTGACGACATGCTTGAAAAGGGGGTTATTCGGCCGTCTACTTCGCCTTACGCTTCCCCAATATCCTTGGTTCCTAAAAGTAATGGAGGTGGCTACAGGCTTAAATGAAAAGGTGGTCTTGGAACCGCTCCCACTTCCTGATTTGCACAACTCCTTTACATGGTTTTCGGGAGCGCGTTACCTCACTGCATTGGATCTCAATCAAGCCTACCACCAGATTCCGCAAGCTGAGGAGTCTAAGCCCCTTACTGCATTCATGACAGATTGGAGTCTATACGAATTTAACCGCGTGCCCTTTGGTTTAGCGACCGGAGCTGCGGTTCTCTCTGGGGTTCTCGACGCTGTTTTGGGGGACATAAAGTTCCAGTTTTTTCAATTACTTGGATGACTTGAACATCTATAGTAAGACCTTTGAAGAGCATTTAGGACATATTGATCGAGTGCTAGCTCGTTTGGAACAGGCAGGGTGAACTGTTAAACCTTCTAAGGTGGAGTTTGCCCTTCAGGAAATCTCCTTTCTGGGCCATGTGGTATCCTGCAGTGGCATCAAGGTTGACCACTCGAGGACCCGTGCCATCCGTGATTCTCGACCACCTAAGAGTAAAAAGGGGGTGGCTAGGTTCGTGGGAATTGTAAATTTTTTTAGGAAATTCATTCCCGGTTCTGCGGAGCTGGCGGCTCCGGTGTACTTTCTGAGAAAGAAAGGGGTGCCCTTTAATTGGACTGAAAGCCAGCAAGGCGCCTTCGATGCTCTTAAAACTGCATTGAGTAATGAACCCATTCTGGCCGTTCCGAATTTTGATTTGGCGTTCATTCTTCAAACGGATGCTTCGGGCTCCAGTATTGCAGCCGTGTTGCTTCAGGAACAGGACGGAGAGCGCCGACCGGTCGGTTATGCCTCACGTGCCCTTACTGCCACTGAGATGAAGTATTCCACCTATGAGTTGGAGGCGTTAGCGGTGCTCTTCGCCACCGAGCGATTCAAGTTCTATCTTGAGCATCGCGAGTTTCTTTTAGAGTCCGATAATTAGGCTTTCACTTGGGTTTTGGCGCGACTGCGGAAAACGGGTCGGATTGCCCGTTGGGCTGTGCGTTTGTCAGCCTTTAAGTTTGTAGTTGGGCATGTAAAGGGGACCGAAAATGTGTTAGCCGACACCCTGAGCCGCATGTTTGAGGAATCCGATGAAGAGGCTAGCGAGGATCAACTACGTTTCCAACCGGGCACGCGAGAAGCAGCTCTGGTAGCTGCTGTATTAGGGGAAGCGCCGGAGTTGTGTAAGAACCTGGAAGAGGAGCAGCGTCAGGACACGGAGTTGGCCAGGATCAGGGAGCGGCTGGAAGCCGGAGGTACTATCTCGGGTTAGGAGCTTAGGAGAGGAATTTTGTGTTTTTGTACTCGCCATGATGGTTTAAGACTTGCTTGCCCAAATCCTTGATCCTGGCCGTCTTTAGGTATTATCACTGTTCGGTTCTTGGAGAACATCTGGGGGTCTTTAAAACTATTAGTAAGATTTGAGAATCCTTAACGTGGCCAACCCTATATCGGGATGTTAGGAAAATGGTGAGAGCCTGCAGGGAATGCAGTATGGCTAAGCCCAGTTCTAACGCTCCTCGGGGGTTGCTTCACTTTTCACGTGCTGAGCGTCCTATGGAGCGCCTCTTTATTGATTATGTGGGCCAACTGCCCCATACCCAGGCTGGGTATAAATATATTTTGGTGGCGGTTGATGCTTTCACTCGATTTGTTTCGATGTTTCCGAGCACCGCAGTCATCGCCAAGAAAACTATTGCTCATCTCGAGAGGATTTTCTCCTTGTTTGGTCCGCCCAAGGTTTTGATTAGCGATAATGCACCTGGCTTTGTTTCAAAATTCAAAGGTTTTGTTTTCATCAAGCCGTGACTCATGTCACGATGACACCCTATTATCCGCAGCCTTCGTTCGCTGAGCGTTTTAACCGAAAACTTAAATCAGAGCTGGACCAAATGGGATAGATCCCTCCCGTGGCTCAATCTGGCCTTCAATACTGCCGCCATGAGTCGCATCAAACCACCCCGGCCGCCTTACTGTTGGCCTATTCTGTAAATTCTCCGCTTGCTAACATGTGGTCGATCTCGGACCTGTTGCCAGAGGAGATATCAGCAGAAATTATCCACAGGAATTGGCAGAGAGCAAGGGCCAATATAGATCTCGCACACAAGAAGGAGGCAGTACGATACAACAAGGGGCGTCGTCCTGCTAACATCAGAGGGGTCGACCTCGTTTTTGTTAGGCGTTCGCCAGTACGGCGGAAAGGACATGAAGAGCCATCGAAATTTGAGCCTCGCTTTGAGGGCCCCTACAGGTTCTTCAGGTCCCCACCGTGGTGACCTACCGTGTACAGCATCAACAATCTGGTCAGGAAAAAAGAGTGCACATATCACAAATCAAGCTTAGCAATGTTGGGTAGTTGCCTAATTTCCTGTTGTGTAACCTCATCCCGGGGGTTTCACGTTAAGGTGGGGGGGGGGGGGGGAGGCTGAGCCAGATCGCTGGTCAAATGGTTCAAATGGCTCTGAGCACTATGGGACTCAACTTCTAAGGTCATCAGTCCCCTAGAACTTAGAACTACTTAAACCTAACTAACCTAAGGACATCACACACATCCATGCCCGAGGCAGGATTCGAACCTGCGACCATAGCGGCCGCGCGGTTCCAGACTGTAGCGCCTTGAACCGCTTGGCCACCACGGCCGGCGATCGCTGGTCGATCATCAGCGATCGGCTTGTTAACTCTGGTGCATCCCCGGGGATGAGCATCATTGCGTGTTCGGCTGGGGCGCGCGGGACGGCGAGAGGCAGTCGGTTTGGGGCGGCGGGTGAGACTGGCGGAGTTGTGGTTTGGGCGTAAGCACATGTGTGATCTTTGTTATGCTGGGGCTGTTTGTGAATCGTGAAACTCCTGCGGCGGTTACTGGTGGCCTGGGAGGCATTTCGTATAAACTCTGCCAAACCTCGCAGTGAGAGGGGAGTTCGGAGTTGGTGTTGGCCTAGACGTTAGTACAAATTGAGGTGCCTGTGTGAGAAGCACGGCGTGGGCCTGTTGGTTGCTTCGTCCTTCTGGCAGCCACCGCAAGCGGATTTTCGGCCGGAATGTCTACAGTCTGTGGTGAGCATAGTGTGAACAAGTTCTCGTAGGATCTGCTCCCGGCCTGACTCTTAGCCTATGTTATTTGTGGGTGCCGACCCCTTGTCTGTTACTGCTTCCGGGTGTCCTGTAAGATTTCACTGCGAATCTGTGTTTTTGTGGCAATATGTGTTTCTGGTTCAGCCTCCGCCTAGAAAAGGGAACGATTTGAAATTCCTTAATTCTGTAATTTAAACATGTAAAAAAATATTTTTTTATCCCTGGTTAATGCCAGACATTCAAATTTAGTTTACCTGGCTATTGGCTTAACTCGCTCTCCACGCACTAAATCAGCTGATATTGAAATTGTTTTTTTTTATTCCTGTTTAATGTCAGGCAGATTAAAATGTAACTTCATTTATTATTTGAAAGAAATGTGTTTGATTGACCTTAATGAATTATGTACAATCGAAGAAAGGGACCCAGACCTTCATTACTGCACAACAGTGGCGTGTGGTTCGGGTAGTGAGCCCCGTGCTCGGACCACAGAGTATGAGCTAGTGTACGTTTCGCGCCGCTATATATATCTACACTACTGGCCATTAAAGTTGCTACACCAAGAAGAAATGCAGATGGTAAACGGGTATTCATTGGACAAATATATTATACTAGAACTGACATGTGATTTGTATTTTCACGCATTTTGGGAGCATAGGTCCTGAGAAATCAGTATCCAGAACAACCACCTCTGGCCGTAATAACGGCCTTGATACGCCTAGGCATTGAGTCAAACAGAGCATGGATTGCGTGCACAGGTGCAGCTGCCCATGCAGCTTCAACACGATATCACAGTTCGTCAAGAGTAGTGACTGGAGTATTGTGACAAGCCAGTTGCTCGGCCACCATTGACCAGACGTTTTCAATTGGTGAGAGATCTGGAGAATGTGCTGGCCAGGGCAGCAGTCGAGCAATTTCTGTATCCAGAAAGGCCCGTATAGGACCTGCAACATGCGGTCGTGCATTATCCTGCTGAAATGTAGGGTTTCGAAGGAATCGAATGAAGGATAGAGCAACGGGTCGTAACGCATCTGAAATGTAACGTCCACTGTTCAAAGTGCCGTCAATGCGAACAAGAGATGACCGAGACGTGTAACCAATGGCACCCCACACCATCACGCCGGGTGATACGTCAGTATGGCGATGACGAATACACGCTTCCAATGTGCGTTCACTGCGATGTCACCAAACACGGATGCGATCATGATGATGCTGTAAACAGAACGAGGATTCATCCGCAAAAATGACGTTTTGCCATTCGTGCACCCAAGTTCGTCGTTGAGTACTACACCATCGCAGGCGCTACTGTTTGTGATTCAGCGTCAAGGGTAACCGCAGTCATGGTCTCCGAGCTGTTAGTCCATGCTGCTGCAAACGTCGTCGAACTGTTCGTGCAGATGTTTGTTGCCTTGCAAACGTCCCCATCTGTTGACTCAGGGATCGAGACGTGGCTGCACGATCTGTTACAGCCATGCGGATAAGATGCCTGTCAGCTCGACTGCTAGTGATACGATGCCGTTGGGATCCAGCACGGTGTGCCGTATTATCCTCCTGAACCCACCGATTCCATACTCTGCTAACAGTCATTGAATCTTGACCAACGCGAGCAGCAATGTCGCTATACGATAAACCGCAGTCGCGATAGGCTACAATCCGACCTTTATCAAAGTCGGAAACGTGATGGTACGCATTTCTCCTCCTTACACGAGGCATCACAACAACGTTTCACCAGCAACCCCGGTCAACTGTTGTTTGTGTATGAGAAATGGGTTGGAAACTTTCCTCATGTCAGCACGCTGTAGGTGTCGCCACCGGCGCCAACCTTGTGTGCATGCTCTGAAAAGCTGATCATTTGCGTATCACAGCATCTTGTTCCTGTCGATTAAATTTCGCGTCTGTAGCACGTCACCTTCGTGGTGTAACAATTTTAATGGCCAGTAGTGTAATTGTGAGTTCCACCAGAGTAGAAGATAATGGGTTACGAAAAGCACACGATGTTTCTGCACCTTTGCTACTGAAGAGCTAGCAAGTAGCTGCCATATACAAACTCATCGCGAAACGATTGTGTATTGTATTTAGGGTGGTTCTAAAGTGAGTACCCATTTTTAAATATGACCCAGCTCTTGCTGGAGTGTAATGACATTGACTAAGTTTACCATTTGAAGTTTGCCATTTACGATTTCAGAGGGTGATCTACTCAACAGTAGGAGATAGAGCCAAGATTGTCACCAGGTATAACGTTTAACGGTCACTGGTGATAGTTCACGGACAGTGGCGGCAAGTCCGAGGTAGGAGTGTAACTCTTTAACTTTAAGACAATCGAAAACTGTCGTAATAAATTAATGGCAAATGGTTGTTTGAAAGATTTAAATCGGTCTGGAAGACCCTCAACATCCAAACTAGAAGACAATGAAAATGTTGTTTAGCTCATCTTCGAACAGAGCCGTTCAAACTCAACAAGATAAGCTGCTAGGGAAACGGGATTGTCACTTCACACAGTAATGACAGATTAAAACGGGAGCTGGTTTTTCGAAAATGGTTCAAATGGCTCTGAGCACTATGAGACTTAACTTCTGAGGTCATCAGTCCCCTAGCACTTAGAACCACTTGAACCTAACTAACCTAAGGACATCACACTCATCCATGCCCGAGGCAGGATTCGAACCTGTGACCGTAGCGGTCGCGCGGTTCCAGACTGTAGTGCCTAGAACAGCTCGGCCACTTCGGCCGGCCTGGTTTTTCGCTCTTGGAAGCTACATTATGTGTAATAGTTGTTCGACGAGGACTGTGACAAGAGAGCGGAATTTTGCGAGATTATGCTTGGTTGGGGAGATAAGAATCCCGATCTGTTCAATATCCTGTGTTCTAATAAAGCAGTACTTAACAACTGTCTGCCACCGGCAATGCTGCGAAGTGGTCACGCGCCAGAGCGCTGCGGGCGAGGCGCGCACCGTGTGTCTGTGTTTACTTCGGCCGCTGCACAACTATAGGAAGAAGACGTTACGTTTCAACTTTTGTTCCGACTTCGTCCGACCCAAGGCCCTGGAGGTAGAACGATTTACTCGCGATGAAGTTAAAATACCACCACTGGATCTAATTGGTATCCACTTGTCCATAGTTAGCAGTACCGTCTACGTCAAAATGATCAACGATCCGGCGTGTGACAAGGTTCTTCAAGAAAACTTGGACTGCGCTTCTGTCATTCCGACGGCAACGTCGGACCCGTTACCGTCGATCACGCAGGTCTCGGAACACGAACGATAAGGATCTTCGAACTAACGTTCGAACTACCTGCAGACGTCCTCATCGCGACGCTCCGTCCCTATGGCAACAACGTTCTGGAACATGCCGAACGATCGGTAAAATTTCAAACCTATCCCGCTTTAAACGGTGTCAGAGAGGTCCGCATCGAGTTGCAGAAACACGTGTCTTCCTATCTACGTATGGGAGGCTGTCGTGCCATTATAATGTACGACTGCCAACCTCGGACCCGTTCCGGTTGCGGGAAAGGTCATCTACGGTCTGAGTGCATTCAACGACGTGTCGCGCAGCTCCCGTTGGCGGAAGTGTCCGTCACACCCATGATGACCGCCCTACCGGTCACTTACGCAGCAGCTCTTGCCATTCTACAGTTTCGTCCAGTCCGTCGCCCGGTCCCTCCGATCGGCACGTCCCACCGTCCCAGTCACCTACGGACGGTGCAGACGTCCCACCTGACAAACTTGCCGCCGAACAGGCTCCCGCACAGGACACCGAGGAGACCACTACTTCTTCACAACAACTGTTTGTCAATTTCATTGTACCCACGGACGCCTTCGATCCGGGTCAACGCTCCTCCTTGCCGTCATCCGACACTGAGGAACACGTGCGCAAACAACTCTCGCCACGTAGGCGCAAACGCCGCCGCCGTTCACCCACGGGCTCTCAAAGCGACGCCACAGATGGCGACGAAGACGACAACCAAGCAGCCGACATTTCCACGCAGAGGTCGGCGGACAGCTTTCACGATGAACAAGACGTTTCGCAGGACAGGACCACCATGGAGGTCGCCACGCACAACGAAACGATCGGTGTGCAGGTTGAGACGCCTGTCTCCCCGCCGACAGCTCCAGATCTCCCTCACCACGATGCAATTCCCATGGACATTGGACAGATCCGCGGCACAGGAGCATAGGCCGACGACGAAGAGGAAGGTACGCCCCCTCCTCCGGATGAGTTGCCTTCGCCGGACGAGGCCGCCTGTTAACGTCAAAAGCGAGGCACTGCAGCTAATGGAACGAGACTTCCTGTCCGTGCCCTCCTCATACTTCCCTTCATGATGGTAGATGAGCGTCCACCACCACTGAAACAAACGTACCGGTTCGCCACACTGAACATCAACATGATCGGCACTGCACCCAAGCTGCAGCTCCTGTGTGACATGCTTCGGGCGTCTGATGTCGACGTCGCCCTTCTTCAGGAAGTACGCGTTGCCACACTACCACCAGTCTACGGCTATGATTCATACACGTCCACATGTGATCAATCAGGGCGTGGAGTGGCTTTCTACATACGCGAAGGAATCCCACTCAAGGATACGACAATCCTTCCCTCTGGAAGGGGCATGGCTGTTGCCATCTTCGACACGCGCGTCAACAATATCTACAAACCGTCTGGCTCCACGAACCGTCGGCAGTGGTCCACTTTTTTCGGACATGACGTGGCGCCCCTGTTTTCTGGTCGCTGTGATCGCCTTATCATGGAGGGCGATTTCAACTGCGTCCTCCATCCTCAGGACTAAATGCCTGGTTATTCGCCATGCCCGGCGCTGCTCACCTTCATCGAAGATTTTCATCTCGTGGACGTTTGGGAGAAAATTCATGGCAATACCCCCGGTTTTACCCATTATACAGCACATTCTGCCAGCAGACTGGACCGGTTTTATGTCTCTGCCCACCTTGGCAACGAAGTCTCCCAAGCAGAACGATGGCCCCTTGCATTTTCGGACCATTGCCCCGTCATTTGCTCCCTGGCTTTGCCACCTCAGTCAGTATGGCGCAGCAGAGGTTACTGGAAACTTAATACCTCCCTCCTTAATGATCCACACTGCCGACAATGTATTGTCACTACATGGGCGTCTTGCAAAAGACGCGTCCCGCAGTACACGTCCACGTTCCATTGGTGGCTCAAATGTGGCAAACCTGCGATCAGAAAGGTCTTCATGCAATGTGGCAAGGAAGCAGCAGCATGGCATCGAGACACCACAAATTTTCACTACACCGTCCACTGTGAGCTCGATGCGCTCCCTCCATCACCTGAAACCCATAGGGAACGACCGTGTAAAACAGTTCGTCTCCTCTCTCTCCAACGTGCATGACTGTATGGTGTTGTGGTGCGTTCCCGACGACAGGACCCCCTCCACGACGATACACCATCCACAATCCATACCGCATCCGACCATCGTCGTCGACGTCAACTTTTCGTCCCCAACATCACGACTTCCGACGGTGTTCACCACACAACACAGGCGGCAGTGGTGTCTACCTTTGCTGAACATTATTGCCAATTTTATGACAACGAACCGATGGCATAGCCAATTCCTGATGATCTCCGTCCTTCCCCTGATCGGACCCTCACTGTAGTGGAGTCAACGTCCAAGGTGTCTGCAATCACCGCAGAAGAGGTGGTACATGTGATCGACAAGGGGGCCCAGAACAAATCATCAGGACTAGATGGTCTCCCCGTGGAGTTTTACCGGGCGTTCACCACGTTAATGCTTCCTCGCTGGACGGAAATGATTCAGGAACTCTTTACTCCGACCTTCCCAATTCCACCTGAATTCGCCACCGGCATACTTCTACCTGTGCCTAAGCCGAAGGGAGGGTCTCATGTCTCTGCATATCGCCCCCCTACATTAGTGAATGCAGGCTATAAAATCTATGCACACCTCTTAGCAGCGCGCATACGCACCGTCTTACCTACGGTCCTTTCACCGGAACAGACTGCACGTGGTTGTGGGACCACCTTACAAACAGCCCTAGGAGAATGCCGTGACCTCATCACGCTGGCGGCAGTTTGTCGCCTTCGTGCAGCACTGGTATCCATCGATTTCACGAGTGCCTTTGATCGCGTTCGACGCCCATTTCTCCTCATGGTGGCGACATGTATGGGGTTCCCATTAGTCTTTGTCGATGACATTCGCCAGTTACTACTTCCCGCGGTCTCAATGGTACAAGTAATGGAAGGCTTGTAGGACCGATTCCTATACGCCGCTCTGTGCGTCAAGGATGTCCTATGTCTACTTTACTACATGTCATTGCACTTGAGCCCCTCATCACTGGTCTTACCTCTAGACAGCAGGGTCTCACTTCACGTGGCTGCACCTTTCACTGCCGGGCTTATGCGGACGACCTCCTCTTTCTCACCTGCTTCTCCACGGAACTCAATGACACCATCCAATGGATCCACCAGTATGGACGTCTTTCTGGTAGCACTCTTAATCTCCGTAAATCGACTATGATGCACATTGGGCGCTGCCTCCAGGCTATGGTGCCGACCCCACTCCCAGTCAGTACTTCTTTACTTTGTGTATCTATTTTACGAGCTCCATACACCGCACAGTGGCCCTCGCTTACCGGCGGCTTTTGCAGTCCATTTGGCACCATATCCACGGTCAAGTGCACTGTAACTTAAACCAACACCAACATGTGTCCTATGTCAACATGTATGTCGCCCCTAAACTGGTACATTCACCCAGATCCTCCCTATGCCGTTACTCCTTGGCCGCCGCATCCAATCAGCCTTTGGATATTTCGTGTCAGCAGGGGCACTTTTCAAAGTCCGCTACAACACTCTAACACTGCCTCCTGCAAAAGATGGCCCTGAACTCGTCAACGTGCGGACACGATCTTCTGCACTCTTTGTCCATACAATGTTGCGGCACTGGCAGGGGCCGGTCCAGTCCTTAACACGCAGTCTCTTAGATATCCTCCGACCAGCTTCTCTCGATCCACCGATCAATGTGGCACCCATTCCTGCATTATTGTATCACGTCACCAATTGTTTCATAGAACTCAGCTACGTTCGGGCCGATCTTCCAGTCACCCGTCTTCCCTGTACAAAAGATTATTATCGCTTGCTTATGCTGTCTAACACTTGCGACCCCATGGTGCTACAGCACACTGACATTAACTGGTGAACGGTTTGGGGGTGTGTGCACACACCCTTTTTACCGTCGTCTGTGTCTGCACTATGGTATGTTTTAGTCTATGGCAAATTCCCGACTAATAGTCGACTTCAACGCATAGGATTGGCCACTTCCCCACTCTTCTGTGACTGTCAGCTCGAAGAAACCGACGAGCACCGTCTTACATGCCCCCTCAAAGGTGGCTCGATGAACTCTCTGCCAGTCACCTCATTGTGATTTTCAGAGTATCCATGAAGATGTAGATGTAGATTCCTTCTAATACTTTGTCTGTGCTTGCCGTCTAATTGTAAACTCCTAAATATGCGCTATCATGTATGCAAGTGTGTCAGTTTCTCACAGGGTTGTGAAGCATCTAGCGTTGGGAGTCAGACGTCAGACATTAGATGCCAGGCAGCACACAATCAGCAGTCTTGTTCCAGTCTCTGTTCTGTTAATGGTAGATAGTGAGGCAATACCTCATCCTAGACTCCTGGTACAGCACTTTATAACGAATTTCGAGTTAATGATCACGCCACCATCGTAATAGTATATACAATGAGGTGACAAAAGTCATGGGATACCTCTTAATATCGCGTAGGACCTCCTTTTGCCCAGGGTAGTGCAGCATCTCGACGTGGCATGAATTAAAGTCGTTGGAAGTCCCCTACAGGAATAGTGAGTCATGCTGCCTCCGTAGCCTTCCATATGCGCGCAAGTGCTGGTGCAGGATGTTGTGCACGAACTGACCTCTCGATTATGTCCCACAAATGTTTGATGGCATTCATCTCAAGTTATTTGGGTGGCCAAGTCCTTAATTCGAATTGTCCAGAATGTTCTTCAAATCAGTCACGAACAACGGACTCCTAGTGACTTTGAAACGTAACTGATGTTTCGCTTCATTTGGTGTTTCTCTCTTTAAATAAATTTGGTATCATTAATTAAGACATCAATAGTTTTTCTCAGTTTTTATTTCGTTCTTCGGCTGATAACTAGGAAAGTTGGACTCTTTCGAATTTTAACTAATTCACACTCCTTTTTCCATCTTACAATTTTTCATCATTGTGCGTGTGAGTGCATGAAAGTGTGAGTGAAATAAATACATATGTATAACGAAATCATGGTTATACAGGGATAGTAGGAATAGTTTAGGATACTGCAAAGTTACCCTGGTAAGCAAATTTAAGCAAAGTAAAATAGGAACTAAAGATTGTCAAACAGAGTGGGGGCTCAGACTGGTCACTGCCCCACCACCCAGTTTGAATAGGCCAGCGGTTGAACAGGAAGGGCGACCAAGTTAATCAGATGGGGCTGATGTGAAGACGGAACGGACGGAGTCGACGTGAGGTGCTCGTGTAAGGAAAGATGGAAGATTGTAACATTCTGTTGTAAAAAGTGCTCAAAGAAGTTGTGTTAGAACAAATTTAGATGGGAAAGCTTTCAGTGAAGTTTTAATTAATATTATTTTGAGGAATCTGACTGAAACATTTTTGGACTTATACACGAAGCTATGTGAAATGTGAAAAATCAGTCATGTTCGTATTGCAAGGTTGTTTCGGATTGTTTCAGTTTGTGTAAAACCTCATGCGGTTCGTAAACGGTATAATTTTGGTTAATTACGTCAAGGAATTAAAGTTTCTCTTTGTGTCGTGCACTTGGCCTCCTGTTGGCGCAATTTATTTATTTATTTATTTTTTACCGAGTGAGGTGGCGCAGTGGTTAGCACACTGGACTCGTATTCAGGAAGACGACAGTTCAAACCTGTGTCCGACCATCCTGATGTAGGGTTCCGTGATTTCCCTAAATCGCTTCAGGCAAATGCGGGAATGGTTCCTTTGAAATGGCACTGCCGACTTCCTTCCCCATCCTTCCCTAATTCGATGGGACCAATGACCTCTCTGTCTGGTCCCCTTCGCTGAACGAACCAAGCCATTTATATGGGAACTGCTTAACATGTCGAAATATCGATGTTGTGTGCTACCGCCTGCGCTCAATAGTCTATGGACTGAATAAGTTTCCAAGCACAGAAATTGTGTGTGGTAATTTTAGTGAATTTTGTTGGGTTTCTTTGTGACTAGTGAATGTGTTTCGATTTATATGGAAATTTAATTTCATTTAGAGTGTATTCTTTGTGGGTGGTACTTAGCCACATGGTTATGCCAATGGAAATCAGAGTCAAAACCTGTGTAATTTACTATCCTCTTGAAATGTTTAACGCACTGCGAGATCGTGGAAAGTAACATGAGTGAACCTTTTATGTGGGATTTTAATTCAGTACCCTTGCCCTTCTTGATGAGTTGTGTCTGAACAAGAGGACATGCTTTTGTTAACCTAGAATCCCCCTCTTTTTGCATTATGTTACGATTTGGTTGATTTGAGGAAGCTATTAAAGGAACGATATAAATTCTGTGGAGACGTTTTTGATTCGTAGAGAATTTATTTTGTTTTTTGCGCTTACACACATGTGAGCGATGCTTGCCATACAACAAGATTAAGACAGTTCTAGTGAACCTATTTAATATCCTGGTTGAACTCATTATGCCTAGTGGGTTGTTTGATGTAGGAAATCCTAAAAATTTTGGAGGAATTTCTTCGTGATTTTGGTAGAGCAAGCATACTGGACATAAGCGACTATATTGCATTAAATACAGATGTGAACAGGACTGACAGTGTGCAATTGTGCTGCCATTTGATTTAAGATAATATCCAGTTATTGAGGAGAGAATGACGAGGCGAGGTCAAAAGAACTTTGCTTAAATTGCTGACGACCTTTGTTGCATATGTTTGTGGTACACAGTGGCTTGGATTAATTACATGCATATGTATGTGCAGTGTAATGTTTGATGATGATATATTCAAATTCATACACCTTCTCCCCGTAAGGACTCATGTGTAACATACTGACAGATTATTACCTGGACGTCTAGTCACACCGAGCGAGGTGACACAGTGGTTAGCACACTGGACTCGCATTTGGGAGGATGACGGTTCAATCCCGCGTCCGGCCATCCTGATTTAGGTTTTCCGTGATTTCCCTAAAACCTCCCCAGGCAAATGCCGGGAAGGTTCCTTTGAAAGGGCACGGCCGACTTCCTTCCCCATCCTTCCCTAATCCGATGAGACCGATGACCTCGCAGTTTGGTCTCTTCCCCCAAACAACCCAACCCATCTAGTGACTGCGGAGTCAGATACTGATAGCGTGTGAATTCTGTGTTTTACTTGCTTTCAAAGAATGAAAATACGTACTAATATAGAACAAATCCCTTTTTCGTTAGTATTCCAGTTCATCCAGTCTAAAGGAAACTAATTTTATTCATTTACTGTCATTACAATTGATATTTCTTAATGCAGTTTAAATCAATTAGGAGAGAATGCTACTAAAGCCATGCTATGGCAAGTTAAAAAAAGGAAGTGTTACCTGCTCTCACAGCGTATGCTTTGTGCCATGGTCAGTCGATCGTTCTCTTGCGTTATCCGTTGCTATGTTTTGCTAAATTAGTCAAGTTGTAAACTTTCACTGAGGGTTTACATCGACCAAAGTTGTAAATAAATTATCGGTCTTATTAACTGAACTATTGAAAAACTATTTGACAACAATGGGGTTGTTAACCATGGGACACAACGCACCTAATTATTAAGAGCAAACATGTCAGTGTTTAAAGATTCGGTGATCTATGAACCTATGAATAGATAAAGAATATTAAGGCCTTACAACATGACCTCACTTTTTGGGAATGTGAAATCCGGGAATGGCAGCAAATGGTCTCCAAGTATTCGAACGTTAGTATTTCCACTCAACGATTAGTTTAGCTGGACCCGAGGATGCAGTGCAGTAAATGTAAAACCAGCCCACACCATTATGGAGCCAACACCAGCTCGCACAGTGCCTTGTTGTCTACTTGTGTCTACGGCTTCAAGGGGTCTGTTCCACACTCACACTCTGCCATCAGCTTTTGTCAACTGAAATCGAGACTCATCTGATCAGCCACAGTTTTCCGTAGCCTATGGTCTAACCAATGTTGTCATGAGCCCAGTAGATGTGCTGCTGGCCATGTCACACTGTTAGCAAAGGCACGCACGTCTGTTGTCTGCTACCGTAGATCATTAACGCCATATTTAGCCACACTGGCCGTATGGATACGTTCGCCGTATGTCACACATTGATTTCTGCAGTCAGTTCATGCTGTGTTGCTTGTCTGTTAGCACTGCCAACTCTATGCAAACGCCGCTGCGTTCGGTGCTTCGGTGAAGGCCATCAGCAACAATGTTGCCCATGGTAAGAGACAATACCTGAAATCTGGTATTGTCAGCACGCTACTGCCTCTGTGGATCTCAGAATACTGAATCCCCTAATGAATTCCGAAACGGAATGCGCCTATCCTCCATTGACCTCCGCAGTAGCTACTGGCAGGTGGAACTGTCATCATCATCCAGGAATTACACAGCATTCATCTTTGTGGGTCTCTCTTACCATTTTAGAGTGGTACCTTTTGGTCTTAACATTAGTTATGGTGTTTTCATTGCAGCCCTTGATCATGTGCTAGGTCCAGAGTTACTTGATCAAATAACCGTCTACGTTGATGATTTACTGAAAGCAACGGCTTCCTGGGAAGGACATTTAAGTCTTATACAACAGATCTTTCAAAGATTCTCTGATTTGGGAGTTACCTCCAATTTGCAAAAATCCAAATCCGCCAAGAGAGAAGTAAAGTTTTTGGGACATCTAATTTCTTTGGAAGGAATCTCTCCTTATCCCAGCAAGTTAACAAGTATAAAAATTTTCCTGTACCTTGCACTGAAAGGCAATTAAAAGGTTTCATCGGATTAACCTCATTCTTTTGTCGCTTCATTACAGATCAATCAATGAGCCATTCAGCGTTGTTGAATTTACTCAAGGAAAAGCGTCCACTGGATGTGGACTTCTGAATGTCAAAATGCCTTTCAGAAAATCAAAGAAGCTCTTCTAACGAGTAACATTTTAAGTCATCCAAACATGAATTTAGATTTTTGCATTTCTTGCGATGCATCATTTCTAGGATTAGGTGCGTGTTTATTTCAAATAGAAGAAACTGGTGGCCAGGATGAAAACAAAATAATCAGTTTTGCCATTCGAGTCCTAACCGACTGTGAGAGATTATATTCGCTAACTGAATTAGAAGGATTAGCTGTTGTGTGGGCTTTTCGCCGTTTTAATTACTATATTTATTGACGTAAAATCAAGGTGCACTCAGATCATCAAGCACCAAACTTTTTACTCTTATGCAAACTTTATCATCCTAGCCTTACTCTGTGGTGCCCGTTTTTACAAGAGCATGATTTTGAAATTATTTACGTAAAAGGCAAGAATAACATTATTGCTGATGCACTGTCACGTATGCCAGAAGGATTTTCGGAGCCTACTGAATTAATAGAACAGATATCTTCTCATGAAAGATCCTCTGCATCGAAGTTACTTTCTTCGCATTTGCCGTCAAATGAACACTCTTCAAGACACAGATCGCCATTGGTTAAAAGTTAAACAGCTTCTTCAAAATAATCCCGATCATTCGTTGTAGAAATTCTATAAAATACACAATGAAGTTTTGTTCCATCGAACTTCTCTTTTGACAGGTAGGTGGTGTGTATCTATTCCTAAAGATTATATTGATCTCGTCTTGTACACTCACCTTTACAGGGGTCATTATGGCCCGGAGAAACGTAAACGTAAAATTTCAGCATATTGTTATGTACCTACTCTTCACAAGAAAGTTCACAAGCTGTTAAGAAATTGCTCCATTTGTCAAAAGGCGAAACTTTTCAACCTATCAAATGCCTTACCTTTAAATTCGATATGTACTGAAAGTCCAAATCCAATCGTCAGTTTAGATTATGCAGGTCCCGTTCCTCAGGGAAGAGGAGGTGTGAAGTATCTGGTCGTATTGTTAAATCTATTTACCAAGCATGTAAGACTCTATGCAATGAAGTCATCTAACGCACTTCTGCTGATCAGACGAATCGAAAATAACTATTTTCCTCGCTTTGGCAAACCTGTTATCCGATAATGGATCAACTTTTGTGGGGAAACGGTGGAGAAATTTTCTTGCAACCAGCAACTTCAGGCAAATTTTAAGATCCCGATACAGACCGCAGAGTAATCCCACAGAGAGAATCTTCAAAACGAGTTAAATCGTTTTATACGAGTTTATACTCCAAACCAGCAGACTCGCTGGATTGATTTCGTCACACCCTTTGAAGGGATTTTCAATAACATACCTCACACATCAACAGGTTTAACGCCATCTGAACTAGTTTCTAAACGACTAGAAAGAAATTGAATGGGTAGACCCTAATCCGAAATTACAACACCCTGAAGTAACATTAGACGACAAGTTAAGGCAAGCTCTCATATGTTTAATCACTCTTGCCATCCTAAGAAAAAGGGGTCATGACAAGCATATTAGCAAAGTCCTATCGTATTGTATAAATGATCGAGTGCTATTAAAGACCCACTTCAAACCATCTTTGATTCATCATAAGAATCGCAATGATTACATGAATTACATGGAGGACCATTTATCATCCTAAGAAAATCGCACACTGGTTGCTATCTGTTAGCTGATCCCGTGTCTGGACGAATAAAAGGGTTGTATCACCATGCAGATTTGAAGAAATACCGAGCAAATCCATGAAGATGTCTGCTAAGTTAAGCTGGTAACAATATATGAATATGTATAATTATAAATTGTCGTACTATGTATGAAGTACCAAGATACATAATTAAGAATATTGCACAGGATTAATGCCCTTTCAACCTGCCTCAACAAGAGTAATAACTTATGTGAGCACATTTATTACAGGAGTGCAAGGTTTAGTTTTAAGATAATTGACTCATGAACGGCCGCAGCCAAAGAGCTGACAAATAAATAATATCGTAGGGACGTGCTAAGTACCACTTGCTACAACTTGTTTTAAGTATAACAAAGCTCTCTCTTCATGAATGAGATAAATTATATTGATCATTCGGACCAGAATGACTGCTTATAAATGACAGCTGATTATGGTTGCTTACTGTGAAGAGGTTAATGCTATGTTATGAATAAGGCGTGTTTGACAACAATTTCTGTAAGACCACCTGTGAAACGCAGCAAACAACGGCAGCAACTTAGCATGTGAGAATCAAATAAGTCAATGACGATCCAGGTAATAGGAAAGAAATGCGCTATTTAATTATTTTTGTTACCGAACGGTGAAAACCGTATGCGTTCATAAAAACTTTTTTACAGCGCGACGCAGCTGACATACTTAGGGAGATCAGTTGCAAGTAAACTAATTTATTACTAGAGTTATCTATGTCAAATCTTCGAGATACGACGAGTGTTTTAAGAAACCAATCTTACGAATACACAGAACAGAAGGTATCCAACAGTCTCTGTTCACTGCTATTGCATGCTTTAAGTAATTTTAAATAGAGAAATGCCTAGTAGCTGGATCAGACAATACTGAAACAGCTGTATCGATTTAATTATACTATTTGTCATGAAAAACTAAGGTGGTAATGAGTAATTTATGTTAAGCTCATCATTTAATATGTCATTGACATAGTATTTTCAAATTTCTTAACTCTATTAAATTCTATTTTGTTTTCCTCCAATCAGCATCCCTACCTTACCCAGTAGAGAAGCGAGAATGATTGAGTGCTTGATACGTACAGACTGTACGAATGGATGGTCGTGACGCTTTAGTTGTTGACTGGCTATGCTTATTTTCCGCGAACCGCGAATTCAATTAAGATTTGTTGTATCCCAATTTCCCTGGTGGTAACTTGAACATGGACTGTTCATCACGTCAATAAAGCCACGTTGACTATGTCTTCAAACTAACGACGTAATTAACAGAGAGAAAATGAAACAGCTGTACCTGAGAAAAGAGTAACTATTGCAAAAAGAAAAGAATGACAAGATTTCGAAGCACAAACTCTAAATAAGAGACACGTTTTTTTCCGTCAGGCCTAGTAGTCACAGAGACTATTTTTTATTTGTAAAGAATTTTCAGACGTAATATGTATACCAAATGTTAACTTTACTCTGTAGGAATAATGCAGCCATCAATTAATTGGAATTTATATGCTGCTACGTGTGAATCGACCATAGACAAGCAATTGACGGACACCTATATGATTCTGCGTGTGAATCGACCATAGACGAGCAATTAGAAGACACGAATAAAAATGTAACGTGTGAACCTTAACATGACGACCAAATACAAAATACATGTGGACACGAATGAATAATAACGTGTGAACTGAAAAGGTGATAACTCCATGGACATGTGTGGAATTCCGCGTGTGGAGTAATGTTATAAGTACTTGTACCACGAAACCACGATTTCTTCGACACAGATGCGGAAGTTGCCGTGTCTGGCTGCTCCCGTATTCCCGAGTCGATGAAAGTGTGCAAAACTTACAGCACGACTAGTAGTAACCAAATGCTCTGCTTCTCGCAAAATACTGCATCCAGCGTTGTAGAATCGTTACGTTACTATCACGTGACTATGACAAACGGACCTAACACTGCGCACGCTACGCGCTCAACAATCCACATTCCTTTGCACAACGAGCGCGGGCGCCACATGTGTTTGAAATACTATCAAAATAAACTATGATAAAACAATGAGTTAGGCACTCATATACCTTATGAAATTATAAAGACACTAATCAGAAAAATCTTAAGCTCGACTTTGACAATTGTTACCGAATTTATTGACCAGGCTAAGTAGTGACGAAACGTGTCAACAAAAAATAAAACAAGAAAGTTGAATCAATACGCAAGCTAAGCACTCATAAAAGAGTGAGACTTAATGTACATAAAAAATTGTTATCCTTACCTAACCCAATTTCTTTTAGGACTAAGTTAGTAAGTAAGCACATTCTAATACAGATTTTCTCTGTATTTTGGATGTATGGGAACATGAATGGGAGCTCGAACATGTGTCATGTGAAATAGAGACTGCCACCAAACGGCTCAACACGTTGCGGAACTAGTCTTCCATTTCCTGATCCACATCGTATTCCCAACGGACCATCACGTCCAGACACCCACTTCAATCACCACAGTGAAAGTGATGCCCTAATTTTTCTCCCTTGTGAAAGTGCAATCAATTTCTCCATTCATGTGCAGTGGTACCATTTTTACCCAAAATTTTGCCACTCCCTGTGCAAGTTATACCTACCCAAGTGTAGTGAAATCTTTGTTTTTTGAGTAAGTCATGAAAGCCATAAATCAGTTAAGTGCTACGTGTTCGGCGCAAGATATCTTCGTCGAGACCACGACAAAAATGCTCCTGTAAATGTCACTGTAGAACAAGAATGTCAATTCTTTGTAAAATATTATTCCAAGAGTGCACAATGCACCAAGACTTCCTGTGAAATCAAATAATTTATTTCTTTATGGTTTTTAATATTTGTATGTATCTTAGTCCTAATTTCTTTATCTCTTACTGAGAAATGAACATTTAATAACTTAGTATAATAGATTAGAAAGAGTACAAGTAAATCGTCATGTAATTATTCTATGAACAAGTCAGAATTAATTTCATGTGTACGAATATATTTACCTTTTATTCCTTATGTCAACTACTTTGCTTAATGTCATATGTGAGATTTATTGTAAAGAATTTCAACGAATAATCCTAACTTGTTTCACGAAAACAACAATATTACGACTACGCGTGAGCCTCGATGATCCTCGCGGAGTCGCCGTTCCTCACGCCGGAAGCAACGTTATGTTATTGGATTCAGATACTTTGCAAATGAGATATTTGTCATAAAAGAGAGGAACAGCCATCGGGCTGTAGTTCGTAAAGATATTAAGCATCACAGCGCTTCTGTAAGGAAACAAAATACTTTATAATGTACGCCTACGCCAAGACACGCGTGCAGCGTTAAAATATTTCAAATAAACACTATGACCCGCTGGGAGCAGATATTTAAATCATTGTCACAGCGCTCAATATCAATAAGCGGCGAAACATTTGAAAGAACAATCCATCATTTGCTAAGAAATGTTTTAGACACTTCATTATCTTTTTACGTTCGGTCGTTGACTTGTTAAGACGTGTTGTGTAGCACTGCTATAAGTTATATTTTATTTAGTGTCAGAAGCCACGTAAATGACCAAGCAAAACGCTTCCGTGTGACGCAAAAAAGTACTTACGCGCACGCCAGAACATTTAATTTTTAAGGAATCTCGGATAGACAAAAGCAGCGATTGTTCAACTTCTCTATGTATGAGCGAAACATAAAAATGCAAGTTTTGTGTTCGTTGTATATTCGTTAATGTTTATTAGTTTAACGCCTTTGTTCTTTGAGAATACATTCATGCTTCACTAAACAGAAAATCCCTGCTAATTTTTTTTTTTTAACTCACCATGGTTTTTCCGTGTACGTAAGCTTTGTTACAGGTCCGCTCTTCATCGCGGTACCTCTATTGTATTCGGGAGGACATTGTCTTCGATTTCCAATTTGATAACTTTTTACAAAATTTCCCTGTTTTGCATTCATTTTCAATTTTTTTATTATTTATATAGGTCCCGTATGTATTTTCATCGAAGATTGCGTGAAGGCAGTCCGGGTCAAAGGTCAGTCACGAAACCACCTTCGCGTAGTCAAACCTTACGTCTCCTGAACACAAAAGAGGTCCAACGCATCGGCGACCATCCATTAATTTTTCACTCTTTCCAAGTCGTACCAAAAACGGCAAGGCAGAACGGCCGTGAGTACGCAACTTAGTGTTATAGGTTGCATTCTTTATGTTGTAGGCAAACATTGCGACAGTATCATCATTACTTTTATATTTAATTAAATGTGTGTGAACAGCAAAATCTATAACATTAGACATTTCATTTACCTGTTAATTTTGGCATTCGCAGTCATCAGTACCAGGAACAGTAAAATGGTGTCTGTCTGGCCTGTGGTTCCACAATCAAACATAGGCAACAGCCCCTTCTGTCCTTGCTCCATATGCCTCCCTGCCCCAACCCCCCTTCCTCCAACAGCTTTAGTCTACTTTCTGTTTACATCTTCCTTTGATCATACGTGATCACTTTCCATTTAATGATGCACAATCAACTCTACCTTTTTTCTTGATCCCCTCCCCTCATTTGTGCATCCTACAAGTGATCACTGGAAAAAATAAACTGATGTGATTTTTTAACCAGGGTGAGTGATTTGTGTTTCACTGATATAAAAGATGATTTCTTATTAGTATTGTAATTTTAATTCTATTCATGGTGTATTCAAATGCATGTCGTTTTCCTATATTTATTCTTGGAGTACATGACCTCTTCTAAGTCCTGGCGAACACTATTGCTGCTCTTCATTGCATTTTTGTTTTTTGTAAATTTTAAGATATTTTATTGCACTATGACTTTTAGTGCAGTGGCATTATAAGTCAATAAAGATAAATTTGCCATGCTCCTCCACAGTCCTCCCCTCCATTCCACTGCATATTCACCCATGCTTCTTCCACTTACTTATCAATTGTAAATAGTATTATTCATGGAATACATATGTATGTACAGTTGCAATAATTTAATAACATGTGTATGCACTATGAAGAAATTTCACTTTCTCCTTATTATGTGTTTTTGCAACACCTCATAGACTTACAATAGGTGTCCCTACCATATTTTAAGTTTGACAGTGGTAGAGATTACTGGTTGGTATTTATTTATGCTGAGATTATTTTGTACTACTCCCACTGTGTCTCTCTTGTCCTCCTTTCTTTCTCTTCCCATCCCATCATCCCTTACTCATACCACACGTATAAATGATGATCATTTTCTTCAATGTGATACTCTACACTTTTGTGGTTCTTAGTTTTCATAAAGGACAAAACCCTTTACCATGGTTTACAGTTATTTTATGGTTTTATAGTAGATTACGTTAACTACTGTCCATCAAGATTTGACACAATATCACAGCACCCTTACAACCATGCTACCTAGTGTTACGTTATGATAGTTAACTCTGAAATGACATACCACTGTCAACTGAGCATCAGTGTTACAGTAGATAAAACTTGATATGATATTCTGAAGCAAGGTTTTCTTATGGTATGTAAACTTGTTTGTTGATGAACCCATATATTTGCTCTTAATATGTCATACATAATTTCTGCTTGTATGGCAGCTGTGATTTTTTCGACAGATATTCTGAAGATAGGGATTGCCTAAAATGCATTAATAAGAAAATTTCAATAACAATTGGACTTTTTGTTATTAGCGACTTAAAATGGTAATAGGGACATGCTCAGTTACTCATATAATCATTGTGGGCCTCTTGCATGACTTCAGTTTAAAAATTTAACCAAACAGGACCTAGAGACTGCAATAACTTGTAAGAATAATTAAATGTCTTGCATCTCAAAAGAGCTGCTGCATCCCATTTACAGCATTTAGCTGTTATTTACCTGTTATTGCCTGTTTAACATTTAGTCAACTATCTATATTCCCACCTCAGAAATAACGGTGCCTCGTTGTTGGAAAACCTATTTTTATTTGTTCTGTTATATGATCCTGCCACTGTTTCAGTTTTTACCATCTTTTTTTAACTGAATTATTTTACAGTTTTCTGCAATCTTTAGTGTATTTAGAAATACATAGCAGATGATTCATACAAGCCACTGAAATACTAAGAAGAGTTTAGTCACAGCACTCCCAGAAATTCTGTGGCATGAGTTAATACTGTGGTTAAGATCACTTCATAGAGAATTCTCAAAACAATCATGTAAACTCTTGTGTTGCAGTTTACCACTGTATTTGGATAGATGCAAGGCTTTTGTGAGATTCTGGAATCCTGAACAATTTTATTGAAATTCTACATACAATTTTATTTATGCAAATAATTATTGACTTACACTGAAGGTTCAGTGGTTTCTAGAATACATGAGATTGGAAAATATATTCCAATTCTTAGACAAAATTCTCAAGTTCATCTTTACTTCGATTATACTCACTCTTTACTTTCACTTGTTTCTTTTATTTCACTGCCCTTTTAACTTACTTGGAATTTATTGTTCTGACAGATGCCTGCCAAGGCATCAGGCCTAACCTATTTAACCTGTAACTAGTACGGTGGGTTCTTGTGGACTGCAGGAAATTTTGTTTTCTGTTTAGTTTGAATGTTTGTGGCACTATGGCTCTGCAATCTCAATACATTTCGGTCTATATGCTCTGAATCATCAAACAGATAGGTCGTGTTTACATCAAGGAAGTTAGTGTCTACACCAATTTTTGTTTTTAAGTACTGACACCATCCACTTGCTTAAGAGTTTTCTCTCCTAGGCTGAAGAGGTGTTACATTCTCACAAAGAAATGAAAGTAACTAAATAGATACCTTAATCTATGATGATCCAAAAATAGACCTACACACTGGGTTGTTACATGAATTTATGAGGACAAGGAAGCTCGCTGTTAGTAATATTTCTACACACAAAAGCTGTTGTATGTTTGTGTACATGTAGCATGAAACTAGTTACAGATTGTGACACATGGATCACTAACATTATACATTTGAAACTGGCATAAGACCGAAACTGGCCAGTAATACAATAAAGAAATCTTGCACAGTAAGCCAGGTAACCTACACTGGCTTCTCCTAATGGTTTTGCCATTTAGAAATCTGACAGTGGATAACTGGTCCTCTTCAGTAATAATAATTATAATTATTACAAAAACTTTATTCAACACCATACAATACAAGGATCATTTTGCTGAATTTGTCAAATGGTTCAACTGGCTCTGAGCACTATGGGACTTATCAGGTCATCAGTCCTCTAGAACTTAGAACTAATTAAACCTAACCAACCTAAGGACAGCACACACATCCGTGCCCGGGGCAGGATTCGAACCTGCGACCGTAGCGGTCACACTGTTCCAAACTGTAGCGCCTAGAACCGCTCGGCCACTCCGGCCAGCTGAACTTGTCAGTTCATAACAAATGGCTCCACATATGTACATTTTTTACAACAAACTGTGATACAATAAGGCGCAGGTCTGCAAGTAATTTACTCATAGATGAGGCTAGATTTGAAGGAAGATAGCATTTCACCTTAGCAGCTAAGATGTGTATCAAAAATATAAGGAAAAGATAGATTAGTAAGCCTGTTTGCAACTCAATGTGTCATCTTTATGGTGAGCAGCAATCTATCTTTTCCTGATAGTGTTGATATTCCAACCTGAAGTTTCCATTGTTTTATATCATCTAAGATCTATTTTAGATTAGTTATTTAAGAAGTAACAACACTAAAACTGGATGATAAAACATATTAAATGCTGCTAAACACACATAATGAAGCCACTACGAAACTGCCTTTTTTCTGTGCAAAACAGAGATACTCATCTAGTGGTTAATGCAGGTTGATGATAAATATTCTTCGTAGTTTGGCTTTAAATTTTGCAGTGGGGAGTGATCTGACTGAATTCTGTAGTGGATTGACGAGCCTCACTATAGTAGGTTTCTCTGATAAAGTGCAGTTCAGTGCCTTATGAGATGAAACTAATATATTTTTTTCGTATTGTTTGTTTGGTCGAGTTTACCTTTATATCAAGTGCTTGGGGCAACCTAATCGGTTTAAAAAAACGTACTGATCAGCCAGAACATTATGATCACCAACCGACTATCGATATAAACCCATCCAGGCAATAGCAGCATCAACTAGTGAGGAATGACTGCTAGTTAGACACACGCACAATGCTTTGTAGTATAAGTGAGCGTGCTGTCCGTGTGTACAATGGGGAAGGTACATGATCTGTCTGAGTTTGAGCAAGAACAGATTTTGATGGTCTGGAGGCTCAACATCAGCTTTTCGGAAACTGCACGATTTGCTGGGTGTTCGAGGAGTGCTGTGGTGAGTGTCTTCAGCAAGTTCAGACATCATGGTGTTGAGCAGCCACTCCCCAGTACCGATGTCGGACATCATAGGCTTGGCAGAGTGCTACAACAGGCCAGGTGGCAAACTGTGGCCGAACGAACGTCAGACTTTAATGCTGGGCAGAGTGAGAGTATGTCTGAACACACAGTGCTTGATGGAGCGTTGCACGCTCGAATGAATCCCGACACCTTATTCATCATGCTGACAGGAGGGTGTGAATCTGTTGCCCTCCAGGGGCACAGCTCCTTCATATCTGTGCTGCAGGATGCTGATTAGCTAGTGGAAGCTCAATTTTGCTCTATGGAACATTCAGTTGGGCATCCATGGGTACAGGGCAGCTCGTGCAAAGCACCATGATGGCCAAGGAATATCATACACTGGTAGCACACATACACCCCTTCATGACAATTATATTTACCGATGGAACAGGCATTTTTCAGCAAGATAATGTGACAAGTCATAACGCCAGGAGTATGATGGAGTAGTTCGAGGAGCACAGTGGCGATTTCCAGTTCATGTGCTGCCTCCCTAACTGGCCAAATCTGAAATCAGTGGAACACATCTGGAACGTGATTGAACGTGGTGCCAAGAGCTTATCCCCAGAATTTAGGTGACCTGTGTGTGCATATGTGGTGCCAGCTCCCTTCAGCGACCTACCAGTGCCTCACTGCTTCGATGCCATGATGCATCACTGCTGTTATCCATGCCAAATATGAACATACCTGGTATTAAGTAGGTGGTCAGAATGTTCTGGCTGATCCGTGTACATATTTATAACAGTTAATATCCCAACTTTAGGGAAGAGAACACAGCATAAGTCTCTTAGTTTTGCACTACAAATTATTCTTACAGCCTTCTTCGGTAACTTCAAAAGCTTATAAAGATTTTCTTGTGTTGTGACATTCCATACTTTATACCAGAATACATTGACATATGATAATCAGACTACAGTATATGGGTATCGTTTTAGTATTTGCTCTGCATATTTATCGCACATATATTTTAAGTCGGCGAATAAACGTATGTATCCCAGTATTGTTATTCCTAGAATTTTTATATAGTTTTCTTTCATGGCAATATCAGTTCCAGAGCACAACTGAATTTCAAAATCTGTCTTGCGGGATTAAAATCAGTGATAGCAGAGCATGCTATAGAAAATGGACGTTTTATTAAATTTGACGAGACATATATTACTACATGAAGTAATAGTTTCTGAATAGTGTCATAAAAGAAGTGATCATGATAAAAATGGGTGACATCACATTTGTACTCTGAATTCGAGAAATTGTTTCTGGCTAAACATTGGTCTCTGAGTAAACAGGAGAAACTACGTAAGGCGGTATACCAGCCAGAATTTTATAATTCAAAAAAGGGAACCCTCAGGCAGTATTTCGAACCCTACTTGAACAAAACACGCTACTGGTCAGAACCAATTTCGAATAGAGAAGTTATCCGAATACATAATGGTAGGCTACCATTAAATATTCGAGAGAAATTAATTCATGTTCGTGATTCAGACGTCCAACAGTTCCTCTCAGTGATCGATTCGATCGATATGCTAATGGATGACGTAAAACAGTGGCAGAATAACGATAACAACCATTATTATGCTAAGAACGACGGTGGTAATAACGCGGGTAATAGTGGTAACCAATTTAATAATCATTCTGGAGAATTCAGCCGTAATAATGGTAATTCTAAGATTGGTAATGGTCATTTTGATCACTTCCAAACAAGAATCAGAATAGGAGCAGGAGTTATCGATATTCCAAAGGGAATATTTGGGGAAGCAACAATCAAGTGCGCGGAACGGGAAGTTTCCATTGAGTTAATATTGTAACCACTAACATAAAAAGAAAGTTTGGGGGGCGGTAACCACTCAACCCTCAATAGTATGATGATAATAGTAGTAACATCTACGTTCCTATGAATCAACAGAGTCAATAGAATTGGGGAAATTGTCTGATGCATAATGTAAGCTAGGGAAATTCAAACCCTCCAAGTGCATCTTCCGGGTCCATACTTTTATCAGATGAAAGAGGTATAGTTATAGATAATTCGTATCCAAAACCGGGGAACGAAATTCACATCGTTGAGGTGCACGAACAGCCGAGGAACCTAAAGGAAAGTCGGTCAAACTAATGCCAGTCATTTTAGGCCTTCCTCGGGTGATTGGTATTGAAGAGGGAGGCATACGTCGTGAGCTAATAAATATATTGGACTACTATAAGGAGAGCGATATTCGTGAGGATCTTACGTTAGAATCGAGACAGGAAACAAACGAGAGTATATACATTTTACAAGCAATTATAGACACAAATATCAATTACGTACCGATGAACGTCTTCATAGACACAGGAGCGGTAGTTGGCGTAAAGATAATGAGTTGTCTAAACATGCTTAGTAAGCAAAGAAAGATACTCACCTTACCAGTAACGGGCAGCATGGTGTCAGGAGCGTTCAGTGCAAAAGCGCGACGCATAATTAAACAGATACGGGTGATGGTAGAACTACAAAGGGTAGCCATTGAATGCACCGTCTTAGTAGTATCTCGGATGTCAATGCCCTGTATTTGAGGAATGGATTTTTTGCGTGACTACGGTGCAGTGACAGATTATAAGTAGGGTGTATGTACTTTCACGGTTAAAACTCAACCATTAATGGTAGCTTTATTAAAGAGAAAACTTATTTTGGGAAAATATTGCCAAAATGTAACTGTTGACTGTCTAACTGTAAACGCTTTACATTTGGGAAGTATTTCTTGTTGGAACGAGACGATGCTGAGATAAATGTGTCAAGCATCATGGCAAAGGTACTTCAATCGGAATGTCTGTCTATCGAATAACAAGACGAGTTGGGAAATAAGAAACCAGGCGTTATTAGAGGTTTTGAATATTGTATTCAAACGTATCCACACTCTACGTTTTGTAAGACCACTTATTCGGTTCCCCGGTCAAAAAGAGAAGCCGTGACCAAAGAAATAAAAAAGATGATAGATTGGGGAATAATTGAAACTTCGACATCTGAATATTCAAGTCCATTGACAACAGTAACTAAACCGAACGGCGATGTTCGGCTAGTTCTTGACGCTAGCGACATTAACAAAATTATAAAACCCGTTAGAACCCGTCCTGAAAACTTGGAAGAACTGTTGCAAAAATTTCACAGGGTCAAATTTTTAAACTCCCTAGACCTCCGAAGTTCCTACTGGTAAAAGAAAATCTCAAAGAATCGAGAAAATATACAGCATTTATTTTCTTGGGACGGAGTTACCACTTTAAGGTAATGCCGTTTGGTCTCAATATTAGCGAAGGTGTTTTCATAACAGCTTTGGATACAGTGCTCGAACCCGATTTGTTAGAGCATGTTACTGTATAAGTAGACGATCTATTGATCGCCACCACTGAGACCTGAAGCGAGCATGTCATGTTAATTGATCAAGTGTTTAGTAAATTTCTTGAGTATGGAGTCGCGATCAATTCAACAAAATCTAAATTTGGTAGGAATCAGATAAAATTCTTAGAACATATCGTGACGCCAGAAGGGATTATACCAAACCCTAATGGGTTGGATGTCATTAAAATTGTCTGTATCCACAAAATAAGACTATTGAAGTCATTTTTGGGCCTCACCTCTTTCTTTAGAAAGTTTTTGTCACAGCAGTTGTTAAATAAAGATTGTCTGTTACATCTATTCCTGAAAAACATTCTGTGGCAATGGACGGAAGCGTGTAGTGAAGCTTTCGATGATATTTGAAATGCTTTGATAAATCCTCCATAATTACTTCGTCCCCAAATGGATAAAGACTTCTATGTTGCGACGAATGCAGCTGAAACAGGATTAGGTGGTACACTGTTCCAAATGGAAGATGAGATTGATGTGGAAACAATAAATATTATCGCATTTGCTAGAAGAACCTTAGCTGCTTGGGAGAGATCGTACAACACTACAGAGCTGGAAGTGCTTGCAATTAAAAAGTTTCGATATTTCGTGTACGGGAAACGAAGTATAGTTTATTGTGACCATATAGCACTGACGTTTCTTATGACCAGTAAGATGCTGCATGGTCGACTAACACGTTGGGCATTGTTGCTGCAGGAGTAGAATATAACCGTTAGGCATGTCAGGGTAAGGGATAATGTCATCACAGACGCCTTGTCAAGGCTACCGACTGAAAGCATAGAGATGGAAGGAGAAAGACTTCAAAGTAATCATGTTCGAAACACTTCTGTATAGGAAGGAATTTAAGGAAATGTGTTCACGAATAGGACATATGCACAAATAAGATACTAAATTGAGAAAAATTAGAAGCAAAATAAAAGAAGGAAATCATAATAATGTTAGTGACCATTATCAGTTGCAGTCAGGTGTACTGTTTTATCGAAACACCGAGGAGAATGATTGGAAGATATGTATTCCATCACAATCTGTTGAGACATTGCTATGGTTCACGCCTGCTAGGTGGGGACAATTCAGAGCTCACAAATTCGTGATTAAATTACAACAACAATATTTTTATCAGTGTTTATTAAGAAGAGCTCAGGAGACACTCAGAAGGTGTAAAGTTTGTCAAAAAGCATCCCATTATATCGGCAAAACTGCTGCGTATAGTCTCATGTGATATGTGTGGACCGTTTCCCACAGCCAAAGGTAATTTTAAAAATATATATTCGCGATGTACGACCTATTGTCAAAGAATGTGAAACTTCACGCTTTGCGAACTACCAGTGTGACGCCCATGTTGAGAAAGATTAGCAATGATTATTTGGTTAATGTAGGAAAACCAAGAATGCTTATCTCGGACAACGCCTCATATTTTCGGAGTGAAGCGTGGAAACGAACAGTATAAGTATATGGAATTCCTCATGTATTCATGACACGCTTTAATTCGGCAGGAAACCCGATCGGAAGAGCGTTTCGAGAAGTAAATAGATTCGTAAGAACTTATGTACCGAATCAACACCATAGGTGGATCGAATTAATTGAAGATTTTCAGAAGATGTCAACTGGGTATTCACCCAATGAGATTGTATTTAATAAGCGGGATGGTAATGATTGGCTTAGTAATTTCCCATGTATGCAAAATGACCATATGATCGTGATGAAATTATAAAGAAAGTAAACCTGAACTTGCAACATAAAGCAAGTATTCATAAACATCAATTTGACAAAAAGCTAGGCTTAGGAATCACTTATAAGGTTGGTGATAGTACTCTACTGAAGAATCATCCCAAGTCTTCAAAGCTAAGAAAAATAAATCGAAAGTGGAACAATCTTTATAAAGCACTGTATAAAATCATTAAGATCCCACATGAAGGAAGCTACTTATTAGATGATCAAGAAACCAAGAGGATAAAGGGGGTGTACCCCCATATTGAGTTAAAAAGATACTTTAGTTAACTGAAGATCAAGCCTTTAATTATACACAGGAGGATGCATGATGCAGAAATATGTTGCAACAATATTTGTGAAATTTTCTGATTGTTTATACATAGAATTAGTGGGCAGTAATTAGTCTTAAGTAGTTCTTGCTAAAAGGATTATTGATGTTACGATTTTATGTGGTAGAATCTAAAAAAAGTAATAAGGAGCAGGAGATCTGTTGTATCCAGTTAATTTATTAAGAAATGTTATGAGCAACAAGTTCATAACGATGATTAATTTGTATTCATTGATCCTTATTTAATTAAGTAGAAACCGTTATGTTGATATTCTCATGTTAACAGCTAATGTTTTCATGTTCTTATGTTAGCATGCTTTTACATGTTTTTGTGTAACAAACGAGACACTAGTTCTGAATATGCACACAAGCAAAATGAAAGATCTTCCCGTAGCCATTTGTGAATAGGGGAATGTATTTAACATCACTTATTTTGAGGAATGAGATGCTAAAAGACGAATAAAAGTGAATATGAAATAAATGACTAAACCAGTAATGCTTGAAAAAGCGAAAGCTAACTGATAGGGACAAAGGAGTGGGACCAGTGTAAGGAGTGTTGTACAGGTTCACAAACTGATGGTACACATGTGGCACTGAAAATATTGACTAAAATACTTAAATGAACATTGTTAATTAAGCTAAGGAACCACATGCAGTGATAAACTTTAATAATTGTCTGAAGTCATGCGAAGTTGAAAAGTGATGGTCATTTGAAAATAAACAAATCCAGTGATGGTGTTCGGAAGGCAAAGATATTCGACTGCGACAGCTAATACATATCGACTGTTGCATAGCAGACAGGGATCTTTGATGTGTAAAAGAATCCGTAAGGTCAACGATGGTTAAGCGCAGTAGTTAAGGAATATCGATATAAATATAATCACCACACCAATAATTGTAATAAAAATTAATGAAGTCAACTAAACATTAATAACTACTGTAACGATGTTTGATTTCATGTCACGCATTAGTTAGTCCCGGAAAAAGAAGTAATTTAGATGTTTCAGCATGCTCAACAGAGGTGATGAAGACTATCTTCCGATAGATTGTGCTGACATGTTGGTACAGTCTGACGGGAGCGCAGCCACTGAGCAACAAGAGCAACCAGACGGAGTGCATGATCAGATCGTACTCGCTGCCGTATGCGGTCCGTTGCTGTTGCAGTTTCGCCCTGATCGATCGATAAGAAGGCACTGGCATCGAACGAGGCCATGTTCGCAGCTTTGCATGGTCTGGTGCGGGTGCAGTGGCAGTGTGGCAATGTGCAGAAGATATAAGTGTGACGTTAAAATGAAGTGATAAAACATATAACGTACATGAAATTTAAGTTCATTATTGATGTAAAAAGAACACTGTAATGATTTGATTTTTTGGCATGTGTATGTGTGTGGACATTGAAGTGGGAAGTCACGTACCCACTTCATCGTCTGGGCGGAATACACAACACCCCAAATAACTAGAGGCCCTAATGACATCCCTTTGGTAGCAAAATATATTTTTAAAAAA